>NC_090132.1:18449052-18772267 GCF_040581485.1 Linepithema humile
CGACTTTAAAAGTAACGAACTTTGAAGTGTGATATAATAACAATTATATAATTATAAAGTTTTATAATAATGTTATATAGTATAAGTATGCTTTCCTGCTGTTTTTTACAGTGTGACAGTCGAAAATCATAGCCTACGTGTATCCAAACACAACAGCGTTATGTAATTATGCCACTTAACTAAGCAGTCCTTTGATACATTCGCTACAATATTTGTCGCCCCGTTTATTTCAACTATTTCTGACACGCTTAAATCTCGTTTAAAATAGGATTCTTTTTAAGAATTCACATATTGCAAATAACGATCTACAATTGTTTCGCGAAAGCGTACACTTATATCCAGTCTAATTACGTTCTTGAGAATCGTTCGACTCTTCATTTGCACACGTGCAGATTTATAAAGGAATATAGCCCGTTTACTGATGCAGCCCGTTACAAACGCTGCCATATATACATTTGCGCGCGTGAGGAAGTTTTTGCTCCGTTTATCCTATAAAAGTCAGCAGTTCTTGAGGCTCAGTTTATCTGGCGCGCGTCGTGCTAGTCGACAAAGCTCGGTTGCGCCTCGGGGGCCAATAACGCGACGCCCCTGATGTACAACCACGAAAGAGCGGTGAAAATCCCTTCGTCACCCCTTGCCTACGTCGCACGACGACCTTCTCGTGTCTGCTAAATCGCGTTGTTGTCATTTCCGAAAGAGATCTACTTCCGTGGCGACAGAAAAGAAAAGCTGCAATCCACTCGCTAGAAATCTGTGTTGTCATCAAAAGCTCTTTTACTAAATAAATACCAAAAAAAAAATGCATTGTAAATTCTAATTATAATTTGCCGTAACAATTCTTAAAATATTTCAAGAGAATTTAGCAATTAAATCAACAATTAAATCCACGATTAATTAAATCAAGTTAAAATATTGAAATTAGGAGCTCGACACAAATAAATTTTTATATGATACAAAATTACGATAAATTTAATTTAACCGACAACGTTAACGATTTGTTTTATTTAAAGTTTAGTTTTTACTTGTGATATGCAAACAGGATTTTTCTTCTTATCTATGACTATATTTAATTAAAAATATTTTTTCTGTGTCTCTTTATGAATATATTATATAATTATGTTCTACAATGTTACATTTGTGGAAATACGATTAAATAATTAGCATTCTTATTTCGTTTACCCCGTGCTTGCGTCTAATCTTTTGAGTTCTTTATTCCTTTTGGTAATCGAAATCCAAACCATACGGATTACTTACCCGCGCAGCCTTCGCCTCGTTTATCTCATAAAATTCAGTGATTCTTCGTTTCATTCGGCGACAACAATACGCGGCATGGCCTCGGGGGCCAATAACGACGTCCTTGATACTCTGTCCTCCCTTAGAGAATCAGCGTTGAGATTCATTCCCCTTTATGTTGTTGAGAGAAAGCTCGTGTCAATTTGAGGCACGCATTATCCCGTCGCATTACATCGCCGGGAATTAATTTTGCCATTTGAGTCATATGTCTCGATCAATCAAATAATTCTGGAAATGTACATATAAACGATTAGTAGATTCGGTTGAAACGAAACAAGAGATATAATTATCATCACGACACAACTGTTCGTAACTTATCCTAAAATCTTTATCTATGCTATTTATCAAACCGGCGTATTATCAGATTATTTTTATTCGTATAATGAATTATATATATATATATATACACTCTTTCTCTGCTAAAATTTAAATCAGGAATTAATACGCAAAAGAAAAAGATAATGAAATGAGATACCATAAAATGGATTTTGCACACACACGCACATGTGTTTCGATGTTCATAAATATTTCAGCGATCTCGCATTATGTGCGCAAACTGTATCGATTCTAAATCGATTTCTGCTCTATCCCATATTCTATTGCAATATTTTTTTCGATGTAAATTAAAGTTTTCGTAATAAATATTACTCTGATGGCAAATAAGTGCAGAACGTCGGCAAAAAGAGTAAATTTATTTCGCGGCGCGTCGACGAACGATACTGACGTCGACGGGCCAACGCAAATGCAGATACATGAAATGATCTAACTTTTAACACTCGACGTTTTACGTCAGTTATGGACGTCAGTAATCTCCGTAGGGGTGACGTTTGATCTTCACGCCGGTTCGCCGAGTCCATTGTGAATTGTATCTGCTTCCTTTGCGCCTCGATTCCGCTTCACCTCGTCGCTTTCCGCACCGCGAGCAACGAGCCATCTCTCTTTTCCAGATTTAATGCCGCCTATTGTAGGGCCCGGGTGGTGCCTTGCATACCTTCCTCGTCTCCTTCCTGCTCTCTTTCGGCCGTCGTCCGTGGAGCACCGTTTATTCGTCCCCCACGGATCCATGATGTAACAATTACGCTCACGAGTTATCACCCCAGCACCAGAGATTGCTAACGTTAAAGGAACACCTTTTTTTTCGCTATTTATGGCTGCTCGGCTAAATAAAAGTGATCTCGCTAAGAACTCTCTACGTCGATGCTTTTTGATATAAAAATGATTTACGAGTAAACACGCTGGAATACAATGCGCGATTTGATATGTGTGCGATAAAGAAGTGAAGAATCTTATTTGTATGTGTGGATAAACAGATCAATATTTTAATGAGTTGTACAGAATTAAATAGATATCATGTATAAGTCGCGTCTCTTTTGACTTTAAAAAGATGATTACTTTCGGGGGAAAAAAAAAAAAAAAAAACAGTACAGAAGAAAAGCAATACTAAGCAGATTCTAAAGAATAGACTGCGTGGAATTAAATAGAGAAAAACAGATTAAAGAAAATAATAACATAATGAGTTGAATTTGTTTGAAAAAATAGAAAATGTATGTTTGCATGCTAAAGAGATGCGGGGAGAAAAAAATACATGTATGGATATACAGGGATCGACAAAGAGAAGAGATCGGATGCAACAAACGGCGACTACGCCGCTGCTAAATAAACTGAAGCCTCCTCTCTGTACACTGGGGGGGGGGGGGTGACAGGGTGAGGGGTAGCGACGGAAAAAGGGGAGGGGGAGAGGGGTATTGCACACCCCGGCGTGACTGCGAGGATTTTATTAACTTCTGCACAACGGCGGCGCGCCGCACATTTCGCTCGGAGTAGAGAGAAAACGGAGCAGACCTCGACCCCGACAAACAGCCAAATAAAGAGATAGTAATTATTGTGTTTGTGCTCGGTTTATTTCTTCGCTGCTGGCTCGTCCCTCGAAACGGGTCTCTCACTCCACCTCCACCCCACCGTCACTATCTGTTCGTCGCGTTGCGACGCCCACCTTTATCAGACTACTACGTAACGTCGAGGTAATTTTTCCATTTTCTATCAAAAGAGATTTATTTCAACACAAGATGTTGCGAGACTTGGAAGAAAATTGTCGATACATGGATAAAGTCTGCAAAATCTAAATAAAATAAAACTTTTTTCTTTATACAATATATATATAATGTGAAATTCCGTGGCGTACAATTGAATCTCTTGGCCGAGAGAAATGCAATTGCAGACTCAACGGCTTTAACTTATCGGAATTATAATAAATAATTTGCTCGACGCTAAATCGTCGAGTGTGCGCGATCAAAAATATTAGACAGTGGCAGAACATTCGGAAATCCGATCGGAGCCATCGGCTTTGATCCGTTAGACAGATATAGCATCTCGCACGTGGCTGAATGCTCCCCTATTCCCGAGATCGTGCTGTCCTTTTCACCTCTCTTCGAAACCACCCGCCTCCATTGCCCACTCTTTCTCTCTCTTTATCTCTCTCTCTCTCTCTCTCTCTCTTTACATTCACAGGGAATTCCAAATGATCGTGAAATAACCGCTCACTTATATCAATTCGCTGGCTGCTCTTTATGAAGGCGCATTCACGCGTGCCATCCGCGATCCTGCCCTCCGCACAAGGATTCGCTCTCTTCGCCCTCGTATAGTGACGGATTACCGAACAGGCATGTAAAAGGCTCGCGCAAAACCTCCTCACTTATAGAATCTTAAGACAAAATGAAAAATTGTGATTATTGTTTTCATTATGCGAATATTATAAATTATTAAGAAATAATATTTAATTCTCTTCCAAGATTTCTTTAATTTAGACTTCTCATTACTTTTTTTATAGGACACCTAAAATTAGTTTGCGCCTGGATCTTTAAATGCCTTAATTCGCCACTGTCTCTACCGTCTTTTCTTCCTGCTTTTTTGGCGATAGACAGTCCTTCTCTCTTTTTCAGCGCGTAATCTCCGAAATGATCAAGCCCCCTCAACGACCATCATCCACCTCGGTTCTCCCCCCCTTTGCATTTATCCCTCTTTTTTCTATACTTATTCGGTCTCTTTTTAGTCGCGCGGAGTAACAATCATCCTAGTCAATTATTTCAAACGCGTCCGACTGCGCTCTCTTCATTGTCGCGTGCTAATTGCCCTTTGAAGCATTGCGAAATTGTCACAGTGAATTTTATTAGATTATAACTTAACGCGGCAAACGATGCAGACATTAATGAAAATTTTTTTAACGCCAAACTATTTTATATTGTTGAAGTAAAAACATTTTTTCACATTTTAGCTTCAATATAGCAAAATGATAAATAGCGCAAAACTATTCTAAAGAGTTTAATTAAAGAGCTTTATTATTGAAAAGAAGAACATCTTTGAAAATCAGGATGTCTCGTCATACTACTTACGACGGACCAGGACATTTTATAAAATTGTTCGATACCTTTTTGCAACTTAATCGAACAGGATAGAGGCAGAATCCACAGACAACGATTACGCAATTGAGGGTTAGCCGATAGAAGAAGCTAGAAAAAAAGACAGAGGATCGACCACGAGGAGAGAAGATGATCGTCCTCGAAGGGATTTCTCCGGTGAGTAACGCCGCAGCGTGCGATTCAGGAGACAATGGCCAGAAGAATAGGGAGGAAATATAATTGAGCGATTTGAGACGCCTTGAGGAGTGGGGAAGGGGGGCGGAGACAGGAAGGGAGACGGATCCGGCCCGATAAAGTATAATTATTTTCCGATAGAGTGGAAATTATTCGGGAACGAGCGTCGAGCTATTTGACGATATTCATACTTTTATTAAACGACTCTCTGACCGTCTCCTTCTTCGCCCCCTGCCATTCGCCCCCGTCCTCGAATACTTTTCCGTCCCAACACTTACCTCGAGATGCAATATTACACACGATGCAAAGAACTTTGAGTCGAATATTCGATGAACGAATAATTATCCGACGCTTAAAGTTACTGCGTTGAAAGATTGAGAATTTTACACAAAGTATAGAAGTTCTCATTGCAATCCGAAATATAATATAAATAGTTACAATTTTTCGGTTTGTGTCTATTTCCACGCTTTTGTACGCAAAAGAGCTTTACAATTGTCATATTTTATTAATCGCAAATTGTTGTGTATAATTTCCGATCTAGCAGCTCTTAAAGTGATACAATACTCGTAGAACGATGCGATACATTATGATTCTTTCTAATTAAAGTGTGCTAAGAATCGCCCGTCCCGCGCAGCACGAATACAACAGAAAGACAGTCGCGAAACTGAAAGACGTAATTTTCAAGGTAACAGCGAGTCCGAGCGTATCGGAGATATTCCTCTTCAAAGCGGCCATAATGTCTCGCGAGAATCTGCCTCACATCAGTTTTGCAATATCTTATTTTATGAAGGCAGACGGACCCCGCCCTGCTGATGACACGTTGATAATGATACTCCGCAGCTATTCACGAGCGAGTAACATTGTTAACTTTGCAATACGGGGGAGGGGGGGGGGGCCGGGCGGGGATAGTGGGGCACGACGGCGTGGGTGGAGAATGGAGGGAAGGGGGATAAAGCGACACAGAGAAAGCGAGATCTCACCCATTGTAAGGCAGGGGATGATAATAGGTTGACATCTGCACTCAGCAGCTCCGGTTCCAGCAGCTCGTTGGAAACGCAATTAATATTCGTAATTATGCCACATCCCCACCTACCGCCCTCAGTCATCTCTCCTCCCTTGTCCCTCTCCCTCCACGACTGCAGCCTGTTTCTTACTCCTTCGTTACCTTCGTTCTCCCATCGAAGAACGAGATTTAACGAGATAAGTTGTCATCGCGATATCTGTCTTTCTTTTTCTTTTCTTTTCTTTTTTTTTTTTTTGTCAGCTGCTGAGGAGAATCCGGCGATGGTTTCGTCTTGAACGAGTTCGTGCCGGACGGCGCTTGATGATTGCTTAACAGTTCATCTTTATTACCTAGCAGTAATTAAAACAATTATGCACGCAAAAAATTATTAGCAGGCAAACAAGATACGTAAAACGAGTAAAGTATGTGGAGTACAATTTTTGTCCGCATACGACGAAATATTATTTTCGTCTAATTGCTAATTGATCGATAAAAGGATAATTAAACAATAATTAAAAATATGGAATCTATGTATCTTTATGCACTTTTCTAAAATTGAAGTAAATTTATTAATATACCACTTATTACTTGTACCGATCTGAAAGATCTTAATTGGTGAACTTTACATTTAACTTCAAAAAGATATATAAACTGACTCAACACTGAGTAGAAGAATGAAGTACATAAGATGTACTTCAGAATATCCCAATCGTGTTTGTAACAATGCCGTAACTATTGCCTAAACGTGACAAATAATATGTATATGCGGCGTTGAGATTACTTTTCATTCTTTTATGTGTCCGGAAAACTGTCATGTTCAGGATACCACCTACCGCTTATTGTTAGCCTAATTGCGGTAGAAGAACATACACGTGAAAGTCGAATACTCTAAATCTTGACATCGTGGTTGTGATTCAACGCACGATATCTCAAAAGAAATGATAAGGATATATAATTGAATATTTATTGTACATTCCTTATTTTGCATTCGCTTCTTCAATATGTTACTTATATTTTACACACGCACATACTACATTCACTATTGTTTAAAACTTTATAAGTAACTTTTTAATAATATAAGATCTTGATTTGAATTCACAATGTCGTACGCAATAAGCGCCGTTGAATTCACGTGTTCCGTAGTCTATCAATTAATAGTTTAACACCGCTGTACGGAAGATGCGATTAAAAGGAGAAACGAGAAACGAAGGAGCTTCGCGCGGAATAAAGGTAATTGCAGTCACGGCGTTTCGCTGGCGCGGCTAGAAATCCGACGCGCGTCGTTTCGTTTTTGCGCTATCCAGTCTGTTGCTGTAAAATATATAATCTCGCGTCAAGAGGGAGGGGGGACGATTCAATGGAGCGGAAATTACGCAACGGAATTTGCGACTTCTCGTCCACCGTAAGCCCCCGCTGTCCAAATAGAAAATGGATTAAGAGCATCGAGGTACAGTTTCGAAGCGGAGTCGTAGATATTATCGGTAATAGCGCAATTATGATAATGGCGGGTAATTCTGCACAAAATTCAGATAGGGAGAAAGAGAGAGACAACGAGAGGAGCTGGAAGGACGACCAAGTGTCGCAGAGAGAGGGAGAGAGAGAGGGAGAGAGAGAGAGAGAGCAAGGGAGACAGAGAGAGAAGAGGTAAACGGGCGAACTGAGACTGCTAATGAAGGAAACAGTTAGATTCAAACGGCCTCCAATAATTATCCTGCCAGCCATCCATATTATAGTCTCGACAATGCACCAAATTGTTCACACTTCCCTTAACAATACATCTAACGCTCCGTAGTTCCTGAATGCCGGGTGGAAAAGGGTGGCTGCAAAGGTGGACTAGTGTTACTATTTGAATTCTTCCGACATCGTTCCAGATATTATCTGAATGCAACCACTGGCGCATTTTTTTAACCACAGAACATTGAGTAGTTGAAAGAAGTACAGATATACGGATTTCGGATAATTTTGTGTTTGCGAAACTAATTAAGATTGTACATTCGAAAGCAATAGCGCGCATATATTTGGACGCCTAATCGGCTGTAATATTAGTAATATCTTGTTGCGCTGCATCTTCTGACCGAATCACGACGCATTAATTCGCGTAAAAATGTTTAATTCGTACGAATCTTGCGACGATTTAATCTTGTCAAGCTACTTTAGATAAAATATAATACGGATATATACAGAACTGATTTATAAATAGAAAAGAGCTGTACGCGAAAACGGCCAGAGTTAATGTACGTCAGCTAAACCGCGCCGGCGAAAATTAAAACGTATACTACTGACAGTTACTATATTACGCTCCGGTGCAGTCGCGACTGTACACCTCTTAGGGAATACCTATGAATGCACGTCGAACGATCGTACGGGCCGGCAAATTCATGTCATTTAGGATTGAATCTCGAAGCCAGAGGCCCGGTCTCGCGGCGTTGATGTGTTGATATTAGTAGAGCTAATTTGATAGTTTAATCAATTTCCGTAAGCCGACGGGAGTTTAATAGTGATGTCATCATTTTCAACGGGGCACAATGAGGTTAATCTCGCTCGACGAGCTAATATTCGGAGAGTTAATAGAGTTTCAAATGCAGGCAGGGCCGTTATTTGCCCGCATCCGTTCGCGAGCATATACGTACATCAAGGTATCGAAGCAATGAAAAAAGGATAAACCCAGTCGCGCCGTGAGAGGTTTCGGTCGCAATCATAAATCGCGATGCGGCCTGCGATGATTCGCCGCATTAAATGATTATTCAATATATATACATTCATTATTATACATAGATATTAAATATAATCTATTCTACATATATCATTCTTACATTAAGTAGTTATAAATTCTCTAGAACGTGTATACGTAATCAAAACGTATACGAATGTGCTAAATCAAACTCTCGTAAGAAAATGAATTAATAAAGTCGAATATTTTGTGAAAAAAAATAGTCAACACAATCTAATAATTACGACTTCATAAATTTAATTTGACAGAAGTGTGAATAAGAGAGAGAATCTAGTAGAAATAAAAAAAAAATATAGCATTATCCCTCGTCAGACAGTCAAACAAAAATCTGGGTAAGGTGACTGTAGAGTCGGCAGATTACGAGGGTGGAATTAAAGATTCGCGGATGTGTTTCGCAGTTTTCGTTCGAGCAGTCCTGGCTACGAATCCCCAAGCCGGCATATTAGGTGGAGGTACGCAGTTAGGCAATAACCGCTGTCAATAGAACCCGGCCTCTCCTCCTCTCCTGAAGTGGCCCCCACTCGAAAATGCTACTCGCTAAATTAGGTAGGTTATATGGGTTTCGTTTCATTTGCGAGCAAACTTTAATAAACGCTAAAATTGCGTAAAAGAGCAAGGTTTTCAGACGGGCGAATCAGGGTCGGTCTGCTCTCGACGGCAAAGACTGCATATACGAATACCGCTAAAAACCGCGGTGCGGAATATTTATTCGGGATTATTGCATTTTATTAGATGACAAATAAATATAAGTATAGGAATAATCTTAGAAAATTATAAAACGGTGTACTCGAGATGAAAATAAAGAGGCACAAAAATATTCTTATTATGGAAATGGTACAGAGAGGCTATAGAAACAATAATTCATCATATAAATACGATACGGTGTGCAATTAAAAAGAAATAATTAATTAAAGCAGACAATAAACTATCCGAATCGGCAAATGCTTTGCACGAGATTATTATTGTGTCTTCTGCAAATACTTTATATTTTATATTGACGTAATAACAATAAAATTCGCTTTTGCACAGATTAAAAATTTCTCGAGCAGATTAATCCATTGTGTTTGGTAAAGTCAAAATATAATGCAGCATAAAAAGATGCTATTAATATTATAATTGATTACGTTCAAAAATGTATGCTATTTCTTTTAAATATATAATACAATCTTATTTCATTTCGTAAGCATTTCGAAATTATCATTTAAAATCCATTTTTTTTTTATAAAACTGTTTTGTATACTTACAAATGCACATTCTTCTGCGCTGTCTTTGTTGAAATTATATTAATGATTATGAAGGAATATAATGATTCGTTTAATGCATTATTAAATATTCATTTTACCACCATCTAGCGACAAACTTACAACATATATTCCAAATACAAAATCCTCGGTATTTTATCCGTTGAACATTTCGGCTTACAGTTTCTTTTTCTTTGCAGAGAGGGCGTTTAATTCGTAGGCTGGGGTAATAATATTTTTGAGAATATTCTTGTGGTTAGGTTTTCTTGTACAAGAGTATACATAACGTAAAGTGCTTGACATACATAAGCAAGTGAAAATTTCCAATTAAAAATGAGTCTCGTAGCGTATGACAGCAGCGACGAGGGATCTGAGAACGAGGAAAATGAAACTGAAAAAGAAACAATTGTCGCAAACGAGAGGAATGATGACACGATAGAAACAATAATCGTACAAACGAATTCTAAATTATCTTTACCTTCTCCAAAAGTAATTACACTAAGTAAGAAGGACGAGGAAGAAGAAGGCAGCAATGCAAAAACCTTCGAAACCTTCGAAAATTTTTTCGATATGTTACCAAAACCTGAAAGTTTAAATTCTACAGAAAACCTTGAAGAGGATAATAATGATGTCTTGTTGAAGAAAAAAACGGAAACTCGAGCTGTAAAGCCAGTAAAAAAGCAGACAGTAAAAATATCAGTGCCTTCTTTATCAGAAGTATGTATATATATGTTTTTTTTTTTTAAGAATCTATATATTTCTCTACTACACTGTATATCTAAATTATTTGACATATTTTAACAGTTTAAAGATCTTGAGGAAGAGGAAGATGAGAAGAAACCAGCTAAGATTATACAACCATCGCAAGTAAGTTTAAGAAAATGTATGTAAGTAAATTAACTGATTGGATGTAATTTTTGAATTATTCATAATTTCAGAAAGGCTGTGGACTCTTTTCCCTTTTAGTTCCACCAAACAAAGAGATGGCAAATAGCAAAATTCTAATACCTCAAAGTGTTAAGAACACAAAAGCAAATATTCAGCAGCTAAAAACAATAAGAAAATCTAATTCAAGTAAGATTAATGATTCTAAAGTAACACAGCCACTTTTAGATAAACCATACAATGAGATGAGTTCTGATGAAGAAGATGTGCCAGAAGATTTCTTTGGATTAACTACAAACAAAGATACGCCAGACAGCTCTGCATCAAAATTATCAAATACAGAATCACTTTCATATGATTTTACACATAAATCGCATGAAGAAACTTCGCTCAGAAAGCGCATAGAGGATCATACAATACAAGATTCCTCCACCGTTACTTCTGATATGTTCAATGATCAATTGGGCAATTCAAGCAAAACATTAATAAGCAATGTTATAAATTTACCTAAAGAAGAAATATTACAGAAAAACAAAGCAGAGGTAGGACCAAAATTACCTGTTCCTGAGCAAGAATACAACGTTGATATGGAAGGAAATGTAGCATTTGATGAAAAAGCAATTGAGTATCTTTGTGGAAAACGAGGTATAAAACGCAAAGACACAGAAATTGATGAAGCAAATATAATTGAAATAAATGGAGAAGATATAAAACCAGATGAAAGGGAATGGCTGGTAAAAGCACTAACAGAAGAGCCTGTACAAAGACCGATATCTATGCAAAGCTGTGGAATCAATTCCCAATCCAAAAAGAAGCATCAAATAACTTATTTAGCGCATCAAGCCAAAGCCATGGAGTTAGAACTCAAAAACCAATGGTCTCAAAATAAAATGACAAGAAAACAGACAAAATCGAAGTATGGTTTCTAAAAAAAATTTTACAAAATATTTTCATATATGCATATTTAATCTTTTATTTTTCATATAAATTAAAAATATAAAAACTTATTGTTTATAAGAATAGAAATATATTGTGTAAATATACAAAATACTATGTGTTTAAAATATGATTAAAATTTAAAACTTATTGAGTCTTTTCTAAAAATTCTTGTTCTAAGTTTTCATATTCTTTCCTCTTGCTTTCCAGTAATAATTTTGCCTGTAGTAAATTAGGTGGTAAATCGTTATATTGAGAGAGTGGTTGGTTCAAATCTCCCAATTTGCTTATATTTTCTAAATACAGTTTATACTTGTTTAATATATGTTCAGGATAAAGTTCATTAATCTGCATATCATCTAAGTCTGTCTCTAATTTATCCACAGCTTGTTGATATTCTTTCATTTTCGTAGACAGAAAAACTTTATTACAATATAAATTATCTTTATCCTTCTCTATAATATCAAGTGTATTGTTGATGGAATTAACTGCATCTTGTAAATGGTCCAGCCTTGTCTGTAATTTTGTGCAACTTCTAAATAACTTATCATGTATCAGCGACATCTTCTTCTCTTCTCGTTGTTGTCTTTTCTCTTCTATAATCTTTCGTTCTCTAGCCACACACAATGCTGTTTCATCAAATTCTGATAGCTTCTCAGATTTTAAGATTAAAGACAACTTTTCTAAACCTTCTTTTATATCATTAGGCAACGCCTTAACATCAAAATTTAATTTGGATAATAAACCTGTCATTTCCTTTGTAAATGCGATATTTTCCTCTGTTGTCTCTGAAATGCCCCTTTGCAAGTACCGAAGTAACAAAGCTTTCTCGATAAATGTGTTTTCATTGTTACATTTTGTGGCTCCAGTTGCAATAGAAGTGGAACCATTGTGTAAAAGTGATGCTGTCTATAATTATAATTATTAATTAGTACTTTATTCCATAAAATTATCAGCTTTAATGACTATTAATAATGAATTCATATTAACAATAGAACTATTTTGTTTTCTATGTTAAATAAAATTTATCAAATATTTTTGTAAATCAATTATTACCTCATTATTGTTATCCACTCGATCCATGTTTTTATCCAACCGTTTTACTTGGTTTTACTCAGTTTTACTCTCAAACAGTTCATTAAATGACGTTCAGAGAGAAAACTAGAAATATCATGTCTGCTCAAAAATATCTTTATATTACAAAAATCCCTAAAGAAGAAAAATGTAAAGCCAGTATCAGATTATTTTCATGTAACTTATTACAGCGACTTAATTGCCTCAACTTATTAGTTGCAGCAAAAAATTGCAAATAGTATGATAATAAAAAAGTTACGACAATTTATCGCGATAATTGTTGCAACAAATTGCATAATCGGATACAGGCTTAAGAGAAAGTAATATCAGAGAGAAACCTGAGAGAAACCACGCTGCCGTTTTTCGTAAGACGCTTTTTCTAGGCCGTACACTAGCGACTCGTACATCCATTTTACTGCCTGGAACTACATGGTCACATCCATTTTCCGGGATGGTAAAAGAGCCCTGGCTGGTTCATGTCCGTGTTACATCCACAATTTATTGAACAGAAATACGTCTCGCATATAGATATAAATTATATCTATATGTTATAAATTGTATCTATATAAATTATATCTATATGCGAGACGTATTTCCATGTAGTTCCAAGCAGGCTGTAAAATGGATGTACGCGCCGCTAGTGTACAGCCTAGAAAAAGCGTCTTATGCCCGAACTAGACCGGAGGATGATCCTAATTGTGGTTTATCTGCATAGTTTGACAGGTTAAAATTATATGAAAGTTGACTTCCAATCGTATTAACCATATCAAATAATTTTTTTTATCCAATTAAATCGATTCGGTCGGTCTGTCAAACTATGCACTCGAAAGAGCCACAAGTAGGATCATCCTCCGGTCTAGTTAGGGCATTATGAAAAACGACAGCGTGGCTCCTCTCAGGTTTCTCTCTGGTGATACATACATTAAAGAAAAATAAAGAAACATTTAAAAAATCAAAGAGTAACAATAACATCATCAATATTATTATTATTTACATTTGTTATATTTAAGAAAAATAAATAAGCTAGAAATGCAACTAAAACGAACAACGTTCTGCCTATTGTGCACACCACCAGATTTAAAACGCAAGCGTCGGAACTTTATTTTTTTATTGATTTTTCAGAAAATAATAATTTTTTTTAATGAACGAGTACCATATAGCATACCTTTTTACTAGATTGAAACACTTTACTTTTATTTTTTGTTAACAAAATTTTATTTAATTTTTAATCTAAATAAAACATAACGTTTTATAATTTTTTTTTTTAATTATGACACGTTGGTATAATATAAGATATATTATTAAACTTGTCTTCAAAAAACTGTTATTATAATAATTAATAAAATAAATAATAACGAATAACGAAATAATAATTAATGGAATGAATAATAATGAATCATTTATATACAAATTTATAACTATAAAAATTAATTTTTTGTAATTTTTATCCTTTAATACCTCAATTCAATTTTAATTAAATATAAATCAACATTCACAAATAAATAAACATTCAAGCATCAAGTATCTATCTATTATAAAAGAAGAAATTTTGCGCAATTGAGTTACTTAAAATTGGTAATAGAAAATGGAAAATACAAATTATATCTCAATAAATAAGAATTGTGTAACATAAATTTCACATTGTACATCGATTAAATCGCGCATTTCGAAAGATTTATTTCATCGAAATTTATTGCACGGGCAGCCGTGTTCACGCAAAGCGACGTGTTTCGTGACATTTTCATTGCGTGGGCATTTATTAATTTAATTTTTATTCTTATATTTATTCATTTGTGTAATAATACAAAATAGAAAAACGCTCAAAAAGCTTTAAAACGCGGAATTTTAATCAAGTAAAATTAATTTTTATATTGGATCACGCTGACAAATCTACAGATAAAAATTTTAAAAATACGATACGATACAAAATACGATAGTAGGCGAAAAATAAAATAGTAAATTATTAAAATTAAAATTCTAAACGCCAAAGAATATCTTATAATGTGGAAAATATGGTATATCATATTAGGAATTTCGACGCTGATTCACGGCATGGGGGGGGGGGGTTGTTTACGTTCGCTCTGTGACCTACGTATTTTATATCCTCTCTTCCTCACTCTCACACTTTCTCTCTTGCACACACTGATCGGCATGTATACATTCCTTTCCCTACTTCTTCCAAATAGTACTTTTCCCAATTTGACCTTATCCTTGAGCTTGAGCTGGATTTTACTATTCGCACGGCGGCACTTGAACGAGACAGACCGTTTCGCGTATCGGCGCGTTATCCCCCCTACTTCAATTCTTATTACTCCTTACAATTTTCCACCTTCCTCCCCCTCCCAATCGTTACCTGTTGCGTACGCTTTATCTTTTACACACACACACACACACACACACACACATTAAAATATATTTTTTTTTAATACATAAAAAATATTTCGTATTGTGTTAATTGTAGAGAAAACTAGACTTACACATAGCGTTTGTTTTGGTCGCGGCGTACGCGCTGTTTACGCATTCCATACTTTCGCTATCTCTTTTTTTTCTATCATACATTATCCTGCTTCGAATTCCTTACGTATTACTTCTGCGCGTGTTATCTTCTAGGCCTGCGCAAAGTCCTTGAGGTATCCTGTGGTATTTTGCCCCTTACCAGTCGCACGGCGGCACTCGTACGGGTTGGTTGGTCCACATCATCCCTCCCTCTACCACTCTTACTACTTTCCACAGTTTTCCACCCTCTTCCCCCTTTTCCATCATTACCTGTTGCGTACATATTGTTCGGCACGAAGTGTCGAACGCGTATTCCGTGCGACAAGCGATATCCGAGTTATACCTTTGTCATTATACGACAAAATCGCGTCGGGAGTGTGTAAAATACCGTGTGATCGTCGTAATAAATGCGCGTCGGGAGTGCCGTTAATGCCGAGAATTATAGCGAATCTATAGATGAACGCATTTTTGCTGTATGACAAATATTGGGACACGATTTTTTTTGACTTTAGGCTTGGCTCGGGGGAGGGAAAGGTCGGTTTCAATCATAAAATCTCGACTACGGCAGGGCAATCTTCGGTTCTACGTGCAGCGCGCTAGTTGTACAGATAGCCGGACTGTCGAAGGTAGTCGAGGACGGCTACCGGAGTTAGTCAAACGCTACCGATTGCTTTTCAGATGCCTTGTATCTAGTCCGTTGATTGGATGACTAATCACCTCATCTTCTTCGAGCTTATCTTTGCCTTCTGTTTTGAGAGAATCGTGCCCCAATTGGTAAATGTGGTCGTCTGAAACGCGGACGGAATTTGCGCGTAACGTCACAGCTTGGACAATTCGGTTCGATTCGCCTGTGATGTCGAGAGTGCCGTTTTAAGTATCGCGCGATTTTCGTATTCAAAAACGCACGCGTGCAATGCGTGCGTCGCGCGTGAGTGTTAATTATCGAGAAAACTATTCGCGTCGCGTGTGAGTGCCCTAAAAAACTGCGAGGACTACGAGAACTCTGAGGACTGAGAGGAGGAGGAGGCTCAGGAGGAGCATCGGGCGCCGGCGGAGCAACGCTTAGGTAATTATTCATTTATTTGTTATTCACAAAATATTGCATATAAAATATTATATAATGTAGCGCATATAAAATATTTAAAATACTTTAAATATTTAGTAAAATATTTATAATAGTAAATTAATATTCACCATTTTTAGAAATTTTTTACATATTATTATTTCAACTAATTAAACTTTTTTTTTATTCAAAAAATATATTTTTGAAAATTTTAATTCTTTGTTTAGACGTGTGCATAAATAAACGAATATAAAGTTTAATGTGCGCAGTAATTATTTTATAAATATTAATTATTTCAAACACTAATCTGCATTTATTTTTTTATTTTACAGATCAACTTTGTGCGCGTAATCAGCGCTACAAAATATATTCGTTCCGTCGTCTAATATAACAAAATGCGCGTCGGGAGTGCCGTTAATGCCGAGAGTCATAGCGAATCTATAGATGAACGCATTTTTGCTGTATGACAAATATTGGGACACGATTTTTTTTGACTTTAGGCTTGGCTCGGGGGAGGGAAAGGTCGGTTTCAATCATAAAATCTCGACTACGGCAGGGCAATCTTCGGTTCTACGTGCAGCGCGCTAGTTGTACAGATAGCCGGACTGTCGAAGGTAGTCGAGGACGGCTACCGGAGTTAGTCAAACGCTACCGATTGCTTTTCAGATGCCTTGTATCTAGTCCGTTGATTGGATGACTAATCACCTCATCTTCTTCGAGCTTATCTTTGCCTTCTGTTTTGAGAGAATCGTGCCCCAATTGGTAAATGTGGTCGTCTGAAACGCGGACGGAATTCGCGCGTAACGTCACAGCTTGGACAATTCGGTTCGATTCGCCTGTGATGTCGGGAGTGCCGTTTTAAGTATCGCGCGATTTTCGTATTCAGGTACGCATGCGAGCAATGCATGCGCCGCGAACGCGTGAGATTCAATGTGAGTGCTTCGAAGGACCACTGAGAGGAGGAGGAGGCTCAGGAGGAGCATCGGGCGCCGGCGGAGCAACTTTACGGTAAGCAATAATTCATTTATTTGTTGAAAATATTGTACACACACACATTAAAATATTTGAAAGACAAAATATTTACATTAGTTAATATTTATCATTATTAGAATTTATTCGCATATTTTTTTACATTTTATTTAAATAATTAAACTTTTTTTAATAATTCTTTTATTACATATTTGCTTAGAAAACTAATTAAAAGTTCAATGTACTCAATATTTTTTATGATTTCACAAATATTTTATATTGTGAACGCTGCTATAATTTTGATTTATTTCGTGTTTTACAGATCAACTATGCAGATCAACAGAACGACAACTCCGCTGCTGCGCATCGATCGGTGAGTTAGTTTAATTTGTCTTTTATTATTAAGATAATGGATCGAATAATAGTGTGAAAATATATAGACGCGAGACACTTTGCAGGTCGTATAATTTTTATTGTCTTATAGTAATTATATCAAAATTTTATTCTCGTATTTTTTAAAAGTATTTTGAGTTGTACGTGCATTTGTTTTTAAAAGAACGAAGTACTTATTTTTTTAGTTAATTTATATTAAATTTAATTATGTGTTACCAATATTATTATATATATCTAGAAAAGATACATGTTATATTAGATTATAATTATAAAAATTATTAAAAAATATGTAACCTGCAAAATGCGTTGTACATTAAAAAAAAGCAAAGTGTTTCTAATTTTGATTTTGATTGAGTCCGAAGTTGAAACAACTTTCATCAGCCTAATTGAATCCATATATTTGAATGCATATATATTAAATATTAATCATATAATATTAAAAATATAATTATACACAGAATACTTTGAATAAAATTATGTAAAGTACATTATTTCTTTGATTCATTATCTTAAAATGGATAGGCTAGGACTTAGATGCGTTGATGAATATTTAATCCTGGAATATTTCCTAAATGTATTTCATGATTGACAGATCAGAACAAAATATATTGAATTATTCAGAGAGTTTGTAGAATTTTTTTATGACAAAATTGAAAACAATTTTTATATGTTTATATATCTTTATTTAATAATGTATGCACAAGTTGTTAAAGATGACCAAAAGTTGTCGAAAACAATGGTGCATATATTACTGAACAAAGATGACTCTAAACATATAAAAATTGTTTTCAATTTTATTATAAAAATTATTACAAATTTTCTAAATAACCCAATATATTTTTATTCTGAATATTGTACTTATGTTTGTTTATATATTTATTTATATTTTTTTTATATGAGAAAAAATAAAAGAAAAAAAATATTTAAAGAAAAGATTATACATAAAATTTAAAAAAAGAACTTAGTAATACATGGAAAAAAAGTATTTGTTGCCGCAGTAAATTTTATATAAGCAATCGTAGCAAAATTTCTTACAGTTAATTATTATTTTAACAGCAAAGAGATTTGTTATAGATAATAATTTTATTTACCGAAATTAGTTTTGTTAAATTTGCAAATTATATTGCTAATATATAATAAGAAATTTATTTTTATCTTATTATAAAAATTTGTATTAATGGCGACAATTTCATTGCAATAGTAAAATAAATTTATTAAAAATAAATTATTTTGTTGTAACAGCGAATTTTAACTTGTTTTCTCATCACAAAATTTGTCGGTTTTTTGAACAGAACAGA
Organism: Linepithema humile; assembly: GCF_040581485.1. Taxonomy (NCBI): domain Eukaryota; kingdom Metazoa; phylum Arthropoda; class Insecta; order Hymenoptera; family Formicidae; genus Linepithema; species Linepithema humile. Next base: position 18,468,025 of record NC_090132.1, read on the forward strand.
TTTGTTGCATATCGAATAATCTGTAAAAGTAGTTACAGTAACGAAATTTTATCGCTAACATATTTAACATGTAATAGCAACGATTATTTTATTGCGATAGCAAAATTTTTTTTCTTTGTGTAAATGTGTACTTTTATTTCTTCCTTCTCTACGGTAAGTGGTTTATCTTTTTATATCTTTCCAGGATTAAATATTATAAATTGGCGTTGAAAAGCAAAAGTAAGAAAATTTTTAAATACATATGTACTACAAATGTATCACAAATTTAAATTAAAAATAAAAAAGAAAATTCTTTTACAAACGTAAATATATTAATGAATTATGGTATATTTGAAATAATTTATTTAATAAAAAAAGAGTGCATTTTTTATTAACAATTTATTTACAATTTTGAAATATTTATTCTTGCTATACGTCAATTTCTTCGCAATCTTTCCTAGTTTACCCATGCATCCGTGGTCCTATGGCTTAACACTAGAACTACCAAAGCGGTCAAAATGACTGGTTTATTCATTTTAGAATAATTATTTAAATTTATAATGTATTTTTTGAGATTTTTTTCTGTGACTTGTGTTAAATAATTAAATTGATTAATGTACTTTTTCTCTTTATCACCTTTTAAAAAGAAAGAAAAAAGAAATAAAAATTGGTATATGTTAATCGTCGGTAGTTCTAGTGTTGATTCCATGGTTGAGCACGGAAATTCGAAATTTGTGGTCCCGTCGATGATGGTCGAGCACAGATCTCGAAACAACGTTGATACGATCGATCATTGAATAATGATCGACTATCAACAAAAATTTCGGACGCAACTAGCGGAAACTGAGCTGAGCTCTGCGCTAGCGTTCTGTGAGAAACACCAAGGTAGTAGCTCTTAGATTTTGAATGCAAATAGCGGTAACTGAGCCGAGCTCTGCGCTAAAGCATCCTGCGGAAAACTCCCTCCCGAAATTCAGATGCAAATGGCGGTAACTGAGCCGAGCTCTGCGCTAAAGCATCCTGCGAAAAACTCCCACTCGAATTTCAGATGCAAATGACGGTAACTGAGCCGAGCTCTGCGCTAAAGCATCCTGCGAAAAACTCCCTCTCGAATTTCACATGCAAATGGCGGTAACTGAGCCGAGCTCTGCGCTAAAGCATCCTGCGAAAAATTCCCTCCCGAATTTTAGATGCAAATGGCAGTAACTGAGCTGAGCATCTCGCGAAAAAAATTTCCAAACGATTCCGCGATAAACTTTCAAACAGTTCCGCGATTCAATCTCATTAAACCTTATCCATTTAAGATTTTTTGTACGAACTCTTAGGTATAGAATTTCTAATTAGGTAGGATTCTCTACTAGATAAAGTTTTTGAATAGGTAGGTAGGATTTTAAAACTTTTTATCACTTCTATATTGTATTTTTTTTTTAATTTTTTGCTGTCGATAAACTTTGGAACTTCTGCTTTGGCAGTTAGTTTGTAGTTTATTGATGACAAAAATAATGATAAAACTTTGGGTGGGCAAACAGCAAGATTCTCTTTCAAAAAACGAAAGATGTTTCTTGCGTAAATTATGAAAAAGTTTAAACGATAGAATTATGAACGTTTAGACGTTTAAATGTTTAGATTAATAAATTTCACTAATAAAATATTATTACTTTTTGAATTATAAGAGATACTTTCGATTATAAATAAAAAATCGTATTGTTCAGCTCTTTTTAACTAAAGTATTTTGCATTATACATAAAACTTTTGAACGTTTAAATGATTTTATTGACATATTATTGACATATTGGCATATTATTTTCATTTTGTATTATTGTTCATTTTGTATTTATCTTGTATATTATTTCAATGGAATACAGGATAATATATTAAGAAAAATTGTAATAAGCTAAATGTCCCAATGGCTGTGTGAATATGTCTCAATCTCCGAAAATATATGAACAAAATAATTTTTTAATATTCATAAATATAATGTCCGGAAACTGTGGTAAATTTACATATCCAATTATTTTTGCAAATATTTAATATCGTCGTTTAATAAATGCAAATTTTGGTTTTAAATTTCCGCGAAGTAAATTTTAATCTTTATTATATAATATTAAAAATATTAGTTTTATAGAAAACATCACATCTTTCATAATAATTAATTCTTAAATATATTGCCACTGGAACATTTCTCTTAAATATTGTAAACTTGTAAAAATCTTTTTCTCATTTGTACAAAATATTGTATTAATATATTGTATATTATATTGTATATTATATATTATATTATATAATTGTATATTGTATTACATATATATGTATGTATATCACATTATTGCATCTATATGCAGCATTGTTGTATATATTTCTTCTTCATTTTATATGTTTTCTGAATTTAATATTATTTATTGTATACTATTATTATATTGTATTTGGTTTTATTAAAATCTTTTCTCGACAAACAATGTATTTTCACAACATTCTTTAAATTCTCTTTCCATTGAATGAAAGAAAATGAACACGGACATGAACCAACCAGGGCTTTTTTACCATCCCGGAAAATGGATGTGGCCATGTAGTTCCAGGCAGGCTGTAAAATGGATGTACGCGCCGCTAGTGTACAGCCTAAAAAAAGCGTCTTACGAAAAACAGCAGCGTGGCCACTTTCAGGTTTCTCTCTGGTAATATCGAATGTTGGTAATAGTGTTTCAAAGCGCGCGTACCGGTGTATTTATTTGTTAGAAGTTAATCTTTTTGTAACATTTTCAATTTTACATAGAAATTTCTTATCTAATATTGACGTTCTGTGACAAGTAAAAAATGGAATCGTTAAATGAAACTAAGGAAAATCTCGACCAATCTATTCGTTTGCAAAACAGTCAGCGAAAATCGTTTTTAAGGTTAAGTGGAAGAAGTAATACTCCCAAGAGGATATCATTGCAAGCCGGTCAATTACGAAAAGATGCCGATGACGGTAGGCAACTCAACGATACGCATAGCCCGAGAATTGCTGACAAGTCGTATTTCCTGGGATCTGGAGTTATAACAGACAACATGAATATTGATAGTTCGTTGACTCTTGCACCTCATGAGATTCGCGATATAATGATGCGCTCTGAGAAGAATGATATTACCATTAGGGAGATGATGGAAGATAGCACAGCAACTGGAGCAATTTTGAAAGCGAACGAGCCGTGGCGAGAGGCCAAAGCAAAACTCTATTATGATTTCTCACAGAGCATGCAGATGCACTTCTTTAAAGCACAGCTCTTTGACATTATCGCAGATTTCATACAGCATTGTACCGATACATTGGATATAATGAGAGGTACTAGATAATACTAAGAACCCTAAATATATGTTTTGTGCCATTATATTATTAAAATATTACAGCAAATATTAATATTACATGTCAGTTAAATATTATTGTATTTATTTCAACAGGCATGCAATCAAAGGTTGAAAATACAGATATAGCAGAAGATGAAATTTCTTTAGAGAGTGAGAGAAACACATGGAGACTGATATATTGTCTTTATCAAAACCGTATAACTAATGCTAACACACCTACTCAAATGGAACACGACGGATATGTCAATAATTACATCTCTGAAAAAGATGTTATAGAAAATTTTTATAAGTCTGAAAACTATATCAGGGAATATCAGTTGATTATTGATTGGTTAGAAAAGAATGCTCTGGATCAGGCAAACAAACATCCATCTATAGAGCTTTTCACTGACAAGACAGTAGCTTGGGAAAATACAATCCATCAATTGCAGAATCCACACTTAGGAATTGCATTTACTTCATCCAGACCATTAGTATCATCTCTTGATCCTGATGCACCGATACGAGAGGGTAAACCATTGCACGATCTAGATAGAGAAGATGATGCCAGACTTGAAAAAAGAATGTTTATAGAGGTATGTATAGACTACATATTTGCTTTTAATTAAAATTGCTCTAATTTATATAAATTGTTCATAAATGTAAGATAAACGTGATTTAAAAGAAAATAAAATAGAATTGTATCATATTTTAAGAAGATTTTTCTCTATCAAAGGTACGTTGTGGACGTCTTCAGAAAGCGCAAGCATTAGCTATACATTGTGGTCAATTTTGGAGAGCTGCGGGCTTATTAGGATGGATTCCTCATCATGATCCAAATTATAATAATCCATTAACAGACACTAAATTACCAATTGAAGGAAATCCTAACAGGAGTCTTTGGAAGTTATGTGCTTGGGAATTATCTCAAGATAAACGCATAGGTAAATATTTCATTAACAAATTATTTCATAGAATATTTTGTTTTTTATAACATCTTTTTCAGAGATGTAGTTATTGATATATCCGTCGTGTTCCATTTGAGTAGGTGTGTTAGCATTAGTTATACGGTTTTGATAAAGACAATATATCAGTCTCCGTGTGTTTCTCTCACTCTCTAAAGAAATTTCATCTTCTGCTATATCTGTATTTTCAACTTTTAATTGCAAAATTATTTTTAAATCTTCTAAGGAAATTATTAAGATCTATAATCAACACTAATTTTTCTCAGGAAACATTTATTTTTTGTACTTATTTATATGATTATAATTTATGTATTGTATTTGTAAATGATATGAATATTTTCCAGGTGTATTTTATCGTGCCATATATGCAAGTCTTTGTGGCAATGTCCAACAACTACTACAAACAGCAGTATCTTGGCAAGACGCATTATGGGCATATGTGAAAACCCTTTTAGACATTAAAGTTGAATCGGCATTGTTAACGATGGCAAAAGTTTATACAAATATGCCAGAAGAATATTGGAAGAATGAAATCACATTGGAAGATGCGTTTAAAGAGCTGCATGCGTCAAAAAATCCAAAAATACGTGCCCAATCTAACAATCCTGATCAATTAATACAAAAATATATAATATTAGATCAGATACCAAAGTTAATGGAAGAGATTGACAGTATGCTAGATAGTGGAAGCTGTGACTCTCAATTTCTCAGGTTTCTGGCACATCTGATATTATTTTTCAGACAAATCGGGAAAAGTACAAAAGATAAAGTAGAAGACAAAATATTGTTGGCCTATGTTCGGGTTCTAATTCAAATGGGCGATCCAACTTTAATTGCATTTTATACGGCTACGCTGCCTCAGGAGGACCAAATAACGAACTACGCCTCTTATTTAGAGAATGTTACAGAACACGAACAACGTAAGAAGTCTTTACGTGCAGCGGAAGATGCAAACTTGAATGTAGAAGCTATTACAAAATTAGTAGTGGAGAATATACGCAAGAAAAATATAGGAATTGATCGATCAGATCTAAAAGGAACCATCACCGATGCAGATATGGAAAAGATCGATGCATTGGACTGGCTGATCTTCTATCAAAGTCAGAGAGAGGAAGCTTTATGGCAAACAAACGCACTTATCAGATACTTTTTAACTAATGAAAAGGTTGACGCGGCACGGAAAGCATTTAATAAGGTACGGATTAAATGGTTAACTGCTATAGCTATTATATTGACACATTTAAGAATTTTAGCACAATTTATATGCGAGTTCTATGATGAATTGCTTTTACCAATATATAATTAAACGGTAATTGTTCTCACATGTTTTATAGATCCCGACAGATTCAATTGAATCGGTCATGACTGAGTATCCAAGTATAGAATGCACACTTACGAATCTTACGATATCTAACAATTTATCCAGAAAACCAGCTGCTTCGATAAAGGAATATCTTTGTTATAAGACGTATCTTGATGCTCAAGAGGGTTTTAGCGAATGGTTCTCTCATTATCATCACGGCAAACCTACCCCTCCGGAAGAATTGCGAACGTACGCTACGTTTACCGAAAAGGTTGCGCACGATCACAGAAAGACACAGTACAATTCCGAATTCAAAAGATGGAAAGACACGATGCAGCATCACACGGAGGTACGCGAAAAACACGAGGGTGAAATATAACAAACGAACGCAAATATAAAATTGTACTCTTTTCAGGCGGTAAAACAGTTGTTATTTAATGTTTTACTGTTCCCCGACGGCGGTTGGCTCGTCGATTCGAAAACTGCAAATAACGAGGAGAACGAGGAGTCGTCTACGCCCGAGGATGAGCTTAGGGAACATCAATTGGAAAAGTTACGCGAACTTTGCATTCCTAAGATCACACTTCTACTACATTCGGTCATGTCCGAAATGAACGAGCATGCTGACAGCATTCAACTAGCTGACATACTTGCCTCCGAGCAACATCAGTTGTACAAAGCACGTATTGATAGCAGAATAACTGTGATGAATATTTAAATATGAATTTCACGGAAATGTGTATTAATATATGTATCCACTTATTTGTGCAGGTATTTTCGAAGGAACGATTACGCGAAGTATTCAAAAAGATCTGCGAATCTTCTCTTGTTCTGATGGATCAAAAGAAAGATCCTTGGGGATATTCTAAATAAAGTGTAACTATGTAATATATAAATCTGTATGTATGTACAGTGCTGTTTATATTGTCTGTATTCCTGACATTTTTCTTTTTTTTTTATAAAACCAGTTTATTGTCAACCACAAGAAGTGAATATAAAATTTGATACAATGTTCAATATAATTCATAATCATAATATATCATATACCTTGTGATTACTTAGATATGCTCCTTTCACCCAATTGTTAATAAATGTAGCGCTATTAAAGCCATTAAGATTAATGTGTGAAATATGACCAAACTCATAATAGATAAAAAGAACATCCTGAGACACATCTCGCAGGGACACTTAGAATTCGATGACAGTTAATAGACACTTCTAATCTCAATTCGAATCGCATATAATACCGGATATAGATTTGCGTGCGCAAATTAACAAGTACACGTTCGTACGGAATACAATAACACCAAAATAAAGCAATGCATTCCGTACAAATCTAAATGAATGTCATACGTTAAAGGATCGTAATGATATGTGGTTTATTGTATATTTATTCTATTGTCAAAGAGAGTGATATTTTTTGTCGACGAGAGCAGTCTTCATTTCACAAAACTTTGCCTTTCCATAATCACATAACGTGATTTTGATACGTGCGCCTTCCAATTAACGTTACAACCTAGATAGCAAAATATTAGCAATGTTAGTTGTTTAGCAAATTTGATGTTAATTCGTGATCAAATTTATTGTTCACATTATTATCTGTCAACATTGCTAACATTTTGCTTACTGGTAAGTCGATTAGAATACACGATATATCACGTATAGACTATATAAAGAAAATTAACATTTGACAAAGTGTCTTCTATTTAAACAATCGAAATTTTACGACGCTCGCATGCTCCGTCAATTTTTTATCATATGTATTTCTTTATCATATGCATTTTTTTATCATCGATGCATGTCAAATTACAATTTAAACGATAAAGATTGACTTCTTATTAAGTACTTTTTACGTTCGTGAAGTAATGTAATTGATGCGCACGGACATATTATTAACATTTTAGGTAAAATTACTTCAAGACGAATAAAAAAATATAGATACTATTTAAAACAACTTTCTCTAACACGTATGATTAAATCATCGTGAGTTTATCTTAATTGGTGAGATGAAGCTGTTTAACTGCCTAAGAAAAATCCTAATCATGCTGAAAAATAACAAGATTTTTGGAAAGATACATCAAATTGTATATCACAAACAACAGCAAGTTTAAAGGACGTCTAAAAAACTTTTAAGCTTCAACGTTTTAAATAGATTTCTTTGTGGACGCTTTCACATACTTTTTTTGCTTTTTATTTGTGTTGTTTGCATTAAATGGATAGACTCGATGATATCTGTTTGTTCACTCAGCAAGATTACTATTGTCCACCTTTCAGCACTTATCATCTAATGTAAAGTCCCCGCGGTGAAAAAAGGATGTCATAACATGTAACGTCAGAAGCGCGTTTCAACAATCGCTTGTTACTGAATTTAAACTCCTACTACGCAGATACATGAGAGTTAAAGTCGCACGTGGGCTTACAACAGATTGTGCATTCACTCGAAACAGGAGGTCATGTGTATCTTGTTCATTCGATAGAGTCTGCAATAACGATTAGACAATTAGTGGAGTTAATTGTTAGTTAAGCTAGCCTAACACGTAAACGTTGAAGAGAAACAAAAGGGTTGACAATTTGAAAGTTCTTCGGATACAATTCGCGTAAGACGATCAATTTCATTCATCGACTAATCCTTTATTCGCTACCAGAGATGTTCTAATCGCTAATACGAATGCGCTTTTCGTGTGCGGAACGATATACCTAAAAAATCCTTAAAGATGAGCGTCCTGCCTATCAGACTTTTCCAATGGAATTATTTTCGTGAAATTCTTTCATTCTTTCTAAAGACCGGATACATCAACATCTATTTGCATGTGTGTGTGTGATTAAACTCTCAATTTCTTTTCTATTATTGATAAGACCTCACCTTGAAGAGAAACAGCAAGCGATTAAACTAGATTTCATAGGATCAAAGTGCCAGGTAAAACATAGATTAATTTGCTTCAAATAATAACGAAAGAGATACATTAAACAAATGCATTGAAAAATATCAATTTCTTGCGTACATATATTCTTCTAAAAAATTATCAAAAATACTTCAAAAGTTATTTTTTTAATTTTAATATCATAAAATTAATTCTTGATTTCTTTCAACGATAAGAAAATATTTAGAATTCAATAAATTCGACATCTTTTGATAATCCTCTTTAATTAATTAACTAATTTGGGATGCAAGGCTTCATATTTTTCTAGATAATATAGATATAAAGAATAGAAAAGATTACATCGCTAATGTTGTTGTAACCGTTCTGAAATTGTCACTCCATATTCCACAAAAGCTTCTTTTGTGGAATGCGATATTCGCATAAATATTGAGCGCAATATGATTCGACTTCGTCGTTCCGTACATGTTAACACAGCACCTCATTTCTCGCTTAATACAAACTTTAAAATAATTACCGCAAACTCTTATAACTATCTATTCTTATTAGAGTAATTACAAGATCGTTCGTATTTAAGTGATCCATTTTACAATGTATTGTCTGAAATATCAGTTTGCGCGTGTACAAAGCTAGTTGTCAAATTTCAAAACGTATGTAATAATTGCGCGAAAGGGAGAAGCACAAAGCAAAAATGAATGAGAAGTCTTTGCAATATCGCGCATTATTTTTGTACGTATTGAATGCTAAAGCTAAATAAATGCCGATATAAAAATGGATAATTCTCTCTGCCGATGCAAAATTATAATTGATTCTTGTCGGTCTTAAAAATACTTCAAAATTTACGACAGAATTTCAAACGGAAATACAGCATTGCAAAAATTTCCGGGCAATTATTAATCCAAATATCGATGCCTTTAATAAGTCGACGTTATTACAAAATAATTACAGTATACTTTCGTAAGATCGCGACATATATATATATTGCTCAAAATGTTTCCACGCGTAAATAGAGACTTCGAAAAACGTATGAAATCTAGAAAGGTAAAACGGTTAAAACGCAACGGAAAATTTGCTAAAGACAACCTTCCAAAATTTTGTTTGTAAAACCTATCGTTAGCTATAATTATCATTCGCTAATTGTCACCGGCACCCGCACTGCTTATGGAAAATCGCGTAAACGTTCAGTAATCCATAATATGATAATGCGAGATAAGCTTTATTCTATCGCACCGCACTTTTGTCGCTCCACATGTCTTATATAGTAAATCGTGTATGGATGGAAGCTTACAAGTAGACCATGTGTGTTTTAGTATGTTAATTCAAAGATAGGATCTAGAGTTGTAAATATTACGCGCTAAATACCGCTAACAATTCGAAATCACGTTTGAAACTGTACAACATTGATGATGTATAACCAATCATGTACTATGCCGAATGACTAATATTTTGAATTTAGTCTCCAGAAGCACTTTTGCAAATACATTCCTTTAACCCTCTTTTTTACGCATTAATGTACAGTAATATAGCCGAGAAATTTCCTTAGGACCTAAGCTATTATTTGTCCTTATTAACTAACAACTTGGGACGTTATCGGGCTGCTCCTGGAAAAATGGTAATGCGCGTCGATGAATTCAAGAAATCGCGTAAGTCAAACACAATCGCGAACAGGTAAAACTCTCTTTCGGGCAATTAAATAAAACTTGGTTCTTATAAACGCGTAAAAGTAAAAATATTAACTCTTTACTACTTCACGTAAATTTGTAGAATTAACTTCAGACAAGAGACAATTTCAAAAAAAGATGTATAAGAAAGTTTTAGAGGCGACTTGAGCTTAAAGATTATTCAATGTTTCGACTTAACTTTATCAATTATTGAAATTTTAATAAAAATTTTATTTGTACTCGCACGCACTACGAATGATATATTAATCTATATATGTATATATTATTGTCTATACATTATCTGTACATGTGTATCATGCGAAATGGAACATTTCATCTAAGTGACTTACGAATTATGCTTTATTGCAGAATAATACACAGTTTGTAATTTGTCTCGTACATTTATATATACGAGTGATTGATCCGTACACATGTAATTTATTATTTGAATTTATGAGTTTTGATTACGATTTAAAAAAAAAAAAAAGATCTTTTCTGGGAGCAGCCCGTTTCTATTATAAATCCTGCAAGTTGATAATTTATTATTGTCATTCACAGAAGTAGGAGTTTCATCCGCTTACAAACTAGAATCTGTTACTTTCGAACGATTTTCTTAGAAAAAACGAACGAATGAAAAATATAGCAATAGCCTACGTCTCGAGCCAAGATCTCTTTATTGATCGGGATTGCTCTCGAGTATTGTCATATCGAAAATTCAGCGACACAAACATCAATTAAATGTTTTTATTGTCATTTATTCAGTTATGTCGCGGGCTCTTTATAAATACAGTTCTTTTATAAGACACTTATCCTTTTTATAAAAAGCCATTCTATAAAAATTCGGCGCTTCATAAAAAGGCCCTAATTTTATAAAACGGCTGAATTTCTAAAGAGCCTACTAACACGGTAATTAATACCGTCCTTTAACGGCCTTAAACTTTCACGTCTCGCCCTTCATACAGCTAGATAATGTAAGTTTCAGAGTTCTGTTCTGTATACGTATAATACTCGTGAATATGCGCATGTAATTAAATACAGACTGGTCTTCGTGCGATAAGCAGTTGGATCGCAAAAAATTTTCTGCTGTAAATTTTGTGGACACCCCGGCACTTAGGAGCTGGACATACATTTAAAACTTGACATTACGAGAAACGTTACACTAAATTCACTATTCTAAATTGATTATGTATTCCGATGATTTCTCTTGGCTGCATATCTTATACATCCCTTGCACGTTATGCAGTATACGGTTTTATTTATGAGTATCTGCCACATATCGTTTTTTCGATCATTTTCTCGTGATTCAAAATTTTCCCTTTCTTTTACCACACTCTGCGAGAAATTATTTTCACGACTCGCAACGTTCACAAAAACACATAACGATGATGTCAATATAAAAAACAACATTAAAATGATCTCATGACTAGATCAAATGAAGTAGCTGGCTTTAGAAAGCAATTGTTATTGTCGGCTTTTCCAAGCATGTTTTGATAGTTGAAGATTTTCTCTCGATTTAATGGGACGCGACAACAGTCCTTCCGACTATACTGACATTCGATCGTTATATTCTGTGTAACATTATTATATTTATTATATATTGTGTAACAATTATATATTATTCTAAATAAAATTCGCCAGTATTAAACATTTCAAGGAAGAATTTAAAATCGTTTCTTTTGCGATGTTTCCTGCATATTAAATCGTAGCTTTAACTCATGCGATACGCTTCACGCACAAGAGACCAGTTCCAAAGTACTATATGGTGTCCTTTCGCCGAGTGGGTCCTAATTCTTGTAATTAAAGACATTTATCATTTGTACCCAAGGCACATTTTTTAACTTTCATTCCGTTTTAGGAAGGTCCACTCTATAGTATATACATGTTATAGCATTGTTACACGTACAGAGGATAATTTGTAACTTGCATCACCCTTAAGTATTACTTTTTCTTTACTTTCTTGTACATAATTCACATTTCGTTAGCCCTCTTTCGTTTACTACTCTACGTATTATTGTCAAGTCGACAGCATTTATAAATGTATTTCTTATGTACTATTCTTGATTTAAAGTTATGTTAAGATCGACTATAGCTTTGTGCAAAATTTACATTGTACATGTACCGCTGATGCAACATCGCTGATCCCCCATCGCGAATTTAAATATATATGTAGTTATACGTGGATCAGCCTTCCTGAATACAAAGTTGGCATATTCCTCTTCTAATAACAAATGTTCGTTTATTATTGTCAGAATTTTACTGGGTTTTCAGTCCTGACTGTGTAAATTATTGTCAGATTTACTTTGGTTACCCCATCCTGATCACAATTATTGTCAGAATTTTATTGGCTATCCAATTCTGATTATTATTGTCAATTTGATTTTATATCGTCAAAGAATATTGAAATTTCGCGTTCCTGTGTACATGTTCATACATGTATACGTGTGTTATGTATGTATATGTGTATCTGTATGTGTATATGTATATATATATAATATATATATATATATATATATATATATATATATATATATATATATATATATATATATATATATATATTATATATATATATATATATATATATAATATGAAATATTGAATCTGATAGATCTTAAAAATATTTTGCTAATCTTTTACCTTATAAGTAGATTTTTTACGTGCTAAATACTTTCTTACAACCTTGTATCGTGTTTCGCCGATTTAATAATCTTATGTATATCGTAGGTTTCTTGATCATCTTAAATTGATCAATTTTCGTCGTTATCTTCATTTCCTATTTGTCCGGCGTTAAAAGAAAAAAACCCAACGATTCATCTCAAGAATAAAAATAGTACGACGATAAACGCCACGAACGTCGTAAATGTAGGCAAAACTTGACTGACGCCGCTAGCTTTTCCATATCCTACGTCGACGACGTGAATCTTCCATCCCAAATGAGTGTGCGTGAAACACTGAATAAAAGAAAAAGATACAAAATATATGATAATATTTAGTGTCGAAAATTTCGCAAAATGAAATAAATTTTAAGCCATTTACCATGGAAATAGTTCATATACTGACAAACAATCGATTGATTTCTTATTTTTTCTTTATAAATTTGTACCTGATAATATACTAAATCCGGTGTGTCTTTCTCTACGGTCCATACAAGCTTGGCAGGTTCGCCCATATCACACTTAAGTTCAAGCGTTTCGAAGAAGCTCTTAAATGTCTCGTAGTTGTCTGGATTCTCTACCGTGGTACGGACCCATTCGCAATAACGACCGGCTGCGGTCGGGACAGCATATCCCTCCTCATCCAGCTCTACGCCGGCATATACCTTTTCCTCTTCTTGTTCCTCAATTTTTTTCTGTCCCATACCACCTTGTGCACTGCTAGTTATGTAGAATGGATGATATCTGTCGATAGCATACGAACGTTTTACATAAAGCTTCTACAGTGCCATAATATTTCTGTGCAGAGGTGTTATAGCGATCTCGCGCTACGTATGTGCACTTTGAACGGTGTCATTGCGAATAAGAATTCAACTCACCTAGCAGGATTAGAAGGTCTGTCTCCACCCTCTACAATGAAAGTATAAGTCTGACCTCGCTCGACTTGGAGCTCTGGGATCAGCTGGTCATTGATGTACCATGCAATGCCCCAAGAGGGTGTACCTAAATTGCAATAAAGATTCAGTCGCTGATCAATAAGCTCAAAATACTATATAAATTTTTTAATGATTATTCTTAGCATTACAATGCTTATATTAATACTGTTTAGTATAACTGTTAAAAGATAGTTTAGCATGACTTTAAAAAAATAATAGAGCAAATTTTAAACAGTATTTTTTATGTTTATTCTGCAGCATTATATGTACAAAAAGAATTGATAGAAATTATGTAAATATATTCATAGCCCAAATATTTATAAATCAGATGTAGATTAAAAATATTTAGAAAATGCTACTAAAAAATACATTGACAAATTTATTAATATCATAGATATCTAATAAAACATATTTCTAAATTAAAATTTAATTAAATAACACTTGGTGTATTAAGAATTTCGTTATTACATTAACATGGTATAATTTTTTATTTTCTAAAGAGAAAAGAATTTTAAAAAACTTTTAAATGTGCCGTGATCACACACACAATACCTGTTATATGCGAGTATCCCCTTTTTGAGCCAGTCGGTCCAATTCTTGCACTAAAAGTATGTTTATCAGTGATAACAGCCGGTGTCCAAGGTTTAAGTATGGCATCGTATGAAACATTGTACAGAGAATTTGTACAATCGTGCACATTTTTTGCCGTAAAATCAATACGAATATCCTCAGTGTTTACATCGAATTGCTCATGAGCATTGGCTTCGCCCCTTATATTTAGAGGTCCGATGGCAACAATCACACTCATTTCCTTTTCTAAAATCATCTTGTCCATCACTGGCTCATTAGTCCTCAAAGGACGCATGTATGCAACTGTAATTGGAATAAATCGCAAAACGATTATTTTTCGTATTTTAACTTAGTCCTATGTAGTAAATCTTCAAATTTCAATACATCGCAGTAAAATTTAGGCCTACTAAATGACATAATATAAGATTCTAAAGGATATAAATATTATAAATAAATAAAATGTACATTTTAACATTCATCACAGTAAGAGAAATTTGAATTCCAAAATAATGTTATAAAATCACTATTACTACTTGATATGCCAACTTGTTCTAATTTAGTTAATTATTAAATAAACAAAAATAAACTTTTGTTACATAACTGATGGTAAAAATTTTACGTAAAATAAAAACCAACGAGGAAATAGTCGCATACCCAAATAGCCAAGTATTAGCAATGTTTATATGCTCAAATTTGATTAAATTCACTGTCAATCTGTCAATATCGCTAATATTGCTTTGTAAGATATATATTGGATTGTATAATAAATAAATTCGGATTTTCTTATAAAAAGTGTTATTGGTTTTTACGCAGCACGCTTAAAAAATCGTAATACGGGCTAAATTTGATACAACATCGACAAACAAATATTTAATTTACGTGTCAATCAAACTGCCTAACGAAAAAAGTAGACAGATTCATTTAAAAAATCCGAAATTACTTATTACACAATTTAGTATACAATAAGCGCATACATTAGCCGCATACGTTATTTCCTCTGCTCCAATCGCTTATATGTATGTATAATAGAAATGTGTACCCGATGTTATGCCGTTCTTCCGGTCTCCACTTACGAACACCGCGTCGTTTCGCCCACCGATCCTTTTATCCGGACATACGCCCCTCTTGCCGTTGCACTGAGCAAGATCTGACACGTGATAATCTTCGGCAAAGAATTTGCCAGTGATATTGTCGAACCCGACTACGACGACATCGCCACCCATCATTCGGGCTCTGCCCTGCTGACCCGACAATCCAAACGCTATGTACTGATTCTCTTCGATGCGTCCTGAGAGCCGAATCTGCACATCCTCGTTCATCAGCTCCCACTGCACTTGAACACGGCCCTGTAGCATCTCCTTACAATTGATCACAGTTCCTTCCTTAGGTCTCGGTGTGCTACTTGTCTGGAAAGGAAAATAAAAGGACGTCAGTCGTAATTTCACTGCAACAGAAGTATTGCAGAAAAATTGTTCAGGCATTGATCGTATAGTTCTTACCGGATTGTACCACCACGGCGGCTATTCCATTTAAAAATCAAAAACAACGTTATTATTGAAGCAACATATTAATACAAATATAGAACTAAAAATAAGTCATCATATTGATTAATATGTATCATAAGAATAATATAATTTTGTTACATCATCGAAAAGATAAGTTAAAGAATTCTTAAAATAAAATTGACAGTCTCGACTTTTGCTTATCCGTGAAGCTTATGCAGTTGCCTAAAAATGACCAAAAATAAGAGTCTTGCTAAAGTTCCATTAGCGGCTAAAATTACGTGTATTTCATCACGAAAAGATGCGAATGTCCCTCTTCACCACAGTGCATTCAATACACCTCTACTAAAGCAAAGCCTTTCATCGCGTGTATCAAAGAGCGCAGAGTCGCGTATATTATCATTTCATAGTGAACGTTAATGAGGGTATGTAAGGGCGGCAAAGTTTCGAACGTATCAGGCTGGTGGATTGGAGAACTCATTTTGGTTTACCGTAATTTTCGTTTGGCCGAGAGCTGGAGGGACGTCGAGGTCCTTTGGAATTAGAACATGCCCGAAATTGTGTCTGTATTCAACGCACCACACCGCAAGCCAGCTGATATCGTACACTGTCAAGCTCCCCGGTAGGACGATCTCAATGTCCACTCCTTCGTATCCTCTTAATGGTGCCAAACTGTCGGCGGATCAGATTAATAATCATTTCGCGATTGTAATAAATACGTCTTAAAGTGTAAACCCAGTTCTCTTATTATCCCCAAAATATTACGTTTCTCAAGGAGTGTACTTGAAATAATATTTTAAAATACATTCTTCTCAGAATACATAAATAAAAAATTGCATTGTTAAGTAAAATTTATTTTTATGTGAAAATGTGTAAAACAAATTTGCCGTTTTAAAATAAATTGCGCCGCAAGTAATAAATTGTATATTTCATTCGACAAAACTGTGTAATCAAAACGAGTTTTTGAACTGATTTCCATCTAATTTATTGCATGCAGAATACATATTTAATTATTGGTTTTTAGATAGAAATTAATAATAATTTTCACACAAAGTAAGTTATTAATATTATTTTACTGCACTGATATGCGTTTTAACTTACCTGCCCACTTCATTGGGGACCTTGATACCGAAATGGCTGGGTTCCGAGCCATTGCCCACCCAGAAATAAGCGTCTGGACCGCCGCCGTCGTAATGCAAATTCGGAATGTAGATGGTTTTGCTGTCTAGAATACTGATGTTACCGCTGCGGAGACCGTGCGCCAATCTCGAAAACTCGGGAAGTACTTGCAATTTTGGTACTTTCAAATTATCCGGTATGAAAACGTCGCCGAAATCGACCTAAAACATATAAGAATACACATACTTACTTCTACGCGCAACTTTTTATAACAATCACTTTTGCACAGATTGCTTTATATTTTCGATAAATCTCTACATATTTCTTGTATATTAACATTTTATTTTAATTCTGAATAATTTACCGAAAATATTTTAAAAATAATTAATCTTGATAAAAAAACTATGGAATAACGATTACAAGAGCGTAGCTTATGTAAAAAAAAAACAGAACGTTACATTACATATGGATTATACATATATTTGTTTGCAATTGGAGACACTTTCCCAAGATCACCCCGGCAAGCTCGCTAATTTATCCTTCTGAAGACATGCATTTGCAGCCTTGCGGTGTCGAAAGAATCGATCTATCATTCCGACGTTCGAGCTGACGTACCAATAAAAGGTTTTGGCTCGTTTATATTCTAAGTTCCGTCAAACGTTTCAGTGCGAGAAGAGGAAGTCGAAAAGAAAGAAGCAGAAAGAAAGAGAGAGAGGGAGAGAAAGAGAGAGAAAGAATGACAGAAAGTAAAGGAGCAAGTTATCGGTCGAAGGTCCGTAAAATCCGAGAAACGGATTCCACTCTTCGTCGTATAGCGAGCACGGCCCCATCCGTCCTCCTTCTCCAGGGAGCGTTTTGTGGGAGAAAATTCAACGTTTGTCGCGATTTCTCAACTCATTCCGAAACCCTGAACAAATCTATTCGTAAATGGCGAAACAGCGAGCTTATATTATATCGGCTTTCCTCGAGAGTGGATTTTCTTCATTTTTCGGTCTCATAAGAATACTCTAATCGGGTTTCTACAAAAACAAAATCCTCTATTAAAAACTTTCTTACACAAGCAAGTCTGAATAATAAACACAAACCAGTCTTAATATTTTTACATTCATTAACCGCTGTACATAATCATTATGCGACGTGCCTAAGCGCGTAAATTTTTGACAATCTGATCGTACTTCAAACATCGTACATTCCATTTAAAAACTATTGTAGCTTCATTTTCGTATAAAAATTTTCGTTTCTAAATGAATTCAGGCATCTGCTATTAACAGGTATTACGGTTGATCTGGGACATCCTGTCTTGATTTTAATCAATTCATCAGTGTACAGTAGTGTTATTATATTTTCCTTGCATACATATCACTTGCGCAGTCACGCTCGCATATTTTGTAAATTTAATTTTACAAATTTGACTCTAGCTTTTACACTAGCTTTTTGAAAGTAATTGCATTGACATAAAATTATGCGCTGCTTTCCGCGGAAATTAAAATGAATATATTATAATTACGAGTAAAGCTTCTCATTGCAATTCTGCGTCCCAATTATGATCAGTAATTGGATAATTAAAATTGAAATGAGCTAATTGCTGCTGAAACAGAAGTTGAATGATACTGCCGCGAGAAAAATTAAATCATGATAAGTTGTGTGTATGCGGGAAGACAAGAAGTTGCCCTGCTGGCAAGCAGTTCGTTAACTAGGATTATGTCTTTGAGATCGCAATGAGCTGTAATTTTCTCTGAAAACAGCTTCCTCAGGAATATGCTGTGAAAGTTATGAGTATATTTTGCAGAATTCTGCGTGCAGTACACAAATCAGCGGCGTAGAAGTTTCTTCGGTCTTGCAAAAGTTTCTTTGTGCGACAAACCGCCGCACGCCAATTTCATCTCTAACAAGCACAACTGGCAAAGTGACTGGAAAATTCGACATTAGCGTGTACCATTACTAGCGCTGCGATTTACATTTCAACTTTGGTCACATCTTTTGAAGTTCTTTAAAAGCTCTTTTTTTAATTAATTCTCCAATGTCGACCGTGCTCCTTAACAAGTTATCAAAGATGTCATAAAGTACAAATACAGATTGAGTCTTTTACTTTCTCATTCGCAAAATTTTAGCTTTACGAAGATTATTCGTTTAGAAAATAGAAACCATAAATACAAACTAAAATATTAGTCATAAATGTCGACAAAAATATTTCTAATTATGTCAATGCGATTTGTAAGTTTGATATGTAGATATAAATATTTAATTTAACCCATTAAATATGTTTTAATGTTAGATACATTTGAATTTACTTTCATTTCTACCTTCTCTTAATTTCTATAATTCGCAAATTCGACATAATTACATTATGTTATATGTGCCATTAATAGATAATTAATTCACAGTCGAGTCGATCTAGATTTTGTGGAAACCTCTATAAAGACAATTTACGAGTAAAGGACTTACTTATTTCTAAATTTCTCATTTCACGGCTAAATTAACGGCATGTGGTCGTGTGCACTAAAATCTCATCATTAATAATAATTATTATCGACGAGTCGAGACGGACTCCCTCGAGATTCCGAAATTTGCATGCGCATTAATCCCATTTCGTTTAAGGGCTCGTCAATCATACCGCCCTCGTCTAGCTGATGGCGGTACGTCGAGCTCAGAAATGTTCTGTACGAATGAGCCGCGAGACGGACTTAATAACATTTTGGACAGGGCATACTTAAAATTAGCCTAATTGTACTTCCTTATTATTTTCCAAGAAAGGCTGCAATTTGATAGTATTATCCGAAAAAGTTAGAGGAATTATATAGTTGCGTCACATCTAATACCATATACAAATCCAAATTATTTACGCTATTAAATCCTACCATAATATAAATATATTGTTATGCTTTCTATAATACAAATAAGAGAAAATAGACACAAAATTACGCAACGTTACTATATATATCGACTAAATTTGAATTTTTTTTTAAAGATAATATTCTCTTCCTTAATCTGAAGAAAAAAATTGGATACAAAAAATTAAATTAAAAATTTCATAAAGAATTAAAACTAATATACTGAAGGAATATAAAGGAATATCGTTACGATGATAAAAAAATATAGGTATTATATTTTTTTTAATATTTTGTCGATATTTTAATGACCTTTCAACAGTTATTTATTTTATTTTGTTATGTATTATTTATTGTAAAATACTATTTGCCGAAATACAATTTCTTCTACTTAGCACAACACAATTGATTGTAATAAAAAATACTGGAAATTCTAAACTAAATTTACATTTGAGCAGTAATTACTCTTTGTAGTGGAACAACAAAAAATTACTCCATTCTGTGACATTTAACTCCTACGCTGTCACGTATATCGAATAAATGGTAAATTTGATAACACCTACGCAGCTTTCCTTAATGATCAATAGTTTCTAAACGATGATGTAATAAATACGAGCATTTTCCACTGGACTCAAAAGCAACGTCTATTTATCAGCATGCTGGTTCACGTCTTACGTCACAACTTGCTATAGATAGAATGTAATCCGTTGTAAAATATCAAATATTTCAACGAGTGTTAACACCCACGTAATAACGCGTTTCAAAAGGTTCTCTGCGTTGGCGGTAATTCTCAAGGCACAAAACATGGAAAAAATATTTCCACGTTTAATCTTCACGATTTAGCGATTATTTTTTGTTCATTTAATGGTGTTCTATTTGCGCTGAACGATATATAAAGGATGTAAAATATAATACGACAAATAAATTTTATAAAACTGGGTGCAGAGAGATTTTAACACGATAATAAATACAATAATTAATTGATACATTATTATTTGCAAACTATTGTTTAAACATATGTACGTACATAGCAATAAATGTATCTAAATGAGACATTTAGCAATCAAAAGATATTTAGCGCGTGTAAATTCGTGTCTATTCCCTTCCAATTATACAAGGCGTAACGATATATTCGTATTACGATTGGATTATCAAATATCTGACCGTTACGGAATTTTAAAACCACTTGCCACAGATTCAATTGCGTAGATATCGAAGTATATATCCAGGTGCACTCGATAACGAAATATCGCCAATAATTAAGTAAACGGCACTCAAAAAATTCGAATGTATCTTCAAAAAAAAATCTGTACGAATATTGGCGCGAATTATGACTCGCGTGTTATAACGGTTAGAATATAACAAAGATATTTATAATATAGATAAGTGTGTACAGTTATTTTAATGCAGCTTGTATAATCTGACGACTGGAAAGCAAATTGATAAATTTAAGATGTAGAAGTATCTGTAAAAATTTAAAAAATTGCATTAACGCGCGTTCAACCGAAGGTAATAATATAAACTGACAAGTCTTTTCCATAAACTTGGGAAAATGGAATTTAAAATTAGATTCGAATCGATTCTCTTCAAGATTGGATGAAACAAAAGTGAATTAAGCTATTGTTACATTCTTTAATTGTCAACGATATCCCGATTCAATTAATCCTCCTCCTTTCATTACGCCCCTGAATGATATCTATTTTTTTCTGCGATCATTTCCTGAGACAATACTAGCTCTGCGCGCTCGTTTCGATTATCTGCGATTGGCGACTGTTGCAATAGACACCCGCGCGTATCTCTCGGTTTATAAACCGGAACGTGACGGTACGAGGGTTCGTAGTCAATCCGATACCTTTGATGTAGCCGTTACACCCCAGGCCACCGAGCTTTTGAGCCGGGGTCGCTGCGATGGTTCCCTCTTCCCTAATAGACTGTTTATCTCGTAAGCTCAGATTTAGATTCGGATTAGGATCGATTATACGAGCGCATGTGTGCGTGCGCGTCAGTCAGGAGTGTTGCTGTCGTATGAATAACATTTCTTTTATTTTTACTGCGTAGAAAAGTCACACAACACTGTCGAAAATTTGAAATTTTAACACTCGACTTTGAAGTTGTTCGATTTAATTGGCAGTTTATTTAATTTTGATATTTTTGTTTCATACAACACCGCAGTTTCCTTTACTTGTCATCGAGTAAGCTTTACGTATAAACCGAAGGTTTCTATTTACACCACTGATACACGTGCACACCCTGACAATCGCTCGTCAGAAGTTATATTCCATGATATGGTCCACTAAAAGTGTTTGTCTCCGAAACCGATAAAACGCTCGAGGCTGCGCGCAAATTTGATCGCAAGAGATTCGCGTGATTGTCTTGGATGCTTTCAAAGCGTTACCGAATTAATGTGTGCTCGCCGTTTGTGATTTCGTTCGCAGCAAATATTTTAATTGACGTAGATCATTCTTATATATACGGCATTTAAAAGTCTGCGAGGATGTTCAAGGAAAGTATAAAATAACTTTATAAAGTAAAAATAATAATACTCACACGAATTAAATATTTGTAAAACATCTGTTAACAGTTATTAACTTATTAATCTCTTTATATCACAAATTTCCTCTCAAATATTCGCGAAATTTTGTTATGTATTATAAAATTAAACAAATGAGAAATATTTCAAGCTCGCTTATTGCGCTCCATACTCTCAATTTAATAACTGCTCGAGTTCAAATAATTGCTCGACATAGTTCAACTTTATCAGTATTAAAAAGTAAGTGTAACTTAAAAAAATGAGAATTCGAAATGCTTTTTCATCGTTATTTTTTACCACTTTTTTTCACGCTCAATTTATATGTATCTTAAAAATATTTATGTACATCTTTTTCCGTGTGCAAATGTTCATTTTCATAATTAAAATTCCAATATTCTACGAGCTTAAAATCTTAATAATCAATATTCGATATAACCGATATCACTATAGTGAAATGTCATAATGATCATCAATATCCGCCTACGCTCAGAAAGAAGAAATAAAAGTTATAGCACCGTATTTCTGTTCTCGCGTACATATTACGTTTTTTCGCTCCCCACGCAATCGGGAGATCTGTATGCTACTGATACACCCGTTATAACCGTGGGTGGCTACTCGAGCAGTCGATATTCAATCAAATAAATCCCCCTAACAAACTAGAGAGTCACGGATAGCATCGAGAAACAATTCGAGAAGGGAAGGGAGATAAAGTGATAGCGAGATGATGAGAAAGAGAGAGAGAGAGAGAGAGAATGAGGGAGAGAAATAAAAAAAAGCACACAAAGGAAAGAGAAAGCCGGAGCAGAAAAGGAGCGAATGAGAACAAGGGGGCATTACGTATCGCGGAGATTCCGGTTCCGAACCGAGACTGTATATTATTTTAACGCCTTATCAGACCCCTATCACCCCTCGTCGCACGAGACGCCGTCCCCCACGACAATCGCCCCCTGATGCGAGGCGCACGTCCTTTCGGAAATTGAGACATCGTCTCTCGTTAGGCGATGCAGTATTATGTCGTCCCTTGTGACCATTCCGCCGGTCGATTGCAACGAAGGCGTAAACGCAGTTTTATTGCTTCCATAATGCGATCAACACGTGCTTATTACATGCTATCATTCTTCAAGATCGATCGATTAAGCGAGAACAATGCCGCGACACAGGTGCAATAAATTCTGAAAAATGTATTGTACATATATGTGTGTTTATAACAAGTGGCGTTTTATAGTTTGATTTTCAACCTGCTACTTCTTTCGCGTTGTTTTTTTCTTCCTTCTTTCGAAAATTATTGTGTCGAAAGTATTTTACACAAGAGTCTTCTAAGACTCGCCTTTCTTCAATTTTTATATCTCTTATTATTTCATTAGCTTTATTTGAAAAGATTTATTATTTGTATTAATATCTTCGCAACTTACACTTTTTTGTGTTAACAATGTCTGTAAACATGTTATAAATTTTACAAATGACATAGCAAAAAATCAAATATTCTATATCATCGTTCGACAAGAATAAAGTGCTATAAAATTTGTACTAAGGGTACGTTCTTTGTGCAAACGTATATCGCCTTGCTTAACAAGATTGAAACGTATTCTTTTACGACGTTCTATAACGTTCTATAAAATCCCAATTCAAAGTCAGAGCAATTGGCAAGAAGGCAAATCAAGAAAGAAGAAAAGGCCGCGCGAAAGAGATAGCTGGTTGAAAATCAAACTAAAAAAGACCTTTTATTCGCGAGATCGTTGGATTTTAAGTAGGTGATAAATTAAACGAGCCTTCTGCGCCCTTCCCTCCTCTCGTCGTATTACCTTTATATCTTAGCCGTCAGATTTAATAGAGTTTTTTTAACCGAAACTTTACTATCCCAGATAAGCTCTTGTTAAATATGTTCCGCTGGGCCGATCTAATTACATGAATTTTGAACATCGTTTAAAAGTTCGGTTTCAGTGGCGTAATAGCAGTAATATAAAAAACGCATTGACCTGAATTTCTGCCGGAATCGCATTTAACTCAAGGATGAAAGTCAAATACTAAAAGTGTCAATAATTACATTCTATGTCTAAATAAATTAAAACAAAATTCCAGCATTTTATCAAAGGAATTTTGTTATTTTCCGTATTTTTACTTGTATTCTATATTTTCGATATTACACATTTTTCACAATTTCCATTGTGTATACTTCCTGTGCGTAATATGTGTATCAATGTAT
The DNA here is from genome assembly GCF_040581485.1 of Linepithema humile. Taxonomy (NCBI): domain Eukaryota; kingdom Metazoa; phylum Arthropoda; class Insecta; order Hymenoptera; family Formicidae; genus Linepithema; species Linepithema humile. The sequence continues at coordinate 18,492,474 of NC_090132.1, forward strand.
TGAATAATCCAATTACTCTGTTGTTTCTTCAGCTTAATACGTATATCATCAAAGTAACCATATTCTTTCTCGGATTTCGCAAAAATATCCTTCTTCCGTAATTTCTAAGGGTCACTAACTAACTGTTATGGCAATATTAACAATTGCCTATTTTACTGTAGAGTACGAATAAGACGAAACTTTCCCAGCGACAAGAAGGACTGGTGGGCGGTCCCCTAGGACACCTGGAACTTTCGCAAGCTCTCGTCCAATCGGCGTGTTGGAAGGCGAGAGAGGCAGATAGAGGGACGGAGAGAGCCGCGCAAGGGAAACATGATGGAATGAGCATACAGAGAGCTTTCTCACCGGCAAAAAATTATAACTTTTGCTGAAATAAGCAATTATTGTCGGGTATACGCAACGCTAATTTAACTTTACTTTACTGTGTTCCGTTTCTTTTTCTGCGTCCACCAGAAGATAGAAATTATAATTTTTTTATTTGATATCTGTTCATATTAAAGTGCATTGATATCTGTTAAAATTAATAAGCAGTGAAAAAAGATAGATAAAAGAAGCGAAAGAAAGGGGAACTACGTTCCAGTTTCAGGTTCTGATTAGAAAAAATGCATATCTGCTTGTGAAGGTATTACAATATATGAAAGAGACAATAAAATAAAATAAACATTTATACAGATTTAAACAGATAAAAAGAGAAACTTGCTTTCTCCGGTTGTTATTAAAATTATTTTTGCAGCAAAGTTATTTTTGAATGTATATGCTACTCTCTTCTTTATGTTTACAGAAAATGGATATTTTTGTGAAATCGCAATAATAGCTACAGAGCCATGCTTGCAATTGGCACTGTTGTTATATTTGCTTGAAAATCTTTGAAAACTAATTTACGTCAGCTATTTCGATTTGCGTCTTTGATCGAACTCCCATTGACATTGCAGTTACACGAGCGTATATAGGTGCGTTGGTACATTGCTATATATCTGACGCGATTCAATACATCGGTGAACATCAGCTGAAATTTACACCCACGAAAACAAGCCAATACATAAATAATGTAAAAATAATGCACAGAAATATTTAACGCCGTTCGATTACGTTCGTTACGAGTGTACTGTGTGTACTTGATTTTAAAATTATTCACATTATTGAATAATTAAAGGATTTATTACACTATAAAATTCTTGTAACGTCCAAAACATTTTTTGTGTACAAATCCATCCATTATTGAAGTAATAAAAAATAAATAACAGAAGATTGCGCAAATGTGTACAAAGTAATAGTAATTAATGGCGATAAATTTAAATAAAGCATAAGACAATGTATAAAAGTTAACTAATTAGATATAATGGTGACTATAATGCGTAGTATCGGATATCGAGTGCGTTATTGCGGAAGAAACCATTATCACGATTCTCTTATGTATTTATTGAGAATGAAAGTGATTGAGAATAACAATAATAGTTTTATTCTCTCTGGCTTCTTCTGTGTTGATGCATAAAATTATTTTAAATGCGTTTTATTTTAATTTCAATTACTTGAAACATAATTCAGATAAAGGATGTATTTTCTGAGTTTGTCAGCAGATTCAAAGATTTATCATATCTTTTCTAATATGCGGCAAAATATAATAAGTTAAATTGAGCAATACACTGCACGTATGTAGAATTTAGGATAAATTAATTTCTTCATTTAATAGTACAACAAACTCTTTGCTAACAGAATTTGAAAACGATAAATCTAATTACTCAGTCGACTTGACTCAATCGAAATCGTTATTTGCTCGAAGTTGCCCCAATCGGAAAGTCCGACCTTCAAAAACAAATTCTTAGTCTCCGGCCTTGACATTTCGCTAGCCACCCCAGGGCCATGGGGTTGATCCCGTCCAAAATGGCGGCGCTCGAAACGGAATATTGCAACATGGACAGAAACGAAGAAGAGGGACGACACCTGTGCGGAGGAGTGAGGGGAAAGGACGCGCCAGTCCAGGAGAGCGAGAACGATGTTGAGGGATGGGGTTGAAATAGCAGCGAAAGCGTCGCATCATTTCCAGAAATGGACCGGCGGATAGACAAAGTGGTAATGTGGAAACGAATGATACAACGTGAAGTCAAAATCGCGAGACGGCAAAAAAGAACGGGGAGAAAACGCAGAAACGCAAAGAGAAAAGGGTTGTACGATGAAAAAGAGGGACGATAGAACAAAGATGGGCGATATCTGTGGGGTGGCAAGGGTTGAGAGGGAGAAAGAAGGGAGAGACAGAGAATGTGTGTGTGTGTGTGTGTGTGTGTATGTGTGTATGTGTGGATGTCAGTGAGAGCGTAAGAGAAGGAAGAGAAAGAGAGAGAGAGAGAGAGAGAGAGAGAGAGAGAGAGAGAGAGAGAGAGGGAGAGAGAGAGAGAAAGAGAATATCCTCGGCTACCAGCCAGCCAGTCAGCCAGCCCCGGCCAACATCGACCGGGTATTGTCGCGTCTGCGCTTGCGCCACTGTTATCCAGGACTATCAACCTTGCCTCAATTCCTGATCGTCCGTTTTCCGTGTCCCCGTCCACGTCCGTATTCGTGTGTGGATGTGTATGTGCGGGGGTTACCCGCGCGCGGCTCGCGCGTATCATCCCCCGTGAAAGCGAGGTGTTACGCGCCGGACGATCGCGCGACGCCGAATCAATGGACGTCGAGATTTCTCGCGTATTCGCAGACAGTTATTTTCTACGTGATCGATGAAGCTCCAAAATGTTTGAAGGCTGAAACGCGTTATCGAGAAAACGGTCGTTTTCCAGAAGCGATATTTAACAGACTGAGCGTTATACTACTAAGATTTTGTTATAACTCGACGAAATAATCCACTAAATATAAATGTATAAAAAATTTGCATCACACTTACGTGTATTGCGAAACGCTTTGTAAATTAAAATCAATGTATAATCTGCGAAATAAATGTATGTATCTTTGAAATTCAAGTAAGTTAGAATTGTAAAATCGTTATATGATCAATTCTACTTTAGAACTTATTTTATCACAATTTCGATGTACAACAATGGCAAAGGGGCTATCTTAGGGGGATACCTTAGTGACTTGGTAATTTGTCCACCGATTTGTACATTGACATCGTACACGGAACTGTATACCGATTGCTACTGTATCACCCGGTGACAAGTCGTTTGCCGATTTGTCAAGATTATTAATGGTCGTATCGATGGATGCTTTGCATCCAACTACACTCATCGTGCGAATCATTGTGTTGCTTCAGCAAAATTAGTCCCACGGAAGTACTTCAAAAGTAATATAGTATATGTGAATAGCGATGTGAAGATGCAAGTCCAAGCATGTAAGTCCAAAGAAATGAAACTTTCAGTATAAAATAAAAGTGATTGCGGCACTTGTATATAATTATTTGGTTTTTTTTTAAGAAAATATAAAAATGTTAAATGTATGATGTACATAATTTACGTTAAAATCTTAATAGAACACACACAGAATAATATTCATATTTCGATTTTACAATTTTAATTTATTAGATGATGTGCCAGGAATTGAAAAAAATATATATAATATTTAAAAAAATATTTTGCAGAAAATAGGTCACGTTTAAATAAGCAGCGAGATGAAATTTCAAAAGTTATACGTCTGAAGTAAAAATTTCTCGTAAGATCCCGCTGCGAATACTCTGCGAGAAAACATCGCAGAAACTCTATGTCTGATATGAAATCGATTATTAGCATTGACTTCGGCGAAAGACTGAGATCTAACGGCAGGGAACGGTTTTCGAAGTTATACGACGTGCTTGAAAAGCTTTCGCGGCGCCAATACAATGAATGATGTCAATATAGAGAAAAAACGTTTCAAAGCTTTTACGCACGCCGCCATGAACTTATCAATGTCGCTTTTATGTTTCACATTGTTGACGGGGCATCGCAAAATCACCCACATGTCACTAAACTTTATTATTTCGTTGTAACAACTGACGGGTTACAGAGTTTTAACCGGAAATTATTTTGTCATGGGATATTTGTAGGCATTTATTCCGATGTGCGATGAGAAAAGGACGATAAAACAATGTGATGTATTAATGTCAATTAATAATACATCTTATGGAAAATAAATTGCGCAAGTGCAGCGAAACATTCACGACACGTCTTTTATTATCATTCTTTTTTCTCGGCTCAATCGATTATTTCAAGTCAATTTCGTCAAATCAATGTAGAATTAAATTAAATTATAAATATAGTAGCAAAGTAATAATAAATGATAAAATATTACAACAACATATGAGAGAGTGAAAGCCGTAGTAGTTTAAGTCAAGTTTTTTTTTCAAAATTAACTTACACCACTATGGTTTTCATCCCCTCATATATTCACTAAAATTGCAATAATTACAGTTAAAATAATTATTCCAGCATCTTCAGAACTTTCAGAAAAATATAATCACAGAATATAGTTAAAGCATATTCCCTTGAGCAAATTCATTTAAAATGTTCATATAGTCTCTCCAAAATATCGACACAGGATAATCTTATGCTTAGCGAGGACACGTTATTCTCCACTCGTGCACTCTTGTGGGTCTCTAGGAATCCATTCTAAGCGGTTATTAATTTGATGCTCCCGGAGAGAGTTGAATCGTCCACTTGGTGCCAGAAGCAATCGTACTTCGTCATCCCACCCCGAAAACTATGAGGCGTTTAATTAACTCCAGGGTGCAAGGAAAGAGACTGGAGAATTCACATGCAAATACTCTATGACACGAATACGGAACAATCATTTCTTTTTCCAGCTGGAACTATTCGTGTTACTCGTGACACGACCGCCAACCTAAATTTCATCCAGAAATATTGCCATTTTAGCATTTGGAAAAAAAATTTACTGATAAAAAGCACGTAGCAAATGAAAAAAAAAGATTCCTCTCTTTGAAGCCTCTCGTCTCTCTCAAAAAGTAGCTTTATTTGTCAAAAGACAATCAGAAGAATTCGATGAGAAAAAAATAGGAGAAAGCGAATTATTGCCAAGGTATGCGAAAGTCTCGCGTTTCTACTAATATTAAATTGCTAATATTATCATAATCGCCGAAATTGTAATTACAACGAGGCTAATCGAGAAATTTATAAGTGATTTCAAATTATCACAGCCTGGTGATGTAATATGAACAATGAACGCGCACACAATGCACGATCGGTAGATAGCATAACTCGATATCTACTTTTACACGATTTGCCACTGGTTTAATCCGATGCGCGAATGGGTCATGCTGCGAGAGACGACAAACGCGATCGCGTAATCATGAATAGCGTAGTAGTTCACATCGCGCATAGGTCAGCCAGAAAGTAAAAAATGCTGTAAATGATCGGCCGATGATAGCTGTAAAACCGATGTGAACGCGACTGTACGCGTTTAATCTCGCACTAAACTGGCTATTATATTTTTTTTTTTTTTTGCATTTTGCTGTATATGGAAAATTCATATATGAAAAACTAGACATGTAGAGTTTAAATATAATACTATTAAAATTTACTATCTAAAATCTTACTTTTATACAATAAAGAATTTAATTATTAGGATTTTAAAAATTACATATTTTATGGATGTATAATTGTACATACTTATTCACATTTCATTTTAAAGAAGATATGAATTAATTTCATGCATTATTGATAATATGAAATACTTCAAAAAACTATACTATAATATATTAATGCATCACAGAAATATGTATACTTTCATGAAAAATATAGTTTCAATAAGAATAATTTCAAAATATATCTTTAATTTTGTATAATCAAACTTAATACAGCTTTTCAGATATCATCGGTTCGTAATTGTGTGCAAAATATAAAACGAGCCCGGAAATTAAAGACGATATATCCCATGTCATTTAATTTACATTCCTGCCGTGCAATGCATTAAATCTTAAGTTATTATATACCCGGATATTCAATATTTTTTTCCATTAAGTGGCATTTATAAGCGAAAGAAGTGGAATTCGGTCTGAACCTCTGATTCGTTCGACGGCATTCTACGCACGTATTTACAACGCGAAACGTCAAAACGCGATTAATCGCGAATAAGAGTCATCGAGAAAGAGTAAAATACCGAAAGACGGCGGAAAACGAAGAAGACGACAAGCCTATCACTGGCTTTAACGGTTCGAATTCCCTCGCGAAAGACGAACGCTGCTACTAGATAAGATTGCAACAGGATGATGGGTTATTTTCACCCTCCCTCATCGTCTCCGCGCGCGATACACACACATAAAAGTCGCATGACTGACCGCTTCGAACAGCGAGAAAACACAAACGAAAAAAAAAAGTACTGAATCCTACTTGGATCAGTCTATTGAACGGTGGTTTGATACCGCCCAAGAGATATCCCCGTTCCTTTGAAAGGAAGCCCTACAGATTTGAAGGAAGAAAGGTACGATATCGAAGGGACGGGAAATTTCGCGAAAAAAGAAATCCTGAGAATCAGGGGGGAAAGAATCAGGAGAAAGAGATGGAAGAAAGGAGCGAGAAGAGGGCTTACTCTGACAATACATCCCCTCTTCAGAGGTAACACGAGATCATGCTGACTGACAGATATTTCTTGCTTACCAAATATAAAAGTGAAACCTACATGTGCTAGTTTTATGAAAAATTATTTTTTCGATAAATAGCAAAGTCATGCGCATGAAACCGCGTGTAATCTTAGAAATATTTTAATGTCATAAGATTTTCGCCAAAAATATAAACTTTTAAGCATCTATCAATCGTACAAACGTTAACTTGATCAATTTATTGATGACAATTATTACTAATTATCCAGTAATTAACCTTCAAACCTAAGCAAATGATTGTTTAAATTACAAAAGAATAATATTTGAATTAGTTGTACCTTTCGCCTCATCAATCCCGTCAATCAATGTAGGCAATTTTGTTTTATTGTAACAAGAACGCTCGTTTCTTTTACTTGAAGTACCTTCCATACTTTTTACGAGACGATATAGAAATAGGAAACCTGCCACCGTAAAATCCAACCCTCGGGCGCAACCAGCGGCTTACGAGTGTCGATCGGTGGGGCGGTCGTAAACGGGAGCGATTTATGCCAAACTTCGGACGATGACTCGCGGCGATCGTAATGGGACACCCGGTAGAATGGACCGTAGGCGACGGACAGCGCGTTTTGCGGTGACAGAGCGTGTCTGATGGAGGGTTGTCACGGTGCGGGAGCACCCCTCAAACTTCGATATTAAAGCCCTCCTAATATAAGAGCAAAAGCTCTGCTCTCTATCGTCGATATGCTCTCGCTGCAAACCTTTTCCCCCCCTCCTGTAGGCAACGATATCGCGCTTGTGTGCCATTATATTCATACATGTGTGCCCGGTAGAAGGAAAAAGAAAAACCTCTAAAGGAGGGTAGTCTGACAGCTAAACACAGACTCACGTTTACACTGAAATTTTCAAGCATCGGCTCAAGCAAGAGGGTGGAACCCGTTTAAGAGGATATATCTACGTTTTAATTTGTATATTTCTTGATAAGAAGAAACGGAAGAGCTAAGCTGGATTACTTCAAAAATAAGCGTACACCGTGCAAAACGTAAAAGCAAAATAGAGTATTGATTGTGAGTTTCTTGTAAGTAAAATGTAAAGTAAAAAAAAAAAAAGATAAGTGTCGAAAAAAATGTTGCACAGTTAAAAAAATATATTTACAAGAATTACATAATGTAAAGTGTCATTGTTCCAAATTCTTAAAAATTAAAATAAATATCAATTTCCATCAATTTTTTAATATTCTTTATGCGCTTATCGATGTACTATTATTGTCACCGCGTTTATTATGCGTGTTTACACGCGCGTGAACAATACCAGAGAGATAAAGAGATGTCGAATCGCACGCGCGTTTAGATCAGTGTGCATCCGAATGAAGAAATAAGGGGAAGGAAGCAAAAAAAAAGAAGAGCTTACCACTCGCATGTGTACGAACGATCACGCGTATACGCGCACACATGCGTGCAGAGCCCCTTAGGCCCGACTTCCGTATCCATCTCATACGCACCATTGACCTCGAATACATGTCCGATAGAGCCTCCCTGGACCTCCTCAAAAATCAAGTTATCTCTATTTGCCGTGTATCGTGGCGTTTGGAGTAAAACTTGCCGTGTCACGCGATATAGAGTCGAATAGAGAACGTCTTTAATCTCGCGTGTGTGAATTCTCTGAGAGAAGTTTATTCAAAATCTGTCGCGCAAACTTTGAAAATTCGTATCGTCGAAAGTAACGACGTAAAATACTTTAGCGCCGATATCAATCGTTGATTTTTATACAAATTATTGATCGTACTGTTGTTAAGCAAAAATCTAAAGATATTACAATATTTGCACGATCCTTGAATGCAGCTTGTTATTTAGTAGTAGCAAGTTTCTATATACACGATATATTGCACGCATCTCTCTGTGTATAATATAATCCATAATATTTCGATATGAGTACACATAGAGAACGTACTTTATCAATTAAAATTTTGCGGATAAAAAAAAACGTTTAAATTTTATATTCTGCTTTAACGGAATCAATGTGTCTAAAATAAAAATAAAATTGATGCATGCGTAACATCGATATTTGATTGTTGCAATTTACTCACCGTAAACCTTCTGCACCAAACGCTCAGCCATTTGATGTCTCGTATGCGTTTTCCTCCGGGTAACTTCAGAATAATGTCTGAATAGTTATACGCCGTCAACTGTTGTGGGTCTCTGTTAGAAACAAAAAAGCAATAAGAAAATAAGTAACATTTAATTTTTAATTTAATTCACTTAAAATAAAGTACAATTGAAGCAATTATTTTGAAAATCTTATAAGTTCAAGATCTTTGAATTTATTCAGACAATAATAAAAACTATTTTTTCCACTTCTGAAATTTAACTGCTTTTGTAGTCAAAATTTATATCGTTATCAAGTGAAGTAACTATATTACGTTATAATTAAATAAACTTATTTTATTTTTGCACGTGCTTTTATAACACATTCTACTGGATTCATATAATTTTTTCCGAAATGTATGACCTTGCATTGTTTGTTTCAATGACTAATCTAATTAATTGCGTGCGCGAACATTCGTCGCATTATATCCAATCTGCATTTTACGCGAACGATCAAATCAGGAGGACTAAGGGAGAATAGACAAAGATGGGTTATGCGTGCGGTCAGGGGTGTGGGAGGCCGAAAAGAAGGGTACGGCAGGAGGTGGTGAGAGTAATGCATAGCGAACGCGCGGCAGTCCGTAACCAAGGGATGAAATGAAATTCAAAGAGGCTGTTGCGAACACGGTGGAGGGAAACGCACAGCGCCGTATATGCGGCAAGGGGGCAACGGCGGGGATGAAAACAGAAGGAAGCCGAACGAATGAGTCGTGCGCGGGCGAGTGCAGTTAATAAAACGGGAATTATACGCCAATCTCGTTCGGATTTCATCTGCACGAGCACTTTATTACGTTTCTACTTGACTGCTTTTTACCCGCTTTAGCACAAATTTGAAAAAATCGCGCGTTATAAGTATCGCTTAGTATGTATAAATCCTACACTGTAATTTTCATTCTCAATCAGATACAAAATAACTTGCAATCATCATATAAACTGTGCAAAATTCAGATTCAAATGGCATATACTAATTAATTAATATAATATTATACTAATTATATGGCATGTTTTTCTAATATACAAATATATATAATTTTATCCACTTACAATATTGTAAGTTTTTCAACAGTTCTCTTTCTTTTTTCTTATCTTCGCATGAACAATTTATATATAAAAAACATAATATTATGAATTTAAATATTATTATCAGTAATTACCTATTTTTATCAATCTCGGGATAAGGTACGATGTAACCATCGGGATTGGGCATGCTACTGTTTCCAACCCAGAAGTAAGCATCCGGTCCGGTGCCGTCGTAACAGAATCCTTTTATAAATATCGTTGCATCGTCAACGGCGTACACCTTACCTTTGATACCATGTGCGTATTCTTGTAAAGATCCAATAAACTTGCCATAGTAGTTGGGTCCGTTTCTAGCATAACCTGAAAATACAAACAACATTACTGTTATTAAGAGTTTTTTTTAAATCTATATAATTAAAAAACAGATGTAACAGAAGTATGATACATCTTAATTGAAATTAATCAATTTGGATAATTTTAATATTATTTTCTAAAGGTAAAAAGATGCTTCTAGCACACACATGTAATTTACGCATATTTTTTTCACGATTGTAAGATAATTATGATGATACGCGCAAAGAGACAAATAAAGTTTATTTAGGAATAATAAAAATAAGCTAAAAGTTATTTTAATTAATATGTTTGACTTCTATTCTTTTATATAAATCCTTTGTCGTATACATCCTACGAATTATTCGATATAATTGTTTAAGTAGAGGTAACTAAAGCTTCCCTTAAGATACGCCGATTCGCGAATTTTATCCAAACGAGCAGCGGGCTGGGACATCGAGTAGGAAGTACGTTTCACCCTCGTGATGTAGGTTGGACGCATCGCTGCCTCGATACAAAACCGATGCGATGCCGCCTCGACAGCGCAAAGAGAAGCCGGCACGGCGCGGTTCCGCGATTTGCATGAATTTCATTTCATTTGCTCGACAGGTCCGTAAAGCCGAACGTTGTAAATATATATATATATATACATATATACATTGGAAGATTCACCCGCACAACAGTAAAGATCAGAAGACGTTTGTACGACCGACTTTGAGATCCCGAAAGTCCCGATGATGATCATTTGGCGTGCGTCAGGAAAAAGTAAATTTAAAACACGCAGAGAGCAGAAAAATTTGTTGTTAATCATGCATGTTTAAAATATGATAGAAGTAAAATTCGATATAAAAAGATAAAATAAAATTAGGGAATCGTAAAACTCGCGCAGATCGAAAGTCCGTTCTTTGCTACCGACACTTTTAATTTAACATATTGAGTATGAAAAATATTAAATTATATAATTGTTATATAAGTGTACGAGAGAGATGAGAGATTCCCGAATGTGTCAAGGATATTCTGTTCATTGTAGTACGATTTACGAAATATCAAAGATATATTATTGAATCAAACAGATATATTTGCCTAATATTACTTATGATATTTATTGTCATAATTTTGTCCAAGAATCTAAGAATATTTTGTAAAACTGAAAATTTTTAAAATTGCCAGGATTGAAATACTTTTGCAAATTATATTTTATTTTGTGCAGTAAAATATTTAAATGTATTTAAAATATTTAAATATATTTAAGAATATATCTCTTTTAATCTTTATTTAAAAACCGGTGTATAAAACTTTTATAAAACACATATACGAGAAAGCACAAAGTTAAAAGCTCTATTATGCTTTCAAAAATGGCAGTATGAAAGATTAATGTATAGCCAAGGGTATAAAAATGATTTTTTTATTCTGCAATGCACTATTTGATATGATATGCTACCATAGAAGGTTACATTTTTAATCTGCACTGTCGCGTAAAGGGTGAGCACGCGAAGCCAAAAATCCCAAGCGTCAGAAAACGATCTGAAAACTCCCTTAACGGCGATCGTTTAAGCACCCACGCTGTGCTCATGTGGAATAAGTGGCGCGCGGGTGTTTCTGTATTTAAAGTAGCGGCCCGTTAGCGTCGTTGTAGCACGTTAATTCGTCCCAGTGATTATGGATCCATTAGCGTGGCAGCGAACAAATAGCACGGTACAATCCAATAACCGTCGTGGCCCATAATAAAAGGGGAGGAACAGGTTTAGGCACCAGTCGGGGGTAGTTTAGTTGGTGGCGCACAGTTGCATGTGCACACACGCCCGCTCACATCTGTGTGTACAAGAGTGTTCACACGGACACGCTTGTGTCCACGAAATCCGCAAGGGGTGGCTCAACACTACCCACATAGAACGCACCAGATAGCGATCGTTGCGTTCACTGTCGCATCATCGTAATATCCTGCTGCTTTAACGGCAAGACGGGGAGACAGTGAATGTAGGGACGAAAAAGTACCGTCGCAGACGAAGAAAGATTCATTAAGACACGGAATTCCCCGGAAGTCCTGCATCATAATAACGTCTTGACGTTATTTCCATAGAGTCATTAATGTGACATAATAACTAAATAACATAATAATTAAAAATAGATTTGTTAGTCACATTTTTGCTATCATATGAGCGTCTCAGAAATCGAACTGATTAACTCTAGTTTTTGTAAATTTCCTAATTTTCAGAAACAACATATGATTAGTGCGAGTGTTTATCGATTTTTTCTACTTTTTATTTCATGAAGTTGATCAGTTTAGCTCATAAAAGGTACGTAATATAATATTAAAGTATCACAAATATTTTTAGAGATAGTAAATTTTATATCAATGTGTAATGCTTATGCTCTAACAAAAACTGGAACTCGAGTTAAATTTAATTTAAACATATTTGAGAATTTTTATTATTTTATTATCATAAGCGTAGTTTTCAGAACAACTCAAAGAATCGTGTGCGTTGTGTTGGAGTTTATCGCTCAACGTTCAGGCCGAATATTGGTTTCGCGCAGCGAGCTCTACAATATGATGAACTATTAAATGACAATATTATATTCATGCGCGAGCATATTCGGTATACTTTATCTACCCTGCAGTAAAATCGGGAATTCAAATCGTTCAAACGAACAAGTTGACCAATTTTATTAATATTTCGATCTGTAATGTCAAAATGTGAAAAACGTCTAAATTGCAACCCTATTTTACTTTATAAAAACTGTTAACTTTTTAAAAATTTTTTAGTCATTAATATATATTTCAACTAACCAACAATTAATATATATTTCAAACAATCATTAATATATTTTTCAACATATACCTATACTTACGGAATAGCTATTATAATAACTTAAAAAAATTCGAAACAATAAGAATGAAAATACGAAAATACTTATCTTACAATTTATCATTTGCAACAGAATTTAAGATAGAAATGTATTCAAAGTTTTATGTACTGCGTAAAGACATTTAAAAAGCAGAATGCATACATACGTGAAATATTTGCAAATATTTTTTTGTTTTAAATTGTTATGAATTGTTTCTTATATATGCCTCGGATATTTGGTCACATCTGAGATATGTTATCTGCTTAATGTTTCCTATAAAGAAAAAAAATATAAAACTAATTTCAACAATTTCTTTATTGATGCAGAAAGACTCGTCTCATTTTACTGGTTCCATCGCACAAATGAAAGCTCACCGTGAACCCCGCGAGGTTCATCTGAAAGCAGAATATAGTGCTAGAACGGTCGAGGGAGTTCGGTCAACATTTGAGCACGGTAAACAGCACCCACTTGTCGATACTCCCTCAACCATCTCTCTCTCTCTCTCTCTCCATCTCTCTAGCGATCAGCTTCCGGATTGCGCATAGGTCCTTCGAATAGTCCCCCGACACACATTGATCTTAGGCTAGGGTTATCTTAGGGACCATCGCTGGGGAAAAAGAGAGAAAGAGAATGTAAAAAGATATCTTAGCCTGAGGCATTTTCGAGACAAAAGCATATTGCGTGTACTGCAAATATACGCGTAACGCCGCCGCGAATATAAGCTTTATTAGTGCATGAGTGACGATCTTTGATATCTCTATCGAGTCCGATGAATCCGTTTCTGTGCCGCGCACTCAACGGAGAATCTGTCGGACTAATTCACTTTTCGCTCAACAAAGCGCAAACGCGCGTCATAATGCGCTATGTATATTTAACGCAGTGATGGATTGGAACAGAGTGATTGTTGTGTTGGCGGCAACGCATTGTAACATCACTGCGAGGAGCACACACATTTTCGTCATCTCGAGTGCATATAGACATCAGTCTTGTGTATCTACAGGGCGGAAATCCGAGCCACTCGGAATTACACTCAATGAGTTTCAATGTCCACATCGGAATTACGTAGATCATCAATTCGCATTCTTTTCCCTCTTTGCGTAGCATCGAAAAAGAACCACGGGTGGTTTCAAGTCCGGTATTCAACGTCGTCTGTGCACGCATGAAATTAAAGCCGGCTAAATACATTTCTGACCAGTTCAGTATGCAACCGGTTTTCTCTTTTTGCACTGAGCAAGTAGACGTGCGCTTTCATTTTCGCTTAAAGCTTAAATCGCGTCTAATGCGATCGATAAATTCTCAGCCGATACCGCGTTTGATCACGAGCGAGCAATAGTAGATGTCTCCAGGTAATCCGTCGCTCCAAGGGCTCGCGCGCGAATTTTTCACCGTAAGAGAGAAAGTAACGGGGGACGGCGGAAGTCTCGGTGATTTAGGACATTAACGAGACTAACCGGATTCATCGCACGGCGGCGCTGCCGGGGGGGAGAGGGGGACCGGCGGGGGAACGCCGAAGAAAGGAGAGCACAGAGCGGCGGCACTGATTTTAATCAAGATATGGCCTGGCAGCAGCCAACAGCGGATCAAGCGAACCAGGGCTTATCGATTTTCTAAGTGCTCCCGACCGACAGAACCGTCGTCGTGACATCCGCGTGAATTTGAAGGTAACGGAAAGGGAGATTTGCACGCAATATTTTATTATCCGCCCGATCATCAACTATCCATTCGATTTTTTTTAAGTACGTACTTTTAGTGTTTCTCCCTCGTGATGCACTGTTATCGTGAATCATGGAAAATTTAACACGAAGAACATTTATCCTACAGCTATCAAATCTGAGAACCACGGAAAATAATAGTATCTCCAAAAAATAATATTTTTTACTTTCCAAGATCTTGAATTTAATTGCGTACACAAATAAATGCGTAAATACATAATAAAATTAAGAAAGTTTGAACGTATCGGGATAGAAAACAAATTCTTTTATCTTAAAAGTATGCATCTTCTTTTTTCTTTCTATTTGCGCATATTTATATTTTTATCAAATATCAATTACTAAATGTGTTTTTCTAACCATCAAACAAAATTAATTTTCTTACAATCAACACAATCACTTGTTCGTATTTATCATGTGTTATTTTTCAAAGTCAATTTTACTTTTTCTTACAGCGTAGTTGCTTATATCTTTATCTACAATAAATAAATTTGTTTGCAAATAATAATATCATAGAAATAAGCTGGCAAATTTAATCAAGTAGTTGGCGTGTTCTCAAACACACCTAAGTAATATTTAGATATAGCTCGAGCAATTTGAGATTGTAAAACAAATTCTCTTACAAAACAAAATTATCAACATAGATATATTATAATCATCTCATTCATATATGTTCAAAATACTATAATTTGATTTCGATTTTATATTATCAAAATAGAATAAATGATAAATGTAAAAGTTAACTTTAAGAATAAAATATCAACCAATTGTTTAAATAAAAATTTGCATTTCGTTAGGCCTTATCGTACACTTTCTTCTTATTTAGCTATAAGTAACAAAAACGTATATATAATACATCGTAAATAAGAGACGCTAGGCATGGCTGCCGATAATTATCGCAGACGAGTTAATCTCTTAATCGAACGTACGAGTCGACGACGACTTCTATCCGTTTCATAAGAAAAGTACGACTGATATTTTTTGTCGTTTGTCCGTTAAGAGATTAAAGCCAAGGACTTCGCCCGCTTCGTTTTAGGGCCATTATACTCTCTCGAGAGGGGATAAGAAGAGGTACACAGGGACATAGAAGAAGAGAAACGGAGAGGAATGGGACAAAATGAGAGAGATAGAGAGCACGGGGTGTGCTGAGCTTGCAGAAAGGGTGCCTGGTGATGCGTACCGTAGCTACCGCGCCAAATGCATTAAAACCACCGTCCGTCTCGCCCTCCCTCACAATATCGAACTGACTAAATTGTACGACTCGTTGCGAGTGTGGCTCGAATACATTATATTCTTTGTCGGATACAATAAACGCGACGAAAAAATCTCTATCGACACGACGAGAGTGGCACTGCGCTCTTAGGTGGCCGCGTTTATCGCCTGATATAAGCACTCGCAAGGCTCTCGAGCGCTGGAAATATCACGCGCGAAACACCTCACAATCGGTCGGTTAACATTCGGCTCGGCACGGAGGTCGCGAAAGAGAAATTGAATCTCTAGAAAATAGAACGCGTGCCGCGAAGGCGAATTCACTGGCTCAAGTCAAACTACAGTGCTCCGTTTTCGGCGCACTAAAATAAAAACGTCGGCTTACGACGTCGTATACGACTTGAGAATTTATTTTGCGATATAACGTGATCTTTGCTTTTTTTCCATCGAATAGATTGTGCTCCGGCTTATTTGCATCTGGATTATACTTCCTGATAGAGTGTTTATGTTATTATGTGTTTGAAAACTTTATGTACCGTATGCAAAATAAATATTGCGATACAAAAGTTCCGACGTAATAAACAATTCTGCGAAACATAAACAAGTCGCATCGGATAGATGTATGTCTGCGCGTCGATCGACGTACATTGCGAAGCACATTCCGAGCGAAAATTCGCTGTCGTGACGAAGATCGATGCAACTAAACGCTTTGGTATCGGTAGCACGTACAACGCGAGCCGTATAGGCGTAGAAGGCGATATTACACAGCTCCGTCTCTTCGTTCCGTGTTTGAGTTTCACTGCGATATGAATGTCT
This sequence comes from Linepithema humile, assembly GCF_040581485.1. Taxonomy (NCBI): domain Eukaryota; kingdom Metazoa; phylum Arthropoda; class Insecta; order Hymenoptera; family Formicidae; genus Linepithema; species Linepithema humile. The sequence goes on from NC_090132.1 coordinate 18,509,060, forward strand.
CCCCGCGCACACGCATGTGCATACACACACGTACAGATAGGCACACATGCGGGTGCCGTCGCATATCGATTGAATGGCATATACGTATTTACGTGTCCCGTTAGAAGCGGGTTCACGTAACACGGTGCTTCGTGGGAACCGAAATCGTCGTAACGAGGGGGGAGGGGAAGGGGCGGAGGTCGGGGTGAGATCGGAGGTGGTTGCTCACCCCTCGCGAATCACCGAGGAGAAGGACGGTGCGAGCCTGAGCGATAATGATATCGTGCCAGGGCATTTGTCATGCGCCCGTGTACGACGCATCACGCATATCGACGACGCGTGGCGTGGCATGCGAGCGTCTCTCGGCAATCATCAAGTCGCGCTTGACTAATGACTGACCCTATTCTAAGCGTTACTACTTTTAACACCCAAAACTTGATTGCAACAACGATTAATTCTACATCGATTAAAAATTACCGATAGGTGTAAGATTGAATTTGCATTCTAAACTAAACAAATTGGAGCTAAGAATTTTGCGAAAAGTTTTACGAAAAATTACGCGTTATCTTAAGAAATAATTACTCTCTAAATACTCTAATAATTTATGATTTTTTAAATTAAATTATTAAGATGTCTTTTTTCTGTAGAATACTAGGGTATTCTCGGTTATGTGATAAGCAGCCGTTTGAGAAAGACAAGCAGAAAGGATGATAATAATCTCCTGACGAAATATTGTCTGCGACCCCTCTAATAACACGTTATGTATCTTGAAGACGCGCAGTTGTCAACATTACAATCGGCAAGGGAAAATCATATTTGAATGTTTCATTGCTAACTTGTTGCTGCGAGCTGCAGGCCAAATAATTTATTCAATTGATAAATTCAATCATTTTGCGAGAGATTTTTAGAAATAAATTGAAAAATTTCATAAATTGTATTTTACTCGGAATTAATTATTAGTGCGCAAAGATGTATAATAAAAATTAAAAATACCAAATATTTCAATCGCAAATAAAAATTAATTATATTGGCATTTTTCCATTATAAAATTTCCAAAGCATTAATTTCTAGAAATAAAATACGTAAAATTAAAAAAAAATCTATAGAAATGAATAAAAATGGAATTTTTATGAAATCACATTTTCAACATTTCTTACATGCATACGAATAAAAATTTTATAAACGGTAGCTTACATTTATCTCGATCTTGTGCATTATATTATATTAAATCCCCATCTCTTACGTTCTCATCATTGTACTTGCAGCGAATGCCGGCTTATATCGATTGACATCTGTAGGAATTCGCATATCAACACAACGACGGCTGAATGCCGTCAAGTATAGAAAGTGGAACTAGAGATATATAATATAATAAAATACCCATGAGTTTTCGCGCCACATGGTACATAAAACACATGGTGTTTTTAAATTTATTACGCCTATAGACGTATACATTTGCATTTATCTTTGATGAGACAATTTCGACTGGTGTTATTTCTGTCACGATATAATTATTGCGGAAAAAAATGTTTTTCGCTGTAATGATGCAAAGTAATGAGATAAAAATGTGAGAATCGATCGTGAATTTTCTCAGGCGATACGGTTCCATTAGTTAAATTGTTTTTCTCGGCACGACTTGGCTTTACCCTCGCGGGTTTGACTCGTTTTAGTAATGGGTAGAAGATACTACTGCCGGGGTATCGCGCTGCAAAAGGGAAATGAACAAAGTCAATAAAAAGAAATGCGAGAGAGCAAAGAAAATCACGGAGACGGTGAGCGTTCGCCGATCAACGCGAGATTCGAATGTCAACGTAGCAGATCGATTAATTTACAATGTCAATAGGCGAGAAAAAATCAAGGGACAGAAACCCACTTAATCGGCATAGAAAAGTGGTGCGGAGTATACTAAAGGAACAACAATTATTAGATAACAAACAGATAAACTCGTAGCAAATGTGCGAAATAATATCTTTTCTCTTTTGAATATTCTCCTTGTAACATTATTTACTATGCAGACGAGCTCAAAGAAGGAAATTAATTCCAGTTCCCTTAAGATGTAAAAAATGAAGACAATATTCTCTGTCAAAAGTAATTCTCAGTAAAGCAATGTATAAAAATAAATTCTTAACTCTCAAATTATAATCAACCGACAAACATGCTACTTTATTTCATGCTTATATTGGCATGTCTGTAGAAATAAATTTTCTCCTAAAAGCAAGCCTTCTGCGCATAAATTTCTCTACAAAAACTGAATATAAAAATATAAAATATCGCAAAAATTAATCTTTTGTAATAAATGGTCAAGATTCGGCGTTTTAATAAAACAACTTATGAACAGACTTAAAAGTAGAGCGATCAAAGCAATAAAAAAAATTAAAGCAGACAAATAAGAATGAGACAAGGCCACGCAAAGCCTGTTTCTTTAGACCGTCCAACCATCATTTGGCCTCGAATAAAGATCATTCATACAAGTTAATCATGTCATTAAATCATTAAATGAGCACAATCGACAAATATGTTCTTGGCGATTACCCAAATCCGGAGTGAAAAGAGATGCGGTAGCGATGTTGCGGATCGCAAATTTCTCGATTTGCTAGGGATTTGTGCCGGATCAAAGAACGGTGCAATTCCCATAATGCGGTCATTCATAAGTAGTAAATTACGACAAATTGCAGCGATTAATGGCAGAAACGAACGATCGAAAAAAGATTTTCAATTTTCTCCCTTTTTTCTCCCTCTCTTTCTCTCTTTCTCTCCTCCTCCTTTTCTCCCTCTTTTTCTCCGTTTAAATCGGCCGTTAACATCGATTAAGTGTGAGCCGCAGAATTTGGGGATGGCCAACGCCGTATGCTCATCACTTTCAACGTCCATATAAACTCCACGCTGGGAGTCGCACATCTGGCGGTCGAGCAACAAGTACACGCATTAAATGTATCCCGCTTACCAACTTCAATTACATAGAGTGCACCCCGTCGTGTACGTGGAATACGAATCGAAGAAACTTATGCAATTTTTATATCAATAGGTCCAAGCTAAAACAACGAAACTGTCACTTCGCAACGCGGAGACCGAAGAACATTTTTTACAATATATGTACACACAGCGATATAATTGCTTTCGCTTTATTTCAAGTTGAAAAACGGTGTACGACTCTAAAAATCCATTTCTATTTAACTCTCAAATCGTGCATTATCGATCGATCTCACGCTGTTAATAATGTTAAACATTGCGTATTTTTCAAATAAAATTTGGAAATATATATCTAGAGTAAAATTTTATTTATATGTTTATATTTTATATTATTATCTATAATAATTACTAAAATTTATGAAATAGTTATTTACTATAGTTTTCATAGTAAATTATGATACTTGCAAAGAAAGACTATAAATAATATATCTATATAGCATCTTTTTTTAATAAAATTTATTTTCTGCATCTTGAAGAAACAGTGACTCAGTAGCTAACAGTAGCTAACAGTAATCTAGATCATGGACATGAACATAATGCAGTGCTCAAATTCCACAAGCAACCACTTTATCACTGTAAACCATTCATGTTGCAAATTCGACCTATTAGTGTCAAGGTATGTAGTGAACGCAAGGACGAAATTATAAGACATAGCTATCCCGTATTAGATTAGAAAATGGATGAGTTAGCAATCTTATTGTTTTAGTACAAAAATTCTGTCATTGACATCCAGTCAAAACGTATTACATCCTGACTGTCGCACGCAATCGTTTAGTGCACAAAAAATTATATTATAAGCATAACGTATGAGTAGCAATCAGAGATTTTGCAAGAAGAGAAAACCATGTAATTGTCAAATTAAAAACAATTACTGAGTTATTATTATATATATATATAAGCCTAGAGATTTTAATCCATCGGGCTCTATAATTTTCCTATTATGAAATCATTACAGAATAATGTACTTATCAATTATTTTGTCATTTGAAATCACGATGCGGAAAATGTGTGCACACAACATATCTACAATATTATATTCTATATTCATTTATTATGGACTAATTTCGAATATTAAGTTGAAAAATTAAATTACGTATATTAATCAAGAAAATAAGTTTTTGCAATAATGAGTTAATAAAAATCTACGCACATAATTTATATACGTGACATAAAAATATATCTAGTGTTCTATAATCCATCTTTGTGATATCATTATTTATATTATATCAAAAATAAAATATTAATGTCAATAAATGTAAATATGCGAGTTATTGATACGAGTAGTATCTAACAATAAAAACTATAAATCTTCAGATTGAAATATATTGTCTAAATAACAATGCGAATATTCTCTCGTTTTTCCGTGTCATCATATGATGTAACGTTAGTCGTCATGTAAGAAACGACAGGAAAAAAGCAAAAAAATATCCTGAAAATCAATCGCTACACAATGTATGATTATTTTTTGTAATGAATGATGAACCATGACAGGGAGACGCGCGTTATTTGCCGCCCCACATTCTCATTAGCCGTCAATCATGAAGCTCACATCGCGAAAAAGCGCAGATGATTACCCTGATGTGTGCACGACCCACGTATACGCAACCCTCTGACATTCAACATACACACCCTACGCGCGCTTGCGCAATCCACGCTTTCACGCGTATTATTATGCTTATTACATCGTTATTAAAATGAAAATTCCTGTCGTAATGTATCGCAAGACTGAACGAACTGAAGACTAAATTGAAGCTCAACAATCTCGAGAATTAGAAGAGGAACGAAAAAATGTAAAAATATAAAAAGACAAATACTTAGTTACAAGTTCTACTCCCCTATGTGTTTTCTATGTGCCTAATCTGTTATCTAATCTAAATATTCTTATATACTCCACAGGAGAAAAAATATCCGTAAAACGTGAATCGATGATGTACCAAGCGGCCGATCTTTCGTGAAATATTATCAATATCACGATTCGCAATATGTATCTGACTCGTCATCCGTAGATTCGAGATGACAGCTATCGATCGAATGCTCCGGAGATCCACAGCTTACGTGAACGGAACCGAGCGCGCATTTCGAGATGCATCTCTCGTCACGCACCAACAAGTACCCTGTAATCTGTAAGAGCGCGGAACGAACGCGATCGAGACTGGCTTGCTGACCCGGAAATAATCCCCAGAAAAGAAGATAAAGAGAGATAGGAAGGGTGGGATGTGTATCTCTCGCCCCGTGCCCGTTCGTACGAGTACAACCGGGTGGTACTCGTGGTATTACCGTTGTCCGCCGGCAACATGCGGACGTGTATGTATGCCTGGGAGACCTTGCGGACGTTATTCCGGACGAAAGGATGGACGGGCGGACGGACGGCGGGACGGTACACGCGCGCACGAGGCTATTGTTCGATTCGAGATTCGTCGAGTGCGGCGATCGAACGGCTCCAACCCGGTTTTATTGGAGGCTACAGGCGCTCCCGCTGGTCGAGACTCGCGCGTCGCGTCGGTGTACGCTGCCGTTCATTGTATATCGATTCAACGCTTGGGATCTGTCGTAGTGCTTCTGAAGTGGACGCCGGTGATCGTCAGCGAGAATCTTTATCCTAGAGTATATTCTTGGCCTCGGAACTACGAGCGTCGCGTTTATATCGAAAATTGTCTTCTTGCACAGCAAAAGATTCTCTTATGTGTAACTTTCTCTCCCGGTTATCTAGCATCATTCTATGTACATATCTTTTTAAAGGATATTTATCGACTTTTTTTCATTTCAAGTCTTCTTTGACCAATCGGAAATGTTTCAGCATATATTATTGATAAAGAGTAATACTTTTTGAAGATTTAAGGATGTAAATTAACTTAAAAAATTGTGAATTTTTTTTACTAACAATGAATTGGGCAAAAAGATATTTACAGTTCAATGTTAAACTTTGAAAATTATAAAAAATAGTTTTAAAAAAGCAGCATTATAATAGAAAAAAAGAAATCTAATATCACAAAAATGTTATCCTTAAAACATTTCCAATGTAAATGTACGGAAACAACAGTTTTTCAAATTGGAGAACTCGAGTGTAACTACGAAAGAATTTCAACGCATTATGTCTTTATTAAGTGAACATTTCGTAAATAAAGATAAAATGAGGTACAAGAGAACACGGAAGGAGAAACTCATAGAACTTGATTAGAAAGTGATCCACCGCGAAGAAAACATTCTCAGGATTTCTCTTAAGTGTAATGTAGATTTAGCATGAGATGTCTCGCAGTATTTGTATCGTAATTAATGAACTTTAATTCCATACAACATAAAATATAAAAGCATTTCGTGAAAAAATAATTACGATTTCTGCTATATTCTACGTGACACAGAAAAATTAGCGTATACAGCCTATGATATTAAATTAAAAAAAGGATTTCAATTATCAGTTTCGGATTATACCGAACCTAATTATTAAAAAGGTCGATATGTGACCTATATTCTTTTTGAGACCGTGCTTTCAAGATCAAATATATGATAATACATGTCCGTTCTTTAAAAATATTATTAATTTATTGTAAAATATTTTTTGTGAAATCCTTATTTTGAAAAGAAAAGAATCTATATAAAATTGAGAGAGAGAAAGAGAGAGAGAGAGAGAGAGAGAGAGAGAGAGAGAAAGAGAGAGAAATAATACAGACTTATTTTATATTACAAATATGAAATATTCAAATAAAAGTGTATTTGAAGTCGATAAGAGAAATCGATCTCTTAGAGGGAACAGTGTAACAACACAGACTTATTCATGCTTTTGTGTCTGCCGTGAAATCGCTGAAATGGATTATCCGACGATTTCGGCAGAACCCTCCGATTCACCGATGATGGCGAACTGGTTTGAAAGCGAATTCGGTCGATGAGACCGACGTTTGAGAGGAAACGGGCAAGGAGCGAGCGTGCGAGACGGAAAGCGACCCTGCATCGATAGAAAGAGACAGGTGGAGAAAGAGAAAGATAGTGATGCCGAGTGAAAGTCCCTCAGTAAAAACCAGGCCAGGGCTTCATATCTTGGCGCGAACACGCCGGAGTCATTATGCAATTACGGCAATGTGTTTACCACTTGTCTACTTGTGCGTAGCATCGGTCGGACGACTGCATTTCCGTTTACAATTTACGTTCTAAATTGGTTCTAAAAAGTCTCAAGTCGCGATCGCGACAAATTTTATTAACAATGTCATTGTGTTTTCAATAGCTAGCGATAACCCACAGCCGAATACCGTGTGAAGCAAGGCCATTCTCATGTTAAACATAATATTTTTTTCACAACACGACAGGTGTGTATTTTTTATCTTACGATCTTCCTGTGAATATACGAAAATATTTATTCATACTTTCAAAAGGTCTTTAGATCCACAAATGATATGTATAGGAATTTACGAGATTTTACAAAGATTTTCTTCGTTCAATATAATATATATAATATTTTAGAAACAATATCGTATAATTGTAGAAAATATAAGAAAATCGCGTCGATAGATAAAATGTTTTCGCTCTTTTTAAATGAAAAAAAACAAGTGTGTATGTTAAAAGAATTATCACAAAGAATTATCGCCTTTCTCCAGCTGACGCTATTCCAAAATAGGTCAAAATTGTCCACGGTTACTTTAAGTTAAACTATACTGTAAGGAAAAACGTAAAAAAAAACGAAACGAACGAGAAGGTAAAAATGTTTCATACAAGTTCGTAAGAAGTAAACCGCAAATGTATAAATTAATAATGTCTTAAAAGTCAGAATATTTTTTCTAGAAATTTACAAATAATAATCGGAGCAGAAACAGCGACCGAAATTTTTGAAACAAAGTATAAATTTCTAACACCGATTTAGGTTCTATCTTCTCGCGAGCTGTTACTTTTATTTCTTTTTCGACTACCTATTGAGCTAAATTAATTTATTGTGTCCGTAATGATTTCGTCTCGCGATTCATGTACGTCTTTTTGTTTTCTTATGTTTGTTTTTCTATTTATTTTACATGATGTCGAGCCCCTATTGTATTCAGCTCTCGTTTCCCTTCGCTTGCTCTACAACGATATATACGAGGTTCATTCAGTCAAATAAGACTTGATTTAAATTATCGGTTTTTCGACTACAATACGTTATATTAGATAAATTATATAATTAAGTTTTGAGATCTTGTTATTTCTAAAATATCAAAAATAAAAAAATTAAATTAAAATAAAAAATTAAAATTACTTTCATTGCAAATAGCATACCAAAATAATGAACGTGCAAAATCCACGTAAAAAATAAATAGTCGCACTAACAAATTTTGCGAGATATCTAAAACTGCTGCGTATTTTTGAGAGATCAAGAGATCAGTACGCATTCTACAAAGCATTTTCTTGTATTTATCCATGGAACGGAAGACCGCGTAATTTATATCATTTTATGTAATAATGAAAATCAAAATGCGAATGCTACCGCGAAATAAAGCGTCCGACATAATAACGATAACTGCAGGTAACTGCTCGCATTGCTTCTGCAACGCAATGTATTGCACGCGAGAATCTCATTGTTGGGAAATTCCACGTATTTTAAATTAACATAATATAACTCAGAATGTAGAATGCTGTCTATTATAAACTGGAGTAAAATATGTTGGCTCTTATAATATGCGGAAAAAAATTATTGCAAATGATCATCATACACGCATTGCGACATTTACACGACATAAAAATGGGTCTTCTTTATCATTCAATATTACAGTATAATAATGAATTTTAAATCCCGCGTATATTCACGATTAAATAAATAAAATTTGGAAAAATATTTTTTCGGCAAAGTAAGCAACTAAAAATAAATTTCATTATTATTTTGTATACTTTGGACAACTATAATGATTCAGAGAACCGGTTTAGGAAGCTTTACGGAAATTCATACGTAATATATTACTAATCATCATTCCTCTAACTCACGCAAGAAGTCTTCCGAATTGGGAATTTATTTTAATTTATTTTAAATAGCCAAAAATAGCGAAAAATTGGTATCCGAAACTAAAGAAACTATAAAAACACGAATATAATAAAGCATTATATGCGCTACAATATTTTCCTCTTTATATTGTGATTTCTACAGACAGGTGTAACGTCGCATATGTGCCATCACATATTTAACGATTGTATTATGTTCATTAATTGTTCATAATCTAAAAGACTTACCAAAGTGTAATGTGGCGAGAATAAACAGAAGTAAACTGGAAATGACTCGTTGCGGCGTTGCATCCATTTTTCAGTGCTTCCGGTCACGGCGAGTTGAGATCTCTTCTTTTCTGTTACTGCGGCGGACGGTGGTGACAATGGCACATGTATACACACACGAACCACACGCGCGCACTTATATTCGATCTGCAATTCGAAAAGAACACTGTGAAGCCTCGCGTTGATCTTCCCCACTAATAGATACTCCATTAGTAGCCTCGATAATTTTTTACAATTATATCGCTTGGCAATGGAATTTAAATTTACTATATTATAATCAACAGTCATGTCATCCAAATCGTGACTTGTGCATTTATCGCAAATTTTGAATTTCAGAAAAACCCACGAAATGAATTGATGATGAAGATTATACTGTTAGTGTTAGAATGACCTAAAAATATACATTATAATAAAAAAATATACATTATAAAAAAATAATCTATTTGGACTATATTTATATTTATATATTACAAGACAATATAAGAAAAATATTTCAAATGCGAATAAAAAGATATTGTTTTTGTTAACGAAAAAATTATAATCTTAATCAACTTCAAAGAGCTTCGGAGAAAGAATTTAATACGTACGAGGAGCAATCGACGAGAGAACAAGCAAACTTGGTGTTAACAATCGTCCGGCTCGGAGCCGACTGAGCGAAAATTCGACGTCGATTGTACGGCGCACCTTTCGCGCGACTCAACTCATACCATATTTACTGTTACCTTAGGATTATGCTTCTATTACCTTAAGATTATGCTTCTGAGGCACAAAAGCCGGATTTTATGAGACAGATCAGTTCTTTCATGTATACAAAATCGTTTACATATATATATATGTATATATATGCAGGATCGCATATATATATATGTATATATATGCAGGATCGGATGTACGATTTTGTGGCCCCTAAGCTATGATCTTAAGGAGGCCCCCTCTTATTAACAAAAAATACATTTTTTAAAATCTTTTCTATACTAAAGAGGCCCCCTTATAATGTGAGGCCCCTAAGCTGTAGCTTATCTAGCTTATGTGTAGATCCGGCACTGTATATATGTGTAGTAATTCAATAAGTATGTCACTAATAAAAATGCATATTTATCTTGTAAAATGCTTCAGTTTACATCTTAAGTAATACAACTGTTTGAAATTTAATACAAATTGCATGTATTGTATTATATTGATACGTTGATTCTATCTTCAATTGTAAATCAATTCTTTTTTCTATAAATTCAGTAGATATTTTACAGCTTACTTTTCCTCATGTTATTGTAGATATATATTGTGTGTAATATCACACTAGAATGATTCTACTACAATTAACTTTTACAGACAAGATAACTGAAATTATTAATTTTCGACACCATACATTTATTAAAAGAGATTTCTCATTTAGGGTTCAAAAAAATCAATTTGTTGTTGCATCTGAATTTTCAATTGTATCTTCTATGTATCAAAAATACGTATGTAAAGGGATTTTTCGAGAAACTCGAAAAATTCTCGGAATTATACGCTATTAAATAGAACGAAGCATAAGTATAAGATGACTTCGTTAGACAAGTTGGGAAACTTTTTTTCAACGAATCAGTTTGTAGATAAAATAGGTAAGAAATATATTTATACTCTATTGTCATGTGAGTGTGTCCTTGGAAAAGGTTCGTATTCTTTTATTTTAATGAGAGCTGGTTCTTTTCGTTAAGTTTTTAATGAGACCCCAGTTCTTCTTTGAACGCAATTTTCTCGAAACTATATTTACAAAATTGGTGGGCGTAATATCTCTGAAATGAATCAATCGATTGCCAATTTCGATTTTTTTTTGTAAAGTAGATAGTTTTTACAAGTCTGCCTACAGTTTATTTATACTCGACATATAATTTATGTAAACCAAAAAATAAGAATACAGGAAGAAATATCATTATTATTCACAAAATATACATAGGAAAAATCAGCCAACATTCATAAAATATTTTAAAGTACGGAGATATATATTCTCTGTTGAGAGAGAAATTATCCATATATAATATATTTCATACGATACTATATGCTCCGGCAAACAGTAATTTATGTGTTGACACATTCAACAAACAATAATTCATGCTAACGTGCTTGGAAAGTCTCATTACCTAAATTTATTTGCCTAGCATATACGTTATATACCAAATAGATGAGAGAATTGAGTAACCATAATGCAATGAAACAGTTAAAATGGCACTAATGATGCAATTTACGCAGCTACTGACTTGTATATTGTCTTCTGCATTGTTTCCTGACAGTAATTAATTGAATTTTAATCAAAATAGTTTGCAGACGTTTTAATAAACTATAAATTCGAGATAAAAAAAGTATCATATATCCGAATATGCATAATGATATAAAATTTATTTATTTTGATAGCAAATTGAGATCAGAAACATAAAATAATTATGTAAAATTAATAATAAATATGTTATACAGATTGTATAACAGAAAGTAAGTATTAATAAATAAGTATAATCTTTCTTTTCAAAAAGTCGTTTAACAAAATCGTAATAAACATATATCAGGAAACTTTTATTTTTTGCATTTAGTTTTTCGATTTGTCCAAAATAATTTTCCATTTCGAAAACAATAAATGCACAGCACCAACACGTATCGTAATATATATCTTCTGCTGTATATCGTTACGAATATAATCTCTTTCTACCGCTCGAAAGCACACGTATAGACACGCCCGATATTTGGCAACGCTTATCTCGGACGTAATTTCTCTCCATCGCGATATCGAGACTCATTCCGATTAAATGAAAAGAAGTTTATTTCGAATATTTATAAAAGCATATTCGAAATGCCGTTATATGTTACTTTGCTTTTCAAATTATTTTCTAGCACAACAAAAAAATTTTAAAAACCCAATCAGTGTATAAATACTTTATAAGTTGTCTCACATAAATATTACGCATGAATGAAGATATTGCTATTGCTAATAATGGCTGCGCTTTTTCAATCTATTTTAAATATAAATTTTATATATTTGGTATATTTCTCACTGACAAATATAACAATTGTGATATCAATTTATTTTTACGCGTGCTTCTCGTGATCGCAACGAAAAATGTTGTGCAATCGATAAACCCGTAAATTGAACGACCCACTCCGTATACGATAAAATCTGATTCCTACAGAATTCCGTGCATATTCGAGCAGTTTATTGTAAGTCAAATACTTGGAGAAACTGCATGTACCAATAAATTCACTTATTGTTGGATACACGCGCGCGCGCGTTCCAACATATTTCAACATTAACATATTTGAATTACTATGAATCACAGTAATTTATTGCTGAAAATTCGTATCTTCGTCGATCGACAACTTTTTCGTATTGTTAAAAGAACTTTACGAAATTGCTAAGCTATCGCGGAACGATCTTGAAATATAAAACAGTCGAAAAATTTAACTTTTTTAATGCAATGATAAAAATAATGAGCTTTGAATAGAATCTTAAAACAAGATTTTGCGAAATTAATCAAAATACGCGCAGTTTTAGACAATCAAAAGTGCAAATTGTTACAATATGTGCTTTATTGTGTTATTTAAGATATTGTTATGCGATCTCTCTTCGATCGTCATCAAAGTATTTTTCCTTCTTAAAACATTGTAGAAACGTCCATTCTCTAATTAACTTATTTTCTCGAAAAGATACACGGCACAAAGTTTCCTTTTAATCATTGATATCATATCTTCCGACGCAATAATTCCCAAGTTCTTACTAAATTTGATCACAAACGCGATATCTCGATACCAATCCGTTTTTATCAGACCCGAATAGCGGAAATTCACCCTCCTCACACCGCCACGTAATGGACCGTCCCGTGCACATGGGTCCACACGAGCAAAACGATTCTTACGTTCACGGGCATCTCCCTCCGCGCACACAACACACCATATACGAAGTGAATCCGCGCTAATTCTCATTCACCTGCCGATTCCACCCCCTCTCGATACATCCCTACGTGTATGTCGTGGCACTCGATGGATCCTGACTGCCCTTTGCCGCAACCGCGCTCCCGACCTTATCGCGCGCGTGTTATCCTCTCAACGGGATCCAACAGCACCGTCCTGACCTGGTGAGCCACGCACGGCGCGGTAGCAGCAGCAGCAGCGGAGCCGGCGCCGAGAGGGCCACCACACACCACGGAGCCACCGCCGTGGGACGCGCGTTTTCGTGTGGATGTGGAAGGACTGACGGTGGCTCGACTTTACTCGCGCCGCTCGGGAGCGAGTACGCGTTCCCCGGGACATGCATTGGCGGGCAGGAAAGCTCCACCTATCGCGCAACCGAGTGGGAGGGCACAGGAAGACCCGGAGCTTGCGCCCTCCGGCTGGCCCGCGCACCAAGCACAACCCCTTCCTTGGCTTTTTCCCAACTTTCGAGCTTGCGATGCGCTCCCTCCCTCCCCTCGCTTCTTCTCCAACCCCCTGTCCTACCCCCTCAACCCGCCGTCGCTCGCCGCCGTCATTACCATCGCCTCTGCCACCCTGCAACCCGGCGAGCTGATGCCCTCCCTTCCGCTCTCCTCCCTCCGTCGTTTCTCTTCTCATTCCACCCACTCTAACCCCGCTGACCGACGGGACTCTTACCTAATACGATACAGAGCGCTAACCGGCAAAATTCGGACTAGCAGCAGCGAACCGCAAGCACGAAGCAAGCACGGAGTCGAGGAGCTACCGCCATTCGGGAAAGCGCGCGGGGGCAAAGGGCGCCTTTGCAGATACGCTTGCACCACGCGTCTTCTTGCGCTACCTCTGCTCGAGACCAAGCACCGTTCTTGTTGTTTGATTTTTTTTAAGCGTTTTATGCGCGCACGAGTGCACTTTCTTGCTGAGCTGCATTTCGGAATTTGCGACCACGTTTGCAAAGAACTCTACCCGCCTTAGTAGACGAGCCATATACGAGCCTACTATTTTTCTCGCATACTTTCTTGCCTGCACGCGACACGCAGACCGAGAGTTAAACAGCAGCGCAGTTTCTTCCAAAACGATGAAATCTGCTGTGAGTCGCGTCTCTTCGAAAACTCAGCGCGATATCTTCCCGTTACTTTATCTTTATTTTGTATGTATGCCTCTCTGTATTTATTCCTGACTGTCTGTGTCTGTGTCAAGTCTTTTCGAGTTTATTCTGAATAGCTGCCGTATCTCGGATAAGGGGAAACGGAAAAATATCTATCCATGCGAAAACGCTAACCTTTTCTTTTCACGTTAAGCTGCGAAACTTTTTTTTCCTATTGTTCGTTTATCTACAATTGTGTTCACACAACACACGGACGCGCGCAAAAGTCCGTGATAACAATCGATTTCTCCAGATAAGTCGTTCTTATTTTATCGTAAAAAATTTAGAATCAAATATTACTGTCTTTTTTTAATTTGAATAATTTTAAAAATCTTTTAAGAGTCTTCTAACTTTAATACAGTAATAACTTCAAAAGTGTTTGTTATAAATCAAGTTTCTATATATAATGCAGCGCTAGAAGTCTTACAATTAGTCTTTCGTTTTACATCGAATAAAAATAATCAATGAAATTGTCAATATTATGTATTAAGCTTGATTTCAATGTTCAGCCGTGACAAAATCCGATCTATAATAATTAAGTTACTGTTTAATAAAAAAACGATGCATACATACGCCTAACATATTTAACCTTGAAAGAACTAATGTGTATTATTCTAAAAATGTTTCTAATTGCGTGATGCAGTTTGTAAAAATTGTGATATACCTATATCACTAGAATCGAGATACACTCTCGTCGAGAATACGCCTGTAAAATGCTAGCATACGTCTAGCGGCTAGTGACAGCTTTTTCGATCACCCGTGTTTACGCACTTTTTTAAGTACGATCGGCCGCTACATGTGGACGGATAAAATTATTGCTTTCGACTAGTCGAAATAGCACTTGTGGATATTGTGCTCAAAGGCTCACATAGAAAGCACGATAGAAAGCCGTGCATCGATATCACGTTGCTGTGATTTATGCATATAAACGTCAGCATCGAAAAGACAAACTCGTTGTCTCGTGAATAGACCATAGATACGAAAGAAAAGAAATCGAAGAAGAAAGACTTTCGCGCGAGAACAGATGCCAGTTTGATGCTTTCGCCGTGTGACGTATACATACAAGGTGTTATGAACAGCGAGGAAACGATTTTTCGTCGGCTTTCTCTTCACGCATGATCACTCTCGAGTAATGAACATTGTAATCGCGATATCGATACATCAAAAAATAATGTTTTCGGAAAATATCAAAGAAATAATTTATTCTGGTTGATATAACTCCGTGAATAAAACCAAATGCGACAAAAATTGGCATAATAATAAATTGGCAACTAGAATTCAATGACAAGTATTTTTATTGAAAAGCATAGAAATTTCATATTTTGCAAATTCTTTGATATTAAGTTAAAAGTACCTATGAACAAAAGCATCAAAGTTTCATAACTCACAACCTATATTTTAATGACAGGTTTTTTGATAAATTCGGAGTCAATTTTTTTTTTTTAGTGAAAATGTTCAAGTAAAAAATTTTTGAGTTATAAGTGATTTGAAAAGAAGAACAAAGCTTTCACAAGCTTTAAGAACATTAAAAAATTCATATTTTTTAATTAAGTTAATTAGAAGTACGAGTCTAAATGCCACAACTTGTCCTTTTCCGTCTTGTTTAATTTGTAGCGAAAAAAAACCAGTTAAATTAAATTTAAACTGAAATAATATTGAGATAAAACCAAAACTTTAAAGACAACTCTCCCTAAGATAAATCGTAAAACTGAAAAGATCCAACATCCAATATCATGACATGAAAGTGAGTCTTCATTTCGTAAACGAAAATTTAATGGGACAACGATATCATTGAGATATCTGTCACATTTTCTGTAGCCGCGTTCAATAATCGTATTGACAGGATTGTTAATATCAGAAATACTGTATCAACCGGCCATCATTGTGCAATTTAATTAAACATTTAATTATATTTCAAACGACAAGCAACACCGATATATAAATGCAATTGCGAGAAGAATATGTCCCTATGCATGCTTGTGTGCGCGTGATCGCTTCCTGATTGTCTGACAGAAAGATACGCGTTTAATTAAGTATTTAAGTGCGAGAGAAACGCAGAAGTATTTTAATTATGTTATCTTAAGGAAATGTCAAATTGTGCACATTAAATTTATACTGTAAATTTCTGCTTTTTTAAAATATAACTTTTTGTGGCATAAAAATACTTCTTACGCGACAATCACAAAATATGTACGAATACTTTATTTCTTAATCCTCTATAAACATAAACATTTAATACATGTACATGTGTTTTGTACATATGTTGCATTGATTCTAAGAAAGCTCGATTTTTCTCACTCTCTTTCTCTTTTTCCCTCCCAGCGTTTTTATTGACATTGAAAGAAACGCGTAAATCAACAATTCACATACGACTGACAACGTCAACTTCTCGCGATAATTTCGAAATGCGGGAAAATATCTTTCATATGAATCAAATTGGGATAACACTTTTTCGAAGCATGATGCACCGAAGTATTGGGCCAATTTTTTTGACAAATGTTTCATTTTTCAAATTTACTTCTTAGCGACAGCGAAACGGCATGAATCGTGGATTCGGCGACCTATGCGCGTGTTACGAGGGCAGGCTAAAAATATGACGGTATTTCAATGAGAAATGAACTTCTCTTGCTCTGTAATGCCTTGGGTAACGTATATGTTCCCGTTTCGCTGCTTCGCGTCGCTGATTCGTTCGTACGAAAGCGTTTTGAAGATTCCCTCTTGCTTTTTCCTCTTTTACACTTTTTCTCCATCGTGTCTTCTTTTTATGGGCCCGTTATGTGAATTTTTACTTTATGGTTAGTAAATTATTTTTGAGCTTGCGCTCAAAATGGCTAGAGACTCAAGTTACCGAATCGCAATTTCCCTTACCGATAGATATTATCAACAAAATAATTATTAGCATTTTGATATCTTCTATCTCTGTCCTCTCAAAGTTTGTCCGTTCAATCTTCTATATCGATTTACACTGCGCTTGCACTTGTACTTGTCAGTCCCGCCTTTGATTTTGTAAACTTATAAAACATAATAAATAATAAAATAAATTTCTAATTCTTTGTCCGTTAGGACATATTATTCATTATTGATAATGTTTCTAATTTGATAAATAAAATTCTCTCAAAGCTAAAAATTAGGCTGATAAAAAATGGTAGACTAACATGACTGTGACTCAAATTCCATTCTAGCTTACGATAAAAAATATTTTGTCTGCATTAATTTAAAAAACGGGAAGATTTTCTCCGGAAACGAGTAATACCCTACGAAACATGCATAACAATAAGTATTATTCTCGTGTTTCTGACAATTAAGATGAAAATTCGTAACTAAAATCCGAATAAAATCGCATGCCGTCTACACAGTGTGCCATTAATAAATATCTCCGCAAATTCTCGCGCAAATTATGAAATCGTATTAAGTCATATCGGGTTTCATCGAAGCTCGAGAGCTTTGAAAAGTCCGCTCCGTCCCGCCTTTCCCCGTGCCATAAAAGTGCTTTACGCACGGGAGCGCATGTACGTCGATAAATTCGCGGCACCTTCTCCACGGCGTTATTCGTGGCTTCGTAAATTCGTTTCCACGATGAGAAAATCATATCGTCATTTCGCCGGAGTCGCTATTGGTTTTGCGCTGAAAAAAGTAATAATGCACCCACTCCTCGAATCCGCGTTTCCGCGTCTCAATGTCCCTTCCCCGCTCCCTTCTTCCCGACAATAGGCGTCAAGCTCGTTCGTGCGATGAGCGCCTGGGATACGGGACTGAATTTCAAATTAGCCGATCTCACCCTGGTTGCGATTCCTTCGCGGAGTAGCACACTGATCTGTGTACCGCGTGCATAGGAGACACCCTGTCCTTGATTTCAACCCCTCAACTGATATATAGCGCTCTTAGAAACCACTCCCCAACTTTTCACTCCCTTCGCGCTTTACCAAATATGTTAACTATTGAATAAGATAAAACTAAATATTTTTTGCGAGCATTAACACTTTTAGTCCTGACACGGAAAGTCTCATTTTGTTGCAGAAATTTGACACACTTAAAAAATTCAATTCAAAATGATTGAACAAAACGCCAAATCTAATATATAATTAAATTATATCCATTCGCCAATTAATTAAATTATATCAATTCGCCATTTCTTTCTTTATTTTGGAGAAAATCATGTATGTAACAAAAAATCTATATTTGTTATTCTAATTCCAAATATACATTCTTTATTGCCCACTATTATTTCTCACTATCGATCACTATAAATTTTTTGTACATATATGAGTTTTTCCAATAAAAGCAAAAATTGATATTTAATACAATTTATTATTTATAATTATTATAATTATTTATTGGATCTGGTATTTTGCTCAATCAATTTGATTTGAATTTTTTTAATGCGTTATTAGCTTTCTGCAACAAAATAAAATAACTCCCCATGTTGAAGCAATATTTAATTAAACATAAAATATCTCATTTGAAATATTAAAAAGTAATAATCAGTACAATCATATCAATGTTATTTATCTCGAAAATTCCCCGAAAGTAAAACGATCAAACCGATCTAAATAGAGAAACCAAAGAGAAACGCATGGTAACACCATAAAGGACGAGGTAACGCATGGTAACGGGGTCATAGATCGCAGGGCGACGCGAAAGAGAAAAAAGATCGGAATGATGGCACCGCGGCGAGAGCGAGCGCGAGGGAGACACAATTAAAAAAGCTGCGGCTTCATACTCGGTCTGCACACACAAGCTTCGCAGAGAAGCAGAACGAAAGCTCTCCTCGAATCCTTTGTCTTATTTATCCCGACCTCGGCAGGAGAAGTCCTTTTCTCCCGGCCGTTCTCTGTACCACACACTACGGCCGTATCTCAATTTCGCCTGCTGTTAATTTTTTGCAACGTGCGTCACGTATGCAATGACAAATTTAGAATGAGTTTCGCAAGAGAAACGAGACACTTTTTACGTGCGCGAAATGAATTTCAAGCGTCCTCCTCGATTTTTCTTGAGTTATGCGTGGAATACAAGCAACGATTTTAATTCGGCGTCACGAGAATATTTGAATATCGTCGTATAATTTAAAAAGAATAATATTTGAATGAAGTATACGACAAAGCACAAAGCACAAAGAATGATAATGATAATCATTATGTTTTCTTCTTGCTTTCATCGTGCTCGGGGATGCTATCGTTATTGAACTGTCAATTCTCAGCAGTATATTATTACGAGACGAGGTAAGCGCAATTTTAATTAATTTAAGGAACATGCACAACGGCGACGTGATATTTATGTCGCGTTAAACACAGAGTATCTCAGTGATTTTCACAACGATGAGAAGCAAAACGCTCTCAAATGCAATTTTCGCGTTCTTGTTCCACAAGTTTCGCCCCCGCTGCGGAGATGCGCATTGTGTCACAAGTTTAATATCTTCCCACGGGAGGTCTTTTGAGCTAGCCGCTGGCACGTGATCACTGGATTTATACAATAGACTCTGGCTATCGATGACGTAACTAACAGACGAATAGCCTGCCTCGAACAAAAAACAGGCAAAATTCAAGCCAAGATGTAACTTAAAAGGAGATTTCATCGGGCGCTTATAAATTTAAATTTAAACTATAAATTAATTATTTCTCATCAAATATTTATATAAACTTTATAACTTCATTATTACATATAAAATTATATAAATGCATAATTAATAATATCTAAATAGTAAAACAACTTTAAGCTCGTAAATTTGTATTTCATTATCGTTGATTATCTTTATTGCAAGTGCGCGGTCTACTCGTAAATAATATTCATATTTAGATACGTAACTTATATACGTATATACATAATTTATATATATAAGTAAACAGACAAACGTGCGATATAAACCTACGTATAGAGATTATATTAAAAAAATAATTAAGGGGTAAAAGAGGACAATGAATGTCTCCCGATCGAAATTCAAGGCAATTTGAAGGGCTATTGTGCTTCTCGTCCCCGGCTCGGATTTCTTTTTTTGATTTTATCATAAATGAGAGTGTAGTTTTCTCGTCATTAAGGTATCGCAAACAAATGATTTATCGTTATCGATAACAATTATTTCGATTCAAGATTTGTAAGCAATTATCATCACAATTATTATCGCAAAACAGCTATAAAAAATATAGCATAAGCAAAATTTTTACATCGCGCGAACAAGTCTTTCAATAAAATCATTTTCAAGAAATTTTTATTCAAAATTCACAAAAATATTTTAATAGCATAATATTTTTGCTTACTTAAAAAAGAGATTAACGTCACACTGTAATTTATGTGCAAAAAGAATGTTTTTTAGACTGCATTAGAAATCAAAACAAAAATATATTTCAAGGCAAAACTTGCTTCTGATAGTACTTTTTCGACTGAAAAAGTCTACAAATATTAATTAAAGCGCCGATGTTAAATTACCTTGCGCAATTCTTCTTTGCAGATTTATCTGTGGAAACAACTTTGAGAATACTTCGAGATAATTACTCTGCCCCAGAGCGAAAGCTAAAGCTAACAAGGTCCGTAAGAGTAGAGGTAACAGAGCGATGTCTCTAAGGATTCGAACAGTCTACAGAAATCGAAACTCCGCGATATATTGCAAACATCTTGAACAAAACACTACGAGGAATTTAGAAGAAAAAGCAAATATCAAATTATCTATATTATTAAAGAAAGATTGAAGAACATGTTTTGATTTTATAATCAATTTTGTTTACCAATAAACATATGCAATTGAGTTATGATTAAGCTACAAATTAATAAATCGCATGAACACATTTAATCGAATTGATGCCGTAGCATAAATGTATCTTCATTTACGTTTAATTCAGGTACACATGTAAATAAGCACGCAATGCCAATTGCGCACACGTATAAATAAGCACGCCAATTGCGCACGTGCCGAATGTATAACACCCAAAAAAGATTGTTTATGACACATTTTTAAATTCATTATCACAAAATTCCAGTTAAAATTGGAAGAACAAACAAAGATGGTTCGCGGTCTATTTAGCGGTAAATAAAAAATTCGAACACGCGGTAAAAATAAAGATATGTACGAAATGTTATATTTTTTCTCAATAGCTGTGAATGCATCACCGGTTACAGTTTGCGGACGCCTGTCTAATTAATTGCGATTGTAGTTCACGAGACACAAGCGGCTCGTTAATGCGGACCGTGTTACATAACTAGATGCAAGGTAGGAGGCTGGAGACGAGATCGTAAGTTTATTGATTCGGTTTTCTCCGCGGTGGAGTTTTTTCCTCCCTCGTTCCTCCAACCACCCTTTCCTTTCCCGCCTCGCCCGATCTTTATCCTACCCGTTACTTTCTGTACTACCGCTACTTGCACTCACCCAAACCCCCCTTCCTCCCCCCATCCCTCACTACTCGCAACATTAGAAGTAGGACGCAACCTTCGAGGGGCTTGCCTCGCACCTTCGCTGATTCGAAACGATACGAAATTAGTCGACTAGTGTATTGCCACATCCCTTGCGATAAATGATCCAAGCATGCTTAATTTCTAGGTGCATGAATGGAGTAAGAAGTATTAAGATCCGATTACCTCGATGTTAATTAGTATCAATCCTATTAACTCAATTCATTTTTCTGTCTATATTAAAAAATATTGCAGATGGATTGATAAGACTAAAAGCAGTATCTATTCTTTGATTTGTTTGTTCCTATTACGCATATTTGGAAATTTACCGGCAAACATTATATGCAATAACAATATTATTTTCCTTATTTTATCACTAGTATTACTCTTGTTCTATTATAGATATTAAAAATTTTTAATATGTTCGACACATTACATATATACATAACGATCAACACGATCACAAATATTGGCACTTAAAACAAATGTAAAAAAAGAAAACGCAAAATAAAAAAATTAATAAGTGTTTTCCACCTTTTTGTTGAAAAATTATTAAATCTTTTTATACAAGATTAAAATATGAGAATATCGTAACATGTTTTTCTTTCCTTCATCTTCAAGGATATACAAAATTTTTTTATTAATGTTAACAGAATCATGGATATGCATAAATCTATCGGTATCCACATACGTTATGGTATATATACCTTAAGGAGTTGATAGCGGCCTTATTAAACCGATCAAAAGCGCTATATAGCTTCAATATTCCCCACATAACAATCTGACATTAGAGACTTCCCGTACCTTGACGTAATATTACGCTTTTCTCCTTCCTCCTCCTTTTCTCCCATTCACGGCGCAGTCTATTCTGCTTTGCAAGCTAGTTATTAGATCCTTCGTTCCACTTAGAATACAGTTTTATTAACCATTTCCGCCGCGAAAATATCAATAACGATAGAGATATAAGTTCGATCTCGCGCACCAATTTCTATTCAATACACAAAAGATTTTTTTTTTTCTTTTACTTTTCCATCGATTTGGGAATATCTCGCGACTTAATGTAGTCACCAAAGCTGCTATCGTAAATATCGCTCAATAAAAATCGCTCAATAAATAATTACGAAAACTATATCGATATAATCTGCCGCGTGAGAGAAGCTCATTAAATATTTTATAAGTTGCACGACATAAGAGATGTTTCACTTCAAGTTGCAATGTCGTACTTGTTGAAATATATGAATAAAAAATGATATAAAAGATTATTTTGGAAATTAAAAAATGTTATATAATCTAATATTTTTCAGATAAGAAGCTATTTTCTATTATCTCTGTTTTCAAAATTTTTGAAAATACGAAACTTGATGTAAAGCACTTTATAATACGTTTCATTACACTTAAAGATAATAACTAAAGAAATGTGAGCGAGGAGAATGACTCATTGGAACTCCATCGTTCAAAAGCGCTACAATATCTTCTTATAACGAAAGACATGTACCTAGCAACGATCAGGAACAATAAATGGTTTCGGGAAGCCGTCGTTGAAGAATGGAGCAAAGAAAACATCAAGATGGGGCAGGAAAAATGATCGGTACGCGACGGTAAGAGAGCGGATCTGAGCGGATGTTACGATGTAAGGAGTAACACGATATTCCCAATCCAGCGCGGAAGCTTTAGAAACGAGATAAAGAAGGGCTCGCGAGTGCAATAAATCCCCGAGTTTCCTTCTCCTCCCCCGTTTCATTTACTGCCATCGCGCAGTCTCGTCGTAAACTCGAAGGAAGCTGATGTCGACGCTGATCGAAATGAATTTACTGTTTACCCGTGGCCGGGCACGCGCCCGTACGATATGATTCAAGAGTTGCAGTTATGAAATATAGCTTTTGCACGATACCTCGAATCGCGCAGCTTAGAAATTATTTCCCTCCCTCTGCCCCTCCCCCCCATCCTCTGCTTGCCGGCTATATCGATACCGAAATGTGACGGCAGTCGTGGAATACGAACCAACTAAAATGGACGTGTCGAGAATTAATCGTCAACCGAGTTTCCCAAAGCGAATTATTTCCTACTCCGCTTTTCTTCACCTTTCTCCGTTCCGTACCTATGTAGTATTATCGAATGCTTCAATGTCCTCGTGAACGTGAAACATCGTTACTAGGCAACGTCGTCGAACGGCACGTTACGATATGTAGCGTAGAAAATATTAGTTATTCATTTCTAAAAACTAAAAATTTTAACAAATAAAAGTATTTAGTAACATTTGGAAAATTATTTCACATTTCTTTTCGAAAATCTTTCTTTTCAAATTTATCGAAACTGTCTGGGATTACTATTCGGACTAACGTCAGGTCCGAAAATTCAGAAATTGTTCGAAATTGTAATAATTTATATATATACAATAATATATGAACTAAACAGCGCACAATTGAGAGATTTATAATTCAAAAATATCTAAAATTATATCTCTCAATTTCTATTAACGTCTATTAACAAACATTTATCTTATCTCAAACTAAGATAGCTTACTACATAAACTTGGCTTTCTCTCCTTACGTACGTGCAACAATGTCGCGATTCCTAATGTGTCTTCACGCGTTACGCAAAGCTAAGCCTTGATGCAATAGAGAAAGATTGACATTCGATGTTAACTTATCGCGAGTTACTACTCCGTGTACGCATTCCGACCGTGAGTACGGTTCAGTGGTCAATTATACCTCTCTTCGTGGACTTGCTGCCCGTTCTCACGTTGATTCCGTGGTCGAACCCCCAACCCTTCAATCCGGCCGCTATTTCACCCGCTCTTTCCCAACTTCGGTGAACAGATTCGGATTATTGCGCGTAAGAGCGGAGCGGATGAGCTTAGCAATCAAAGAACGTGCAATCATAATAATTGCGCATTGAATTAAGATAAGAGTGTAGAATGTAAAAAATTTGAAAACTGCGATAAATGTCATAATTTTTCTCGACATGTACTTTTGCTAAAAAAAATAAATACACCCAAATCAATTAAAAAATCCGTCATGGCAATTAAAGTCGCATTAAGAAATATTTAAATATAAAAAATCCAACAACAATCTTCCAAAAATAAAGTTGAGAGACAAGAGATTAATAATAAAATTGTATAATTATATAATTTTCGTTTCTTTGCCAAACAATCTCGGTATATACTCTCCTTATCTGCAAATATTGAAACGAGATAAAATGAGATATAATACGCGTATAAAGCATTGTTTATATTAAAACTGTACCAAATGTTAAAAGAATTTCATGTGTCGCGCCAAAATTGACGTAGAGAATATCGTTAAATAATCATTCGTAACTCGTTTGCAAAATTGCTCGTCCCTACATCCGGCCGGTTATACGCGCGAACGATCCCGCGCGATAAAAAAAAAGAAGAAAAAAAAACGCCATCCCCGTTTACGTAGCAACCCTCTTTGCAGTCTGCGGAAGACGCGCGACCTTAAATTGCATTTGAATAAAGCAATTTGTGCACGCGCCGTAATCTAATTCGGTCCTCTCACTAGTTTTCGCTACGCAAAAGCACCGATAAATCAACCAGTTGCACGGCGCATCGGCCTCAACACGCCCCTACGATGTAGCCATATGGCTTAATTTCGTTCGTAGAGTGTGCAGCCGTGCTGCGAAAAGCCAAAAAAAGCATTTTGTGTATGAAAGGAAGGACTGACATCGCAATATCATTGTGATCCGCCGATGCTCGCCCAATTATCAATAACAGATTTTCGCGATGTTACATTAAAGCCGAAGTAGTCTTACTGCCAATCTGTATAAATGTAGAAGTCTTGATTTTATTTTTATCTCGCAAAGCAAGATTCTTTTATATAAATGTTTTTAAATTTAAAATATTAAAAACAGCACCTTATGCTTGTCAGATCAAATTTATTAAATAAAAATAGACATAAATAAGTGACATTGTAGCAATTAACGTTTCATTTGTTCAAAATAATTAAAATAAGAATTGATTTTTTGGAAAAATGTGATTTTAATTAAAAGTTACTAAATTTGACTTTTAATTAAAATTACAAGCTAATAAAATATTTTATTGGCTTTGATGTAATTAATTCGTGTAAAATAATTTTCAAAAACAAGATAATATTTCTCGTTTCGATCATCAATAGATACATTTCAATCTTGGACTTTTGTGCAAGTTTCAAGAAACACAACGCGATAAGTCCTAGTAAAGTATGTTTTAGGACAGCTTACGATACACGTAACGGCTTAAAGCGCGCGATGATGTATAGAGAACAGCGGTTTTGGATCGACGCGTCCAAGGATGCGCGAAGCATCATTAAAGGGGTAATAGTTATAAATCGTTCATAGAATGTGCCCTAAACGCGATTCTCAAGTCCGCGGGAATTGATGAATCTTCATCTACGTTACGTCCAACTGATAGAAATAAACATCGACCTGTTTCTCGCACGTTAATAATTATATCTTGCTTTCTTTTGCACATCATTGATTACACGTATATTGCGACGATTATTCTGATTATTTTGATACAGTTGTTTATTGCAAGATTTATTCTTTCTTTTGCACATCATTGATTACACGTATATTGCGACGATTATTCTAATTATTTTAATAGTTATTTATTGCAAGATTTATTCTATCATCAAATCTGAATACACACATTTATCACAAATCCATTTCTTTTTTTCCTAAATTTTATAAAATGAAAGAAATCCTTTAACGGTAATATTGAGATAGAAATACTGAATTTCTAACACTATCACGCTGTTGCAATAATTCATGATGTAACGGTAAATACATTCGCCAGATAAGATGATAAAAATCACTCAAAGTGGATTTACCAGAAACTCTTTTTAAGATAATGGTATTATCGGATTTTTGTTTTAAAGCCATCGAAAGAAAGTTTAAAATGCAATTTATGAACGTTATTTTATACTAGATAAAACTTTGGCCTTCATAAGTACGTGGTTTGCATTTAAATATATTAAGAATGATCCCATGTGTGGCTCTGCAAATTAAATGCAGATGCTCCACGATCAAAAGCATGTTGGTATGTGACAATATTGTGTTGTTCGCGCGTAAACGACACGTAAAGTTACTACCTAAACATCACAACGGAGAAACAAAAGGCAAGAAAGAGAATAGTTCTCTCATGAATTTCGCATAAATCGGGATTCGAGCTCGTGGATAAACGCCTCGCGGGAGCGAGTGTTCCCGATGGAAACAAGAAACGAGAACGTAAAGTAGACAGTCCAAGGCAGGTGAGACAGCTACGCTATATGGAACAGCGCTAAGAAACATCGAACAGCCAAGAACCAGAAGCGTTGTTGCAGTCACATGTAGGTACGTGTTTTGGTGTGTAGCGTAGAATGCGATGCGTACGCAAGTTGTAATGCGTACCACCGGGTCCGGACAAAGTGTGTCGAGTGGCAGTCGAAACATCTATTCAGCCGAACATCTAGAAGGAAACCAGCTCTGCGATCGCGAGACGGCGTCGACCCGCGATACGGTCCAATTCCAATAGCGGTATCGCGCGTAAGTGGCCCTTCATGCCATTCCGCGCCATCGGAAAAAAACACATTCGCTTCTGGGTGACGACGCTCTCGATCCATCCGAACGAAACACCAGAGGAAGAGAAAAACTCAGAGAAAATAAAGAGAGGATGAGGGAGAAAAGAGAGAAACAAATTTAAAAAAAAAAAGATAAAAAAAGAGAGAAAGGAGAAAGAGACAGAGAGAAAGAGAGAGAGAGAGAAAGAGAGAGACTGACAGCCATCTCACCGCCCGCCACAGCTCAAAGCACTCACTAAACGTCACGGGAGAGCACGGACAAAAAGGACTGCCGGTTGGTGGTTGTTGGTGGTCAGTGTCGGTCAATTGTTGCTGTCTACGTTCAACAGGGCAAATATCTAGGCCTGGGACGTGCTTTCGATAACCTACAAAGAGCACTGGCTCCTCTCCCGTGTGTCGTAGTACGGCCGCTCGCGTAGCGCCCGGACCGACGTACGCCGTGGTGCCACCTGACAGACTCCGGGAAATTCGAGAAAACGGCATTTCCTTCGGCCCATGCGCGAGAACTTTAATCGAATTTCGGGGTTGCAGCGCCAACAACGGCGGGGGTGGTTTCGCTCCGTTGCACGCGATCGACTCTATCAGGAATATTTGAATTTTACCGCGCGCGCGCGCCCGATTTTCATTCTAGCTGGAATCGCTCGAACAATTTCGCAATATTAGAGAATCTCTGCAATAATAAACGGATCTGATCTATTCAGTTTTCCCGCATATTTCCGCGATTGTCATTCTTTTTTTTCACCCTCCGGAGTGAACGTACTCTTCATCACTTTGCGTGAAAAAAGAATGAGAAAGCGCTAACAATGTTTTACCAGTACTTTTTCGACTACATTCTTTTACATTTTGTTGCCATTTACCTTTTTTAGCTTCTACTTTCAATAATTTGAAAATAGATATAATTTCAGCGCTACTTTTTTTTCTACACTTAACCTAAATACTTATTAGATACTCTCCATTATTTCGTATTTTTCTTTGTGTACTAAAATGATGAACAAGTACAAATCTTTAAGTTTTTGAACATTCCGAATATGAAATCAAGATAAATCAGTTACAAATACAATCTATTAGACTGCCCGAAATTATTATGGCAGTATAATTGACGCGAATCAGAGACCATATTGTTTTTATAAAAAGAAAGAAAACAATACGGTGTATTAATCATTTATACATTTCAATTAAAAATACTATCAATGCTCACCTCACTTGATGCGACTTCGTTCTCCATTTTCTTTCCTACCCAGCATATACTTTCCATTTATACGAACGCATGTAGATATCTGACGCATAAATTAGCGAGCGACTGTATGTTGAAGTAAACGAACTAGTTTCTTGTGCGGCTGTGCGCGTAGATGTGAAGTTGCTGCCGAAAAAAATAAGCTCGTAGTACCATCTGGCGACGAGCATCAAAATCTACTATGCAATTATGTCACTGTATTATCGCGCTTGGGTAAAAAAGAGAAACTGATTCAGTAATTATTTCTTCTCACGTGGCGTGGTTGAATCCGGTCTGATCAAGTGGAATGTCTGTATGTCGTAATGGCAGCTCCGGTGAAAAAACGCGAAATTCAGCAAAAGACACGCGACGAGGATTGCGTCTCGTCCAGCAGTGAAAATGAAGAGTACGAAGTCGCTGATGAGCAGGTGAGAAATATTCCTTTATATTGTTGCATACTCGATATTCAATATGCCGGGCGAGTTAACCTCACTAACAAACACGCGGTCACTTACTTTTCTTATAATATATTTATTCAGTTCTCATTAATCTAATTTATTTTAATTTGTCCAAACGAAATTTATGTGATATATTGAAGAGTATAAAAATGATAATACGAAACAATCTTATGTACAAGATAAACCACTCTGTCGGTTGTCATTTCAATACATCAAAATGTCAGCAATAAACAATTGATAGAAATTGAAAAGATATACTGTTGGTTTAATAATATGAAAATAAATCTATAATATTCAGTGAATTTTAGATTTCAAAGAAGAAAAATGTACTTAAAAAAATGTTTGAAAAAGCTTTTTCCAAAATTAACACTGCACTTAATTTCATAAATTTATATTAATTTCTTTTTGTATATGTAAGAAGCATATCATCAAATTTTACATTATTGATTAGTTGAATAATAAATATATTATCAA
The DNA here is from genome assembly GCF_040581485.1 of Linepithema humile. NCBI lineage: Eukaryota > Metazoa > Arthropoda > Insecta > Hymenoptera > Formicidae > Linepithema > Linepithema humile. The sequence continues at coordinate 18,538,388 of NC_090132.1, forward strand.
GAAATCAATCAAGTATATTAATATTACTACTTTAATCTAACTTGATAAAGCATGTCATATATATATATATATATATTTATGAGCAACAATTAAAATTAAACAATATATTTTTAATGAAAAATTTCAAGTATATGTACAGTGCACTAATGCACAATAGTATATATATTTCGACATGTTAGACTACTTCGCATCAGTGCCATTAAAGAAATAATAAATATTAAAAACCAGATCTTATTGTTAATTATGCACACGGTCCACTTTCTATTTTTAGATCGCAAATTTGCCATAGTACTTGAAATGCAGTATAACATGCACTTTTTACTGCAATTATGAATTTTTAATTAACCAATAACTGGAAATTATTTAAATAATTATAAAGGCTATAATTCATAATTACAACAAGAAAAAGATATAATGTACCTATGAAGGAACTGCTTTAGTAAAACATGTGGTAAAAGAGGCTTTCACATTTTATAATGCTGAGCAAAAGAACTATTTGATAAAACACTTCACAAAAGGGTATCTATTATATCAATTGGTATATACACAACTGACAATCAGTAACAATAAATAATCTTTTTCATCCCACCAACAAAATATGCATCTGAAATAACTTTGACAATTTATTGTTTTTCAAAAATATTAAAGAATTATGTTTATTGATAAGATTAAATGAAAAATATATATACAAAGAGCTGATAATAAAATTAAATCTATATTTTTATAATTTTAGTTTTTAAATTAAATTTTCCATAAATTATGTCATAATAAAAGATTTTTTTCTTTTATATATATATTTAAATTAATTAATTTTAAAATTTGCACAATTTTATTTTATTTAAAAATAATGAACTGCATATATAACACACAAAATTCAATTTTTTAAATTATTAATATAAGGAGAAAATGATTTTATTTTATTTTTTATTTTTAAAAATGTTAATTGCAGACGAGCATATGATTGTCAAAGCATATTTCTTAGCAATTATGATGTAGATATTGGTGAACAAAAAAGTGATAAATAATATAGTATGCACCACTGCAATAAATAAATTCACTCACCAATTGTTGCATCTTAGCTAAGCACACTGTTTCAGCTGTACCTAGAAAATTAATATATACTTTAATTTTATAAATTATTATAATATTATATGTTTCATGTATATCATTTATTTTCATTATGAACATGTCTATGTACAGTAAATTCTGTGAATTATTTTTCAATTTTAATGAATATTCAATAAATATTTCAATGGATTTTGATAAATATTTTTAAAAGTCTTAAATATATCTGGTAAATATAAATTTTAATTGTGTATGTATGTCACAAAAATATATATAAATTTAAATAATGTACAAATAATTTTACTCACCAAATGAAATATATTGAAAATTGCTCCACGTGCTACAAATTTTATCCTAGAATATTCCACATTAGTTCATCGATTGATCCTAATATGTTTTTTTCAGCTGTAATGAGATAATTAATATCTATTTTGATTATTGTGAATTATCATATACTTTACATATTCTAAGTATTACATACTATTTGCTTTCATTTTAATTAAAACTTGATCATGTGCAATAGATTGTGTAAGCAAACAATTTTAATAAATATTTAAATTAATTAAGAAATATTTCTAAAACATTTTCAAGTATCTTGATAAATATTTCATAAATATAATTTTTTTAATTGTGCATATCTGTGTTATCACAATTATGTACATTTGAAATAAGGAAGGAAGAATAATTTACTATAGTATTGTTATTTGCTGTAACCGTTACTATTTTTGCCTTACATCGGCTTCCTTGAAGAATCGATGAATATTGAAAATCTCTAATTATTGCGCTATGCACTTCAAGTTTTCACGGATTTGTATCACAAAATGCCAGAACATAAAATGTAACAAAATAGACTACCGTACGCGTACACGTGTCAACTGTATCAATTTGTATACCCCGACTAGCTAAATTTTGAATATCAATCAAATTATCAATCTAGCGGAAAGTATATTATGCGTCTACATCTGTAACATCAAAATCTCCAATTGTTAGTTTACAAATCCATAAAACGATCGGCGAAATACCGTAAACCGGCGCAATACCAAACATTCAGCAAATATTACGTTCCCGTCAATTACTACGCAATTATCCGTTATTTTATGCAATTACTCGACACTCAACGAAAGACGCACTCATTATTCACTTAAAGATATGAAGTAATAAAATATGCGGTTCATCACGGTGAATTCACTCCTCTATATTGCAAAAAGATGGCTACGGAAGACTATTGGTGGTTAAAAAAAGCGCGCAATTTAAAAGTAAACGTAAATGATATGACGTCACGCCAGTAATATCAGACGCGGTTCTCGATGTATGTCATTTTTTCCACTATAGGTGCGTGTCGCTCGCGTCTCAATTCTGGTGTCATTACATTACGCGCGCCATCATCTGGCCATTATAAGAATCTTCATTACCTCGCCATTTTCTTGGAAGACAAAGCGCGAACGCTTCGTGATGAATCGCATTTTTATCCGTGTCAATTCGTATCCGAAAGTATGTAACAAGTTCGCATTTTTCGAAAGTTCTGATTAAATTGACGAGCAATTGCGGGAGTGTATTTACCACAGCATTTTGGGATCGATATTTCGTCAATCATAGATTTACATATCAGTGCAATCTCAATAAATACAAATTTTATGTCACGGACACGGTATTTACTGCTACGTATATATATTCTCCATTAGATTAGTAACACGTGGGAAATTCAGCTAGACGACATTAAATTGGATAAACAATTACTGTGTAGACGTCCGTATATACGATCTCTATGCAATCGCGAAAACAATCGTCATTTATCTCTTGGTCTTCATAGGTATGCAATCGTCATTTGTCTCTTGGTTTTAATACGTATGCAGTATCAATTTAATACGTGAATATGCCACGGTAGCATATTTTATGTCGCGTTTCGTGTTCCGCGGCGTGGCAAATGTGATATATAAATTCGTGAAAACTTGAAGTGCATAGTGATAATAAATTTAAAGTTCTCAATATTCATCGATTCTTCAATGAACCTGACGTGGAACATTATAAAAATGGTAACGGTGATAGCAAATAACAATATTTTAGTTACTAAATTATCTTTCCTTATTTCAAATGTACATATTTGCGATAACATAGATTATAAAAAATTTATAATTGAAATTTTTATTAAGATGTTTGAAAATATATTTTAGAAATATTTGTTAATATATTTAAATATTTATTAAAATTGTTTGCTCACACAATCTATTACACAAGATCATGTTTTAATTAAAAGAAAAACAAATAATATGTAATACTTAGAATAGGTAAAGTATATAATTCATATTAATTAAAATACATATTAATTACCTCATTACAGCTGAAAAAAAACATACTTAGAGTATATCAATCAACAAGCTAATGTAGAACATTCTAGGATGAAAAATGGAGCAAGTGGAACAACTTTCAATATTCTAGCTGGTGAGTTATTTGTACGTTATTTAAATATGTATATTTTTTGTGATAACACAATACACAATTACAATTTATATTTGCCAAATATATTTAAGATTTTTAAGAATATTTATTAAAATCTGTTGAAATATTTATTGAATATTCATTAAAATTTGGAAATAATTATTCATAGAATTTACTGCATATACATATGTTTTATAATGAAAATAATAAAATAATATGTAATAAATGATATACATGAAATATATAATATTATAATAATTTATAAAGTTGAAGTATATGTTAATTTTTAGGTATAGCTGAAACTGTGCTTAGCTAGGATACAACAATTGGTGAGTGAAATCATTTGTTGTATTTATGCAGTATGTACTAATTATATAAAACATACTGATATCTACTGTCATCTGTTATTTTTTCGCCAATGTCTACACATATAACTAAAATATGTTTTGACAATCACATTATTTTTTTTCTATTTTAACAGTGAAAAATATCAAAAGTTGCATGCAAGTCATACTTTATTATGTTTAAATTAAATAAAATTCTAAAATTTTATAAATATGAATTATATAAATATATATGTAAAAAAGAAAATTTTATTTTATAAATTAAGAAACTACATTTTTTTTTTATAAAGAGATATACATTTTGAAAACGTGAAGCTCAATATACATGAATATATCTTTCACTTAATTTTATCAATAAATTTAATCAATTTAATCAATTAAGTTTAATATTTTACAAAAGAGTGATTTGTCAAAGCACAGTTTTGGATGTTTTATTGCTGTAACGAAAAAGTGGTTATTGATACAATTGCTTATACAGCAATTTATATAATTAATTCGCTTTTATGAAGCGTGCTTGATCAAACGATTCTCTTTCTTCACCAAACCTTATAAAGTGCGAAAATCTTGTAAAATACGATATGTTTTATGAAAAATGCAACTGCCTTACTTTTGCTAAAAAAGTTTCAATAATTTATATGCTTTTTATGGTAATTCTGTAGCTTTTGTAGCTTTTGTGGTTACAATCTCTACGTATTACTTAATTTATTATTCATAATTGCGACACATACTGCGTTTTATCTCGTAGTTATATTTCTTGGGGTTTATACATCGTGATATGGCAGATTTGCGACGTAACCCTACTGATTTTTGAAAGTAAATCGCAGAGATTGACTTTCATTCAAAAGTGTGTGTAACTAACAATAAGTGCAAATTTTCGGTATTTTTTAATGATGCCAAGCAACTGATGCGAAGTAGCAAAATCTGCAACAGGTGATGCAAATTGCAACACCAATACAAGCTAGTGAGTACAATTACTTATTTATTATTTAAATATATAATATATATGATTTTATATGCTACACAACTACAATTAGAGTAAAATTTTCATTTTTTTTGTTTTCTCTTTTTCTTCTCCTGTTTTTTTTCTTTTTACTATTTTACATTTATCTAATTATGACCACATATTGAAAAATGCTAATAAAAAACAAACGATACTATCATTATTTATTTGTTACTGCAGAAATCAGGCTTCTTTTGTATATTGTATAAATATTAAAATTTATTGTATCCTCGTCTTATTTCTTTCTCTTACTTAAATGATTTTGACACTTGCATATACATATGGAATATTGAATGAGAGACATAATGGCATCTAATTTAAAGTTATTCTTTTTATTTTCGAAATTGATTATGAAAGCTGTGACCGCAGTTGTATGTAAAAACGATAAATTATATTTTTATGTTACATTAGTATGTTGAAAAATCTTGAGCTTTCAAATTAGTATAGAATTGATATACAATATGTAATTTCTTTTTAATTTTCTTTTTTTTTTTTTTTTTTTTTTTAATTGTTAAACTAAACGTAAAATACGTAAAAGTAATAACTAACAGTGTAACAGTAATAGAATAGAATTTTAAATTTTATACATTATTTAATTCCTTTTTATTTTAGATTAATTGAATTCATTTTGTATCAGTATTTTTTATAATAATTAAAAAAGATTTAATGTCAATTTAACTTATAGAATAATTGGTTTTTAATTGAATACTCGCTTCGTACATTTGTAGCAATTTCAGTGCAAGAAATATATATATCTCAAAATATTTTAGGGAATGGAGCTTCAAGTGGATTTCGAAGGCCGTAATCCACAGGATCCAGACTATCATGGAATCAAAACACTATTGCAACAACTTTTTCTTAAAGCACATATTGACTTAGGCGGGCTCACTGATTTAATAATATCTCAGAATTGCGTAGGGTCTGTTGTTAAACAGTCTGATGATGTAGATGAATCTGACGATGACGATGATGTTAATGATGTGTTTGGTATCACAACTGTCATTAATGTTTCGGACAAACAAGTAAGTTAAATTAATAATATGTAATTATTATCAAATTTATTATTCTTTTTTTAACGAAATAATAATTTTATTTTTAGAACCTTCCATGTATACAACAGCTTAGGGATTTATTGAAGCAATTAGCAGATGAGCATGCAACAGATGCAGTTAACACTATGATAAAAAGTGTTTTGGAGAATGATGCATCGCAATTGGGTTTACTTATTAACGAGAGATTTGTCAACATTCCAGCCAAGATTTCAGTACCCCTCCTTGAAAATTTAATTTCCGAAGTGAAACGTGCCAATAACAGAAAGATGCCATTTAATTTTTCCTATTACATACTTATATGTAAATTATACAAGTCAGAAGATAAGAAAGTGGGGAAAAAGCCGAAAAACAAGAATAAAAACCCCAGTGGTGAATCATCTGTATTGTGGAGCAATCCAGAGGAAGAGATTTTTGCAGAAGAAGCAACCGTTAGTTTTGAATTTTCTGTTGAAGAAGAAGCAGACAGTGGTTTATCCGGAACGTGGACTGAAAAGGATGATGAAATGGTACCTTATAGACGAGTTCTTCTTTTCGAAGCTTCTAAACTGCAATCCATATTTGGAAAAATACAGAATCAATTTTCTTAATTTTATAAATGGTATATATTAATATTGGCAAAACGGCGAAACTCCTTGCGAAACTTCCTCGCAATATGTGAACAGCACATATGCTTGTCAAAGACAACTAATATTTCTTGCGTACGATGATGTGCAACAAGCTTTTTATAATACAGCTTTTATATAACGCCTAAACTACAAACTGTTTCTATGAATTTCACCCTTGCACTCTTTATTCTTCTATTTTTCTTTTATATAATTTTATATAATATATAATATTATATAAATATATATACTCTTAATATATAATGATATATATATATTACGATTACGAAATATTCATCAATCTTATATCAAACTTGATCCACTTGAGATTTTCATATAACCGTATAAAACTTCTATACTTAAATAAATAGGTTGCACAAATTTAAATTGAGCAGGCATATTTGCGATAAACGTACACACGAAATAACAACATCTACTATATTGTAAATTTATAACGTATATAGTCTAATTGATTATTTGAGACTCGACAATTTTTTTCTTTTTCAAGTTACATATTGTTTCTATTTACACAACTTCTATTACTAAGATGCCGCGTCTGTAAACTTAAACGACTGTCTTATTGGCTTGGCTCTTCGTCTCATAGTACCAAGAATGTTTAGCATTTCAGAAACTGCTGGCGAGGCACTCTCTGCTTCTTGTCGTCTTTTTCTCTCCTCTTCTCGTTGTTTCTAAAATCATCATTTTAATCAAATGTGCTATGTGCTATGTGTACTAAAGTTTGACAATAATACTGCACTTTACTCAAGCAGTACAAATATTAGGACTGTGTATCGATTTAAAGAATATATAATATATTAATAGTTTTTATAAATCTCTATAACATGTCTTAAAAAATTATATAGATAGAATTTATACTCACGTCTGTTTGCTTCAGCGTAAATCGTCCGCCTTTAATTTGGTTGATAATATCATCAATGGCTAAAAATTCAAGATATTTAGCGAATTATAATTTTTATTTGTTTATATTGAAAAACACAATAATTATGTAATAATTTACACAATATAAACACATAATTAAAACGCGACTATCAAAATAATAAATTGCACAATTACCGGGTTGTTGTGCGACCGCAGGTGTTTTCTTTGGCGTAATGCCAAGCATGTTTTCCATGTCGCTTACAGCTGTACGTTCTGAGGTCAACTTTTCTCTGGTCAGCAATTTTATCGACGATTGACCAGCTCCTAACATCGGAGGTGGTGGTGGAGGTGGTGGTGGTGGTTTTGAGGCTTTTTCCTCCAATTCACTGACTTTCTGCTTTAAGCATTGCACTACATTCTCCAGCTCTTCCACCGATTTCTCGGCTCTTTCAGCTCTGTGAAGAATTACTTCTAACTCAGACTCTGCGAGCTTCAACTTTTCCTCGACAATTTCAAATTCCACATTTGATTCTTTTTCCTCCAATTTCTCCTGCAATATCTGCACTTGGCGAGCATAGTTTTGCTGTTCTTCCTCTAATAGTCTCTTTAGAGATTCCACCTCTTGCAAAACAGTTAATAATCTTCCATTCGGATCATCTCCGACTTCGGCCATAAGAAGAGCGCTTTGGTGCGCTAAGACATTCCGTTCTTTTTGAACCTACAATTAATGCGCGGGAGAGATTATAGTTTTGATACATTTTTATACGATTTAAAAATATTAATAAGAGTTTTAACCCTCTCTAGCTAATGATTCAAATTATGAAAAATTTCTGAATAAATGATAATTATGTATCTCGTAGAATTAAATGGACGTACTTTTTCGGCTTCTATCTTCAGAATTTTCGCATTTTCTCGCTCGCGATCGCATTGCGTCTTCAGGGCTTGCACCTCCTCGGCTACCATTTTCGTAACTCTTTCCATGTTTCCTTTGTGCACTTTCATTTCGTTAATTTTCTCTTCACCTACAAAGATGAATCAGCTGACTTAGCGTGTCTTACATTATATACTGCAAGATTAGGGGATATATGTTTCACCTTTTTGTCGAGAAGCTCTTTCTTCTTCCAGCTGCGTGGTCAGCTGTGTTACCTGTTCTTGCGCTTCGAATTCTTGAAGCCGCGCGGAACGAAGTTCCGTTTGCAATCGTGCAATTTCACTACTTAGTTCTGGAAACGAATGCTCGATTTAAAGCCAATTGTATTACTATTATTTTGCTAACGTTGATTAAACAATTTTTTTTTATATAAATATAAAATGGGACTTAATCCAAATGAATTATACAACAAAATTGACTGCACTGACCTTTTACCGTTTGTCTCAATTGATCTAAATCCTCAAAATTTGAGTCCACTTCGTCGGATACATCAAAACCCAGCAGCTCTTCCGGATTGCTATGTAAAAGCTTTTGTGCAATGATTTGGGATCTTCGTTTCAGCTCGCGGTTTTGTCGATACCACTAATAATAAAACTATGTATTATTCTATTTGTAAGATGATGACATACCATCTACTATGTATTTAGATAAAAATAAACACATTGTAACATACAAATGCATCATTACCTGAGATGCTTGTTGCATGGCTTTGTGCATCGCATTCGTTTCCACATTATATTGATTTTTTAATTGTTCATATTCTTTACATACCGCTTCGGAAACTAGAAAAGATTGAATAGAACTGATAATTTTACGAGAAACTCTTTCTATACTCTAGGAGTTAATTACAAAAAATATGCACCTGTTCGCAATTTTTGCAATTTCTGCTCTTTTTCTTGAACGTGCGATTGCAACGCGCTATTTTCCCTTTGCAATTGTTGATATTTTTTTTCCAGATCTACATGCTCCTTAATCGCTGCAAAAAGAATACGTATTAAATCACAACATTAAATGCAATCTTTTAATATAAAACTATCTCAATATTTAATTTTTTCCAATTATCGCCAGTTATTGCGAATGGCATGCGGATGTGTGTGGGTAAAGTGAGTCAATTACCAAATACCGCAATCAAGTCGACATGTGACAATCGAATTAAGGTCATGTAACATGTACAACTGTTGAGAAACGATCGATGACATCATCGTTCGCTTTCAAAAGAATTTGTGTTATGAGATAAAACGTAATTCGATTAACTATTAACTAAGAAGTGTCAAACAGGATAAAGAGGTCTTTTAGTCTGCCAAAATTTATGAGAAGAAAAGCATATATTTACATATATAGAAAATCTCGTTACTTTAATATTTCGTGAAGTTTTGATCATTCTTCATCTATTGCTTTTCTTTTTCTTTTTTATTGATATTCCAAATATTATTTTTAAACATCCTTGATCAATCATAAAACTCTGACGCATTGCGTTTACATTATGCATGAATCGCTTACGCAGCACTTGTCGCTTAATTACCTGAGTATTTAAACGACTTTGAAAACGTTTTAGAATATCTCGCCTCAACAACAGTCTATTGCTCAGTGCCTGCCCTTTTCTCGATCGATGTCTCATTGATCATCGATCATATGGCAATAAATCGTTCCGAGAATATAGATCCCACGAACAACTTGTGTCAATATTTTATCTATCTCAATTTATAATTCTATCATGTAGAAATAGCATGACTAAGAGACCGTCACTGCCTTCATTTTATGCAGCAGTGAATCACAATAAGATACGTAACGTTCTCAGTCATTTGTTCGAGAAAATAATAATGCAATGTACGCGATTTTCATCATATATGAGCCTCTGTCTTACTTTCGAAAAGATAAAAGTATATAAAAATTAACACATATTCGTGCCTTTACTTAGAATCGGTTATTCGATAATATCAAATTTGAAAAACTTCTGGGACATAGATGTATTTATCAACAATTTCAAAATTTTTGAGTCCTTGAAATTATCTATAATGTATTCCACATGGCTATTTGGATCTGCTTGGCTTGGCATTTGGCATTTCTAATTAATAATTACCAGCTTCGTTCTTCTGCAGCAGAAGTTTCCGTCTCTTTTCCGAGTCATCGTATTTATTTTTCCATTTGCTCTCGGTGAAGCTGTTGCTGCCGTTGAGCTTGACGACGTCGTTTATCTTGTAATTGCTCATCGGCGTTGATTTCTCCTCAAAATTTCTAATCTCAATGCTAGAAGTCGACAAGTGATTGTTATTGTTACGCGACCTCAGCTGTACCACAGAAGCGTCGAGCTTCTCGAAGGTCGCTTTTTGGGCAGCCACGGTGCCCGTGCAGCGACCAAGCTTCTCGAAGGATCCTCTGCGTTTTGGAGGACATCTCTCTTGGGCCTTGATCGCGGCCGATGTTCTGGGCACCGGAATGTGAGAGTGAATCACGCTCGGAGACGTCCTCGGTGGCTCCGTGCTCAGGACAATGTTGAATTCCGTCTTGTTCATAATGTCTATGGGAATAAATGTGCTTGTTAACTCATTTAATCTTAAACTTATTACTTCGGCGTATCTTTTGCGAATGTAACATGTTACCACCACCATTAGAGAAGGACAGAGACAAATTAAATAAATATTAGTAAATTTTATCTGATTTTCTGAAATATATATTTTGCATACAAATGTGATACGGGACTTTATTATGATATTAATTATAATGCGAAACGTAATATTGACTTTTTGATAAGTACATTGATATATGTTCGTGAAGAAGTTACGATGTTTGACAAGTGTCGATAACAGAAATACAAAATTCTGAAAAGGAAAACATATGATGTGTTTCTGCGCGTGAACATTCGTGCGTGAACATCATCGATTCTTGATTCGAGAAAATATTACATAATTAATATCAAGGTAGATTTTTACACATTAAATGATTCGAGAAACAAACCTATTTAAATATATATTGTTACTGGTATAACTACCAATAAAATATTGGATATTTCCAAAAATAAACGTTGATTCCAACAGTCAACCTCGACACATCAACCTAAATTTGAAATAGTCCGCATCAAAATATTTCGGCGCTTAAATAAATTTCATGAATATTGAAGTTAAATGTGTAAATTACAAATATGCAATATTTTTTTAATGACAAATTTGTAACGTAACAAAAGTTGAAAGTTATTATATTTTTATAGCTCGTGATTGTTTAGTATATTGCTATCTAGTCTAGAAAATTACACAAATTTACCAATATTTAATCAGTTTTTTTTATTGCTTATTGACAGTTTCATAAATCAATATTAGATAAAGTTAACAAATAGAGAAAAATTAAAATTAATATAATATCTACGTCAGAGTACTTCATCAAGTGTTATTTATTAAAATTGATAGTAAGATATCACAACATTTAATTACATTCAATTAAAATGATTGAACTTATTTTTAAAATCAAATTTTTGTTAAATATTATTGCGTTATGGCTATATTAATACAGAAAGATTAAAAGTTTTCTAAATATCTATCATCGTACACGTCCATTCCGGTCGCAAAATACGAGTTTCCGGAATAGAAGTTTGTGCGTTTCTAAAATAGGAGTCGTGTTCAAAAGTTTACTCAAGTTAGGTTCAGACGCACGTGCTGAGCTTCGCGGGAGCAAAGCAAACCTCCTGCGGGCCATTTAAAGTTAATTCGTCGGCATGCGTTTGTGTTAGGGCTCGTGTGCTCCGATCGTTAAACGAACATCGAAGGGTCGAATGTTTCGGCTACTTTCCTTGGCTAAAAAAGTCCGCCAGGTGTGCAATTGCTTCGATAATATTGAGCATAATTACCGCTCTGACTTCCGCTACGTCAACGCCCCTGTATTCTCGACTTCCTCTCGCGAACATGAACGTCATGATCAATAGATTTGCAAAAATTCGCTCGGTCAACGACCGAGATAGAATGCTTCTATTATGGAATAATCTTTTATATCGGAATACTTTAAAAGTCGCAATTAACGCTTTCAACGCATTAAATGCGTGCTAAGACAGAAGACATTTCAATGCTAAAATCAATACTTGAAGAAACAAGGTCGCATTATCAAAGTACATTTAACTCAGAATGTAGATATGCGTTTAATGTGAGTAAAACGCACGGATATAGAAGCTATATTTAATATTAATTGCAATATGAAGTAAATCTTTTTTTTTCTTTTTTGCTATGTGGATGGAGATTATTCATGTAGTATAAATACGTATTCTTTCTCCCACAGTAACAAAGTACTTTGAAACAGAGTGCAATTATACTGTGTGTTTATCGAGCGGATAACGCTTGCAATTGTTTTCCTTTATACTTGCTACGTTATAACCGGTGTCATCGATCGTTTGAACCACATGGTGGCACGCTACATAATTTGCATGTATACACATATATGTAAGCATTGGCGCGTACCCAGCGCGGCATACATTAGTACGAACTAGCGAGCAAAGTGCCCGATAAAATTCAGTTGATAGGGCACGGAATAGTTTCACGTGTTCAGCAATGTAGTAGAAAAATATAGATGCCGGATGAAAGATATCTCTATGTTGAAATCACTCATATTTGAAGAAACGACGAGTTCAGAACATTCGAAATGTACATCGCGTTCAAAAAATTTTATACGGATAGAAAGCGTGATCACAATTACCGGTTACAATCCTAGCAAATCGAAGAGAACCCAAATATTGGGCTGAAACGTTTCTGCATTATTCTGTATTAATTTGCAATATCTCTTGCACTCTGACACTCGTGCTTTAATTTTTAGCCTTTTTTCTATTGGTTCTTTTCAGAGATAAAAAATCCCATAACTTTTTATTCTATCATTATTAATGTATTAGCTATTAATATGATTGTGTTATTAACATGATTAGCTATTAACACGATTTCAATATTTAAATATTTGTCCTATGTAATATATTTACATTATTTACGTCGTTAATTTTATTTCAAAAAGTTATAAATAAAACAATGCCAAAATTTTTTAAAAGATATTGCTTTACTAACACGAAATAAAGAACATCTATTTGTATTATAATAATGAAAGAACAAATAAGTATCAAACATATTTTTCAATGACAAGATTTTATAAACGCATGTACGTGATACACAAATGATCTTAACATAATTGAACGTAAAATGTGTCATTTTTTTTATTTTTTTATTCTAATCACATCTTTTAATGACCATCAATTTACTTACTCTCTCAGAATAATTTAACAAATCGAGGTCATAAAATCATTTTAATTGTTAATCACGACGAGTATACACTTGTAATGGACTTTGGAGTAGATTGTGTCAGATAGTGTGTTCGAAGCATGAGGTCCTTTCACTTTTCCTCGTTTGCATCAAAGGATCGCGACTTGTTTCACTATACGCATTTGATTTTATTTAGAGAATCGCAAATGCACAGGATATTTAAAGTATTTTAAATCGATTATAAAAAATATTGAGTTACTTTCTCGAATTGTAATATTTAAAATTCTGCAATATAAATATCATTGTACCAATTCGTACAATTTATCCCGTATTTTAGATTCATCTAACAAAAATAGCGCGTTACGGAAATTTTTAAAGTCATCGCAGATTTATTTCCATTGTAAAATTTAAATCATACGATTAATTTGCATGTATCAAAAATGATCAATGCAAAAATAGTAATTAATGCAAAATAAATCTTTCTCTTATACAAACAATAGATGATTACACTCACGTTCGTTCGATGCACCACTACGCGAAAATAAAGAGAAATTAGTTTTTCAATATGTTGGACACATCGGGAATTGCGCGATTAAACCTCGTCACGAAAGAAACTCTGGAGCGCACGTTCTCACTGACGCGCGTTCACGAGCATACTGACTCCGCGCGCCTTACTGTAACTTACATTATCTCGAAGCGTTGTGAGCCATATGTGAAAGAGCGTCGAGAATGCCGGAGTATCGTTTCCTTAAGGAAAACTGACCAGGCGTGCGCGCATGCATACGGATGCACCTTCTGCAGAATTTGCAACGTCTTCGATACATTGCTCTATGATACATTTTATTATTTTTTAGTTACTGTAATCGCAACTAAATATCTGGAATTTTATTAAAAGAAACTATATCTTCTTAGAACAACATACTTTAAAAGATAAGATATATGATAGAATTCTACATACGATGACTAATATATGTACTTAAATATGGCATAAATATGTCTCATATTACGACTCATATATTTTATTTTTTAGGAAAATAGGTATTTTTGTTTAACAAATAGTATGAATGGCGTGGTGTATATTTTTTAGAGCAACATATTTGAGTTGAATAATAGCATTTTTTAACAAAACAAGAAAGTCTTGATTGATTGAACTTTCGTAGCTAACGCCATTTATTGATTTAAAAAATCTTTTATTCTTAATTTGATATATAAATAACGAAATTCAAAAAATTATATAATTTTGATATATATTGGGTCTGAAAACAATTAACGAAATTGTGTATCAACAACTGTATCAACAACTAAGCACACAAACAACGGCAACGTGCATAAAGTTACAAATAATAATTAAAAACTCACTAAAGAATTTTTATTTTAGCAACAAATAATATAATTACGACAAAAAATTGCAAATTAGAGAAACGACGTTATAGATAACCAAAAGAATTCTACGTAAGATAACGACGAATAACAAACTGTGTAATTACGCTGACAGCAGTCTGCTCCCGCACATACAGCTGCACACGCAGAATTGCGAATCTATACAGACTTAACATACTTTGTGTACGTGCATATTTGAGTCACTACTTCTGTGTAATCTCTCGGCAATTCTTTGTCTCGTGCAAGCGCATTATTATCGTTGCTTTTGCAAGAATGTCACCAAGAAGAGACAATTTGGTTACCAAGCATTGTATATTACACTCATATATCAGTTAAGATTTGTTTTTCTGAAAATCTGGCTAAGTAAAAAATTTTTACTGTTTATTTTAATTTTTAAAAGTTAATTTAATATCTGCACTAATGGAATTTTTATTCAAATGTTAATTAAAAATTTATTTCACAAAAAATCATTTCCTCAAATTTTTGGAAAGAGATAATATACAATTTTTAGGTCATTTGTGTAGGAAAAAATCAAGATTACAAAACGAACGATTAATAGAATCACGATTGTGTATGATGATTGATATTTTCTTTTCAAGTATCTTTATACTTCAGAGAGAAGCAGGAGGCGAAAAGAGAGAGCATATCTATATTATAGTATATTAAAGAACTACGCAGAAGCGATTTATTGCGCATCTATAAAATCTATAGTAAAAACTAAACAAGCAAACTTTCACGTGGTGCTCACATTAAGTAGGATGTATGTAAAGGACGAAGATAACATACGTGTTTCGATTCTTCTGACACATTCTCATGTTAAATGAACAAACGTATTTTCTTGTAATACATTGCATTTAACGCGATCGATTACTTGCAATAGATGTGTATTACTTGGACTTCTTGTTAGTCACATTATATTTCAAAAAGATTGAATGCTATCGCACTTTTTTAACAAATTCTAATATTACTTTTTTTATTAATTAATTTATATATTTATAAATAATAACACTATTTAATTAAGATTAATTCCAAAAGTAAAATATCATTACACTTTAAAAAACAGAACTATCTTTTTGTAGAGTCTATAACCAAACTTTACAGAAAAAGACACACATAATCTTTTCACTCTATTTCGATAAAGATTAACAAAAAATATCGATACGCGTTTCACGATCTCGAATTGTGTTTTCGACTGTCTGTCTCGAATTGCACAAACTATGCCATCATTAAACAGCTTTATTGTCTGGAATTATGCCCCTGCTTCCCTTCGCAGTCGCAGAGAGAGATGACTCATGCTTATTAGTCGTGTAACGGGTGTCTCTACATTTCGTAGAAGCTGACAAGCAGACTGTTATCTTTGTCCAAGATTACGTCGAAAAAAAATAGAGTTGAATATCTCCAAGTTACACGATGCGATTAATATAAATTTCTTAATAATTAACAGATAATTTAAATACAGATTATTCTAATAAGCAAAGTGTTAGCAACATTGACAGGTTGACAGCAAATTTAATCAAATATTTTGCCAATATTGTTAATATTTGGTTATCTGACTTTCACAATTTTTTATCATTTTTATTCAAACTATATACTTTAATTTTATATTTTCTTTTTAAAAATTATTGCAGTTATACACATGAATACAACTTCCAGTCATCGAATCCACTTTCTTTACTATCGATTAAATCGATCAATCGATCGAGAACGCCACCGAATTAGTAAATTTCATTAAAGTTATTAATTATCTAAATATACCGCATGATGATAATGTTTTTGAAGTTATAAATTGTACATCGTTTATCAAACTTTTCATTTCTTTATTAAAAGTTTCATTATGTGTATTGCATTTATGTGCAATATAATAACATATTATAAATTTTTTGTTATAATCGCTGAAAATTGAAAGGGATTATTTTTATTGTTTAATGTAACGTAAAATCTAAGAATCAATAATCATCATGCGATGCGGACGTGTATTGCACGGATCAGCGATTGCATCTGCAGTAACATCCAGAGCACCGCTTTCTGATGTCTCTCAGCTGCTCCGACAGACCGCGCGCGCGCGCGTGTTTTACTCTGATCTATACTGCGCGTATCTAACTAGTACGGTCAGGTTCGGTGGCGTTTTTTTTACCTGTAAGCTCCACGAGACTGTACGCTATTCAATACTCAACGTTCCTGATCCTCGATATACAAGTTTGATTTCGCGATTCGTCTCGGTCTTCCTCGTGCTCAAGGAACTGCATTCGCTAGTGCATTTGCTGCAATAATGCACCGCACCAAGAACAGTTCTCATCCGAAGCAGAAATGCGAGCGATTTACGGCTCGGCAATAATAAATACTCGGCGTCTATTAATTGTGTTCTACTGCTGAAATAGCAAACGATGGACATGCCAGTGCAATAAATTCACGACGATTCAATCTTCGTAGTGCTAGCGCGTATTGTCGACGTCATGACGCGTCTACGTGGTCGAGCCTCACTGATGATTATCGTGACGATCAGTTTCATCCTACTGATTGTTATATACCACATACTGAGTAACGAGATTGACGAGATATCATCGAGCAAGGTTGTCGCTCGACTGAAAGCAGAGGATGTGTATTCTCCAGGTGAACTCACAGATAGCCCTCAGAGTGCTGCCAGGAGGCAGCAAGTAGAAGGGCAAATTATGGAAAATTCGAGAAACGGTAGGAATAAACAGTTTAACGAGTTAACTCATGACAAATCATTTGCAGACGGCGCTCCACTGTTCAAGGGCCACAAGATTGTCCATCTAGATCTGAAAGGTGCTCCACCTAGGATAAGCTATTACAGCTACTTGTTTCCTCTGCTCAAAAAGCTAGGGGCCACTGGTATACTCGTAGAATATGAAGACATGTTCCCCTTTGCGGATAGTATCGAGGACATCCGCGCTGGCAACTCTTATTCCAGGAAAGATATTGTACAAATTCAAAATATAGCCAAGAATAATCAGCTAATTGTTATACCACTGATACAAACCTTCGGTCACATGGAATTTGTTCTCAAGTTGGACAAATACAAAGATTTTAGGGAAGTTCCACGTTATCCACAAGTCTTATGCCCCACATATAATAAAACGCTTCCATTAATATATCAAATGATAGACCAAGTTGTGTCTGCACATCCAATGTCAAAATATTTGCACATAGGTGCGGATGAGGTATATCAAATAGGAGAATGCTCAAGATGCTTGGATATTATGGCTAAAAAACAATGGGGCAAGAGGCAATTGTTCCTGGATCACGTCTCCACAGTGGTCAAATATATTAAAGAGAGATATCCAGAACTGACGGTACTTATGTGGGACGATGAGTTCCGTGATATAACTCCGCAAGAAATCATTGATAGAGGCTTGCACTCGTTGATAGAACCAGTGATTTGGAAGTACACTATTGACCCTGGTACGACGTTGACAGATCAGCTGTGGGAAAGTTACAGTGCAGTATGGAAACAAGTCTGGGTTGCAACAGCATTCAAAGGAGCTACTTCACCAGACAGATATTACACGGACATTTCATATCACATGGAGAATCATCAGCGTTGGCTGGAAATTGTTCAGAGATATTCGAGTCAAATTACATTTAAAGGCATCATGTTAACGGGATGGCAGAGATACGATCACTTCAGTGTACTTTGCGAATTATTACCGGTGGGATTGCCATCTCTCGCCATCAATTTAGCTATACTGCAAGCGTCAAATCTAAATGGCTTCCCAATAGAATTGCCCGGTCATATATCTGAAATTTTACAATGCGATGGTATCATTTCGTTAAGCATACCAGAACCGCAGTACGGCTGGACCAAGTGCAGCTTCCACGGAATGTCGGTATACGCAGCTATTTTACGCCTTTATTCTTTGACACAGGAAATAATAAAAATGGAGCAGGATAATACTTACAAGGGGTGGCTAAAGCCGTACAATATTAAGCACTTATTTGCGAGTCCTAGTTATGTCGAACGTGCAGTCACCGATTTAGACAGGTATAAAATGGAAATAATGTATATCGAGAAAGAAATGCGTACAGCCATGGAAGATATCTATGACACTTATACGATAGAAGAATGGCTTGAAACGTATGTTGCACCTTTAAATGAGAAACTCAATCAATTGTGGGAAGCTAAAGAAAAACTTTTAGAGAAAAATACATGGTCAAGGAGACCTCTCACAAAATCTGATTTATAGTGAGCAACGGTATTTTCCTCAAACAGATAGGCAAAAATATTTCATTATCATATTCTTGGTGGTATAACAAGAGACTGAGAATTTTAAATAATTCAAGGATATTAGAAATTTTTTAGCCATTTTTCGAAAATGGCGTGGATAATAAGTGAAATGTAAAAGTTTTGAACTCGTAATTTTACATCTTGGACAATCGTTGTACAGAATATGTGATAACTCGTAAATTCATAAGGGAGTAATCAAATAATACTGACTGCACCGTCCGTAAATTAGTAAATATGGTTTTTCTTGATGGATATAATTGTATTTAGTGAAAATAATAAGAAATTCCTCGATTGTTTAGATCACCAGTGTTTAGTTATTATTTTGGAAAAAGTATTTATCATAATAGATGATAATTCTTCTTTTGTACCGAGAAGTCTTAAATACAAAACTGACCTAGATCATTTACATTTGCAATGTAGACGGTGTAAAGATAGATAGTAATTTATTAATAAAGATATTGAACGAGAGAGCAATATAATTTTTCAGTATTTTTTAGAAGAAATAATTTATTGACAATTTATCAAAAATATTCTTCCTTAGGATTGTTTCAGATTATTGTTTTTTAAATTTCCATATACGTTTTATTATTGTACGTATAAATAGGAATTTATTCTTTCCAATTGTGTACGCACAGATTGCTCTTCCTTCGTATTACGTCTTCTATTTATAAACGCAGTCGCTACATTACATTTTGTAGACTCAAATTTTACTAATACGTTTTTCAAACATAATCTCGTTATGTTTGAAAGATTAATATAAATCTTGGCAATAAATTTAAATTAATATATTTATTCACGTGTATTAATGCAATGTTTACAATTTTAGTATAAATAAGAAATCGTGCCATAAACAAATAATTGCGATGTTACACCAGATACATTTTTGAAAGGCGAAATAATTATTATGTATGCTTGAATTGAAGACTTTATATGAAAAAGGCTGTAAATGTATGAACAAAATAATCACTTTAATTAAAAAATATGTAGGTATTTTGAAAATAATATGCTGTAAAGATCTGCAAATATCATTTGTGATAACAAACGTAAAAGAAATGTAGAATGTTTTGAAATATTTTTTTCCATATCATTGCAAGCAAACAAAATATTTGTAAAAGTAATTTTTTGAAAATTTTATTATTCAGAGCTATGTGAAATTTTTTGTTAGAGCCTTTTTTAATATCAGGTCTTTAATTACGCTTGTCACAACTTTTTAATATACACGCACCCTGCAGCATGATATTTAACAAGTCCTTTTAGCAATTTTAAATTCTTTTGTGAATTTTTAATATATAAATGTCTTCGCATTATTATATGACGCGCTTTGTTATTATTTTTTGTAATAATAATTAATGTGTAAAAATACTTTTAACATTGTTATATAAATCTATATTGTGCGTGTAATTATTACCACAACTAACGAGATGCAATTAATAAAACTGTTTTTAAATCTACGATAGACATTGTGAAAGTTGTTTATTCATTGGCCCCGCGCTACATAAAATATTTTTATTTTTATTCATACAACATATAATTTGAGAGTTAATGAATGTGATATACAAAGATATTATTTAATATATTCATGCGCAAGGCAGCTGTAAAAAATGTAATACTTTCTTAACATGTGCTATTCTATCATGAATACATACGCATTTAAATGAAATTTATGTAACATACATATTGATTGTGCAAATATTGTCTGACATCACGTATGAAATATAGTGTTCATTGTCTGTTATAGCTAGCATCGTAGTACAATCTTTGTTGAATCTTAGGTCTAACGAAATTAAAATATGTATATTCAGCTAGAATAAAAAGAATATTCTAAAAGTGTACGATGATCATCATTGCAAGGCACATACGGCGGATTTCGAGGAGGGAAAATGGGGATTGAATGCAATTTGTTTTTTATTGGGAATTCTTTTTACGACTTTTTGTATTGAATTCACGTCTACCGTGTCTCCAATTTCGGCGATAATGATAGGTTTGTGAAAGTCTTGATCCATCCTTGTCAATCGAACGCCCAAGACTTGCGCTGCCAAGCTTGCTATACATAAAGATACCTGAAAATAACGAAAATTTATATATCATTTCATTTTTAATTAAAAATGACAGACACTTTAGTTACTCTTTCACGAAAATTTTACGAGAGAAAAATTACCGATTCTCCGGTTCTCGCGGACATATCGTGATATGGAAATCCGTTTTCTGCTGCGAATCGGTGCGACCTGTCTCTCTTAACTGTCCTTTGATGCTCCATGTCGCATTTGTTACCTACTACTGCCATTAGAGGTGGTTCGTCATAAGTATCGATGAAATTTTTTATTTGATTAAGCCACTCTTCTAATATTTCGAAACTCGAGCTATTCGTGACGTCGTATACTAAGAGAATAATCTAATTTATGGAGAAAACACAAATATAATATCGAATATCAAATGTTGCAAGTATAAAATTTATTTTAACGAGATTGCACAATAGCAAATTGCCTTACATGTGCTCCGAAAATGTATTTGTCCAGCATATTGCCGTGCAGAGCGAGTCCGCCGACATCCCATAAATGTAGATTAACATTTTTGTAGCAGCCAACGGTGATGTTTTTAAGAAAGAAGTCAATGCCCGCGGTAGGTACGTATTGCCTGGTGAAATCGTTGTTGCAAAACTTCTGGACGATGCTAGTCTAAAGAAAAATCTTTGAATTTCAATTATCAGGAATGATAGGCATCGCGGTAAGAGAGAATAACAGGCATTGCGCTAAGACGGATAATCAATACGGATAATACTGATAATGATACTCGTAATTGTCGAAATTGCCGAGAAATTGAAACTGAAATTGTGAGAAATTGAAACTGCAAATAATAATTTAATCTAATTGTTGAAGAATTTTTTTTAATTATTACATCTTAGAATATTTTTATTTATTGTGTCTTATCAGTATGCAATCATAATGTGTAACTATGTTACAATATCATTTTCGTTGGATTTATAATCTATCTTCCTTGCGTCATTTGTCATTCAATGTCGTGCCGATTTGCGGATATGAAAGAGAATAACTGGAAAGGTTAATAAATTCTTGCTTGACCTATATGCTTTACTCTCATTACTGTATAAATCATCGATTAGAAAATTGTTTTTACCGATTGACCTTATTATTTTATCGTTGGCAAAAATACGATAACCGCAAACGTCGCATGTTACGAAAGTTTTCGCATTAGATCCAAAAGCACAAAGTCATAGCCAGGAAGTTTATCGATCCAAGTTAGCGCGCGTATTAACAGTAATCCACGGTATTTATAATGTCAATCATATGAAAAAAACATTTACTAATATATAAATATCATATAATTAACACACAATATCTCTATCTCTTCAAGAATAAATCCACATAATTACATTATGAGTATTTGCAGAAAATTGAACGCATCTACTTTTCCATCTACATAATTGTTGCGAAAAAAAGATATTTATCAAGTGCTTTTTAACAACTTTAACAGTTACTGTCACCTGTTGAAGGACTCTCACTATATCGTTTTCACTATGGTGATTAGTAAATAAATTTAAACGGACACGGTAAATCGCTGATAGATATTGTTTCGGAAACTTTAGGAGCAATGAATGGGAGGGATCAACCACCTCGGCGCACGTTTACGCGGTCTTGCGCGGTCTAGCTGCTGTTACGCTTTCGATCGAGGACGTAACACTGAAACTCACTTTGCCGACGCCGGAGTCACCCACGAGCACGATTTTTAGCCGCTTCTCGGCCGCGTCCTCGTCGACGTCCGACATGAGGGACGCGGTGAAGGTACACAACGGATTGCCGGCAGCCCTTGAGAATCATACGAATAGCATGACTCGAGAACGACCGTCGGGACGGTCCTCGTCCGACTGTAACGCGGCATATAACGTGACGGTTCGCGTGTTTGCGGCCGATGAGCGAGGTCCGAATCGACCGACAGTGGTGGCCAGTGCGGCGTCGTCGTCGTCGTCGTATTCGCGAACATGAATAAATTAACGAATAATCGATAGTTTGCGAACCACCGCCGTGCGTACCTTGTGGCTAGTGTCGATTCTAAACGCGAAGAATACTTCTCGACTTTGCGCCTGCGTCTGGCAGAACGTTTTAGCTGACAAAAAGAACTTTGGGTTTGAAAATTTACTGGAAGTAAATATTGTTAGCGCAGAAAATTTCTATTCAGTATATTATATTAAAATTACAATTTATATTGTACAATATGAATTTTATTATCTCAGATGTTATCTCTGTTTAATATTGTCATAAAGAAACATATATTAGATCGTTTTCATTCAGGCACTTGTTCGCGTCAATTTATCAATATAAGGTTTTCTTATAACATTTGTAAAACAATTTGAAAATCTATCGTCAACATGCTTCAATTAAAGATAAGGTCTTTATAATTTTGCAAAAGATAATAATTAGATACTCTGCAACAAGTAATTGTTCTAACGACTGTCAGTCTATCAGCTCGCTCGAAATTTGCTTTGACGATTTCGTAATATCTTCCATCGCTGAAACAAAGAAATATTTTTATATTTATTTACTTTGTTTATTTGATTTTTCTTTGATCTTACCTTAAACTTAAACACTTTAATTTGGTACACTTGACACGTAGGACATCTATGGCTTTCTGACTTTTGTCCGAAAATCGCAAGTTTTCCGGATCCCATCGTAACTCCAAACGTTCTAAATTGAGGCAATTATTTGCAATTCCATCCATCAATTGATCCACGTGAATGTTGACGCCTAATCTTTCTTGAGTACCCATTACAAGTATTCTGAAATATCATTAGAATCCTCTTGAAATATTTCCGAAAATATTAGCGGAAAAATAATACAGGAAATTTACACAAAATCGTAATAATGAACAAAGATTTTGTAAGAAGACAAGTGCGTATGTAGAATATATTAGAATACATTATCACTATTTTAAATTAATATACACTTTACTGTAATTCACGCACAACGAATTTAAATCGTTAAATTTAGTTTAATATCTTTGCTCACACAGAGTTTGCTTATACGAAATTAATTGGAAATGCTCACTTTGCATTCGTGAGAATTGGTAGTACACTTTGCCAAAGTTGGTCGGTAATGTGCGGCATGCCTGACAACGCAAGACCGTACAATTGATGACCGTGCCTCGACAAGAACTTGTGCAAAGCATCGTCGCTCAAATTATCGGAGCTATCCAGATCTAGCGCTATTAAATTTCGTGGATTCCCTACTTCGGTCCAGGCTTTGATTACACTATCATTAAAACCATTCAATTGACCGGCGCTCAAAAAACGTAGCCCAGGGATTCTGGTTAACATGTCAATCAAGCATTCTGTCGACAAGTCGGTAGCGGTAACGTCGAGCTCTTGAATACTTGATTTTTCCCACTCAACCTGCATTACGTATTCACTCTGCAGATCTGAAATATGGTATGCAGAATTAATTGAGATAGACTCTAATGTCATGAATAATATCTCAAAACTGACAAAAAAGATTATATATCCATGCGTGAGATTTTGTTTATGGCAATTAAATTGCAGCGATATATATCAAAGTAGGCAATTTAAATTAAAAATTCACAAAGTGACTTATATTTTGAAAATTTTAGTCAAAGAAATTTTCAACGCGTGGAAATAAAATCACATATCATCGCAAAGAAATAATTTCTCACTTGTTCCTTGCATAAGAAGACATATCAGTCTTCTGCTCCTTTGAAAGAGAGTCTTCATCGTCGAACCGGTCACTTTGGCACAAAAATTCACGGCTAAGCATTCTAGTTGGATACAGTTGGAAGAAAAAGCGTCGATGTGCGAATCATCGACAAAGTTGATTCCGTACAAATTTATAACTCGTAAATTCGGAGTTGCCGATTTCAATTTGTGTACATTGATAACCTCGTAGATTTCCTCTTCTTCTTCCTCAACTTTTTCGTATGTTCCTAGTGAACAATAAAGCTTTCTAATAAATTATGTAAATCTCGGTAGAATTTAATTTTTACGAGTCTAATTTATAGGAAATATATTGGCCACGAATTCATATTTATAATGCGTGTACAATATTGTGTATAAGATAATATAAAAATAAAATTCTAACAGATTACTAACCGATTAAGTGAAGAATCTCGAGTCCATTGATAAAATTATAAATCTTCCGCATAAATCCTTCCATGAAAATAACTTCCGACAAACAAATACACATGTATTTTAATTTCGTAGGAAATGCCTGCATCTCACTGAAGTCGTGCAATTGCATGGCAGTTGAAAAGTCCAGTAGCATGTGTGTTAAATTCGGACATTTATTGGCTAATTCGTGAAGAACCGTATGTGTTATCAATTCGATTGGTAATTCAATGTATCTTAATGAAGGTCCAAAGCGTACGCTGTAAATATTAAATTATTATTGCTTTATAAAGCATTTTATATTTGAAATAAGAATAAACTTTATTTCTGTTATATTTCCTCAAATAAATATCTTCTCAACTTGAGTACCAATTTAAGTAAACAAATTCTTTAGATAAATTAATTTGATTAGTGCGATAAATTTTAAATTGAAACTGATATAAGAGAAATTAATCTTATTTATATGTACAAAATTTTCTTTATCTTCAAAATGCATAAATCGATCGAGAAGCACTTGAAAAGTGCGAGGATTGCATATTACACGCATTACCTGATTAAGTGCAGTAGATTTTCCAAAGAACTCACGTGAAGTCCGCTTATCTCTGGTCGTAAGGACACGTGCTGCCAAAGACGCGTGTCGTATGCAATTTGCCGCCAACGTTTGCAAATGCGAGCAACTCTGCATATTTCGCGATGCGAGAGATAGCAAAAAACATTAAGAAGGACTTTGTCCGGTAGCTTCTCTATTGTCTGTAGAAAAAAATATAACAGTCAACGCATAAAATTAGTGTCAATAAAATATACGTTTAATTACGTTTTTGAAATTTCCGATAGTTAACTATACATCATTGATCGTTTATTGAATTGCGAAGCGATGAACCGATTGCATGAATTAAATCATATAATTTTACAATCGCGCATATTTTCTTCGTATATTTTTAACGCGTAACATTCATACGTTGGCGCAATACGAGCGAAATAAATTAAACTTGCAACATTAATTAATATCTATCGATCGTGCTTTTTAAATAATGCTTTTTTAATTAAATCGAGCTGTATTCTTCAGTTCTAGATGTTGGTTTTGATTTTTCTGTGCATAAAATCTTTGTCGGAATATGCATTGAAAAATCAAGCTTCTGATACAAGATATGCAAATTTATTACTCTGTTTACAGAGATATTGGAAGAGAAATCTGTAGAATTTACAATGTGATGTAAACGGACTTGATTGCATAAATTGTCGCGTGAAAAATAGATTAATGATTGTATCGAAGTATTCGTACATTAAAAATGAGGCATTAAAATAACTTACAGTACGACTTTTGGCGGGACCACCCTCGGAAACGTACATCTGAGACGTTTCCAGGGCAATTTGACCCCAAACATCCACACCACCAAGATCCATGATGCTGTTTCGTTGGTGACGTTAGATTAAAATAAAAATGTAATGTTTTGCTTTGCCTTCCGTTGGATTTTCCCCCACGTACGAACTTATACGGATTATTTTTTCTCGCGCAACAGATACGCTTAATTATTTAATTTTCCGCTGTTTGTTACTATTTTAATCTGAGGTCACCTTCATTTTCGTTCTTTAGTTAAACGTCACTCTATCATATTGCGACTTATCTCGACATAATTTTCACAAATTGAATATGTATCACGAATTTCAATATTTGTACACTTTGTTAACGTAGATGAAAATTTGATCGGTGGAAACTATTTCTACGTTTATTTGCGATTGTACGCAACACACACAGTCTGAGTCGCGACACGAGGTAGAATTAGGAAGGAAGCTTAAACTACAAGTCTTCGGCGCTTTTAATCGGATCGCGCTTGCGCGTCGCCCTAAATATACGACTTGGAAGGCTTGCCTATTTTATTTTAAACCCCGTAGTCTGCATCAATGCCCGGATGCAAGTTTTGCATTTTTAATAAAACTTTCTAACAAAATCGAGCTTGAAACGCCCGCGATTGCTGTGACATGCAAACTTTAGATTTCAAGTGTATTCACCAATGAAAAGAGCACATTGGCAATTTCTTGGGTGCATTTTTAATTGATTTATTTTTATCAAATTTTTGTGTATATAATTTTTGTACAGTATTATAATATATAATTTTTTTTGTCTGCTAATGTAAATGTTTTATGTTAAGTGATAATTTAATGCTAATTATGTAGGCTTTTCGTGTACTTTATTATATTATTATAATATTTTACATTGCAATCAGTTCTCTGATATTTTTCTACATATATGCAACTAGTGAGTGAGAGGAGAGAGGAGAGAAGAACTAGAAAGAGAGAGAAAAGTAGATATTGTATTGTGTGAGACACGCTTTAAATTGTTAATTACAAATATTCTTATACTTTATACAACTTGACGAATAATTACGTGTAATTAATTTTCATGAACAGTTCAAGAGTATAAATTACTACATTTTTTACACAATTTTATAAAATAACTAAAACGCTTGTATATAAAATAAATAATTTTCTAATATACTGATATTCTAATGTCATCTCAAAGAAATTAAGATCAGATTACTACGCGTTTAATTACGCATCAAATAATTATCATCGTGCGATAATATTGTTTATTCCACTTTTAAGTATGTATAGATTATATGACATAGTGCCAAGTCATATTATAAATTACTTGCGGGAATAGCTTTCTTAATGTTTTTCGTGTGCTTTCGGCGTAATAACTGGCATGATTTCAATGTGATAGACTTAATGAGCTACCAGCAACAGGTTATGCGTGTATCATATAATTCAACTCAAATATACAAATCTTATGTTAATCGATGAAGTCAGTAATCTAGGAAATGAATTACTTAGCAAACTAATTGTAAGCTATTTCCAGTTAAGACATCGAACTGATAATTTTATCACATCGATCTTTTATTCTTAATATTTAACAATTAGCTTGACAGAAATTATAGTGATTTACATTAATTTTACATCGAAGCAAAATTTATCCTTTTTATTCAAAATGCTCGTCCAAAACAGTAAGGAAAAGAATAATAATCACTTGCTTCTATTATTTATACAAAGTTTCATACTGCATTCTTCGAACGTATGTTTTTCTCATGAAGCAAATGTAGATCGAAATTTTAAACAAGTCGCAATAGAAGAAGCAATATAAATTATAAAATTGTAATCAAAATATCATAACGAACAATTTATTTTGTCTTTATTTATTAAAAATAAAACTAACAATAAGTCTTGATTTGAAAAAGAGATTTGGATTTTTATTATTGATTGCTAAATTGCGACGTCTACTTGAATGTAGACAATAGACGTATTATGCAATAGACATTAATAATTTCATCAGTCAAAAATTTTTTTGTATACTTTTATTTAAAAAAATTTGTAAAAGCATTAGAGATATCATATCACAATCTTTAATTGTATAAAATAATTAATGTTTTATGTCATTTTGAAAATATAAAGATATGTGGTAAAAATAATTTTTTATTTTTTGAGATGTTAAACATTTATTTATTGTGGAAATATTACGCAGAATTTAGTGAAGATAATTTTAGCATGAAAGTGTGGAAAGAGGGAAGTCATCACTGTTCTTTAAAAGTATTCATAAATGCTTAATACACGTTATAAATTATGTTTTTATAATAATAATATAATAAAATATAATTATAATAATAATAATCGATTAATATAATTAAAGTTACCGTCGTCTTTTTTCGATGTATCGCGTTAAGATCTTCCTTCGTTATTGCGCTGACGTGCTCCACGGCTAATTGCGTCCAAGTAGTCATTGTTAGAGCTCGAGTGAGTTTACAGACAAAGAGAACAAAGCGAAAACTGTGCGAGGCACAGTTATGAATTAAAAGGTTTCACACGCGTTTATCTATTTTTGGCAAAAATATATCGATAATTCATTGGAAAACCGAAAATCCGCTCGTTTTAGCGACCACATTCGCATTTGACCGTCTTAGAAGAGTCGACACTTACAACTGAGTCTACTTTAATTAGTTATAAATAAAAGCAAGCAGTCAGTCAGGCAGGCAGGCATCAGGCCAAAATGGGAAGACCTATTGACAGTCCCCGGCGCATTGATGTGAGAGTCAGTTATGTTATGTGGGAAAGATAGAAACGAACAAACGCCGTCGATAGACGTCGACGTCGCGAGATTCGTTTCGTTGGGTTTGGCTGAATCACTTTTGCCGGACGGTGATTCGAACATTCGTGAATAATTCGTCATCCGAGATATAAAAAACATTTTGTATCAGTTGACAGTAATCCTTCACACGTTTGCAGATGCAAAGATAATATGCGCACAATTTTAAGAACCGTATCGAAACTCGATGCTCTTTTCTTTAGTGTAGATAAGTGCGTAAATAAATGCGTCGTATAAAGGCGATCTGCAGTTTCGAGTATTTGTCGAATGGGGAAAGTCTTAAACATTTATGGATAATTACGTTGGAAATTCTTATTAAAATAAATGTAAAGTAAATTTATAGGAAACACGGCATATTTGCAGCACATTTGTCTGTAATTTTAACGTTTTTGCATTTTCGGTAAGAAGTTCGCAACACTCATTCTTTTTCTTCTTGCTGACTTACTGTGAGACAAATTAATATTGTAAAATGGATTTACTCACCGTATTAGGACGTCTTATCTTTTCCGAATCATCTCCATCGAAGGTATTGAGCTGTTGTAGCGCAGCCTCTACGCTCAGAACATTCCAATTCGACATTCTTCGTATATCCATGATGACGAAGTTATGAAGACGATAATTGATTAGAAAAGAATCCCAACACGCAAGTTGCAAATAGAAACAGATGCGAAGCAAAGAGCAGTTTCACGCTGTTATTTCGTAAGCCACCTAGCAATAATGAACTCAAGTAAGAAAACTTTGTCGTAAAGCAACTTTACTAATTAATTATGCAAATAGTAAAAGAAGACAAATACACTTTGCACATGTCACTTTAAAAAAGAACATACGATGGTATCACTCGATAATTTTCTCACACTTGTTACAATAATTTTTCACATAATTTAACAAAAAAAAAAAGAAAACATAAATTTTTAGTTTGATTTGCAGCTTTTTACAAGAAAATTATATTATTTATAAAATTAAATTATGAAATATCAAGGAAATGCGCGTTTTCGATTCTCATTTCTGAAGCGAAGCACAATAATGTATTCGCCACGTTTTCACAGTCGTACGACGCAATCAC
This sequence comes from Linepithema humile, assembly GCF_040581485.1. Taxonomy (NCBI): domain Eukaryota; kingdom Metazoa; phylum Arthropoda; class Insecta; order Hymenoptera; family Formicidae; genus Linepithema; species Linepithema humile. The sequence goes on from NC_090132.1 coordinate 18,568,870, forward strand.
CGCCACGAAATTTCGATAATAAATTCGAATAATCTCGATAAATAGTTTCGTCGCGACGACCTCGATAAATACATTTGACGAATGCATTTTTCGCGCATTTAACCTGCTTGATCGAGAACGCGGTTGTCGATAGACGAAAAGTAGCGTACTCAGCCATTCGTGTAGACGTCCGCCTGCGTTCTGAGGTTTGGAGGAGAAAAATTGTAACTGAAATAATCGTATATATTTCTCGCTACTTTCTCAAAATAGACTCGCTGGAGTGCTCCGCGAGCACAAGCATCTCGTGCAGACTCGATTCACTCGAGCGAGGAGGAAAGAGCCGGCATAGTTTTTTTTATACTGAGTCTACTAATTGTAAGAAAAAAACATTTACATCATAGAAATAGGATACGGATCCACTTCTTTTGTTTGTTAACACACTAACAGTTTCTTCATAATCTTTGCCAAGTTAGATTTCTCATAAATTTACGCAGACCCAAATATATTCACTTACATTTCTCAATACATCGTGATATTTTGTAATACATATTTTTGCTATTTTATTGTTAATAAGATATATCAGATATGGACATGCTATGGATGATAAAAAAAACAAAAGTAAACGTCGGTTTTACTAAATAGAGAAAAGCGAAAATCGAACGAATATCAAATATCAAAAAACTTGATGCGCAATTTTTAATTGTTTTAAAAAATATTTTTTATTGTAGAATTCAAACTATCAATAGACAAGATTCATAGTTATTACACGATGATATTCCACGAGATAACAAAGAAAATTATTCTTTTCTCTTCATATAACCAAATAACCTGTCTTCAACAAATTGTAAAAACTTTTATCCACGATTTTTTAGTATTCACGATTCTTTCTTTATTATTTTACTAATACTTTCGTGCAAATTTTCTCATATTTTCCGATTTCTAACTTTTATACTTTTTCTTCGCAAACTAGAAATAACTCTTATAAAAAAATGTTTAAGTACAAATGTAGTAATATGTTTAATTTTCAACTTGCTAGTTTCGGAAAATTCTTCTGATGAATGTTTTCTCTCAAGGTCGTGAAAATTATGTGGGAGTCAAATATTCGGCATCATCAGCGGATTCCCCGTTGACTAAGGGCCAAACGGAAACTGTTGGCATTCTGCCGCCTGTAACTTGATTAATTAACATTCCGTATAACGTAGATAAATACAATGGTTGAAATATATAATTTTTATAGCATGTATGCTCTCCATGATTTAATAACGTATCAAATATAACACTAATGATTTTTTTAATCGACGATAGACTGAACGGAATTCAATATTATTAATAAAATATCCGCTAAAAATTTTCAGCCTGACATATCTTTGCTTGCGCAAAGGTGATATTAATCATACGTGACATGCTACGTTATCGTATTATTTTGTCAAAACGTCAAATTGTTATTCTTCTCATTATTTATCCGTGTTGATGAAAAGTAAAAACCTAGACAGCACTCATGTCTTAAAGATATCTAAAAGACGGAGACATTAAAAGAAAGAACAAAGGAGCGAACGATCTGTGAACTGTTCATGAATATATATTTATTCCAAATCGTGCGCGTGACTGTATTCGATAACGCTTGCTAATTAAAGTTTAGAATTTCATCGAAATCTTCAATACGTCGCGCATTTGATAACTTCAAAATTTATTTTTAATTAGTCGATTGTATAGTTAATCTATAGACATTTTTTATATAAATAGCATATATTTTTTATTGCAAGTACAATAAAGAATTGTTCGCATAGAGAACATAGAAAGTGTAGATTGAATTATTGATCGTGCAAACGCACAATGGATATTTTTCATTACCTTTTCCATGGAATATTTATTCCGAGGAAGTGTCGTATACTTATAAGACAATAAGAAGTGTTACATAAATGTCAGTGTTTTCAAATCAGCTATGAATTGTAAGTCCGATAAACATTACATGTATGAATGTACGATTTATATCGTATTCATCCGTGACGGTTGTTGACTTGACTTGGTAATCGTCCAAGGAGGAATGTCTAATTATTGATTCACATTTAAACACGTACTTTGCTCAACGAACTACGCATTACTCTTTGCTACTAACAAATAATTGGTGCAAAATAGATAAGATTAGTCAGTAGCACGTTTATCTATGGGCTTTTGGAGCTTGAGCCCCTGAGCGCCGAAGTGTCAGGGGCGCCGCAGTTTCTATATATTCATAAAAAAATGTTCCATTTGTAATTATCTTGTTCTTACGTGCGTTTCGGTAGAATTTAATTAATATTCAAAATCTTAATTATTTACTGTTTACTCATTGTGGGAGGGAGGCTAGATTGAGGCGTTCGAAGATGACAAGCCCCTGGGTGCAAATTTTACAAACGCGGCTCTGAGATTAATAAATTGCAAAATAAGACGACTATTTATTGCACGAAAAAAAAATAATTATGCGATAACTTTGGAAGTTAAAAAATCGATAGAAGAATATTTATACAATATATAAATCATTAATATATTTGATACAGCAAATAACGTAATCAATGCAAAAAATATATTTTTTATGTAAATAAAAATGAGCGAAATTTGGCGATTGTATCGTAACAAATAATAGCAATTACGAAATATCGTTTTAATTGACAAAATTTTATTATAAATCAAGATTAGAAGCAAAATTTTCAAAATTACACAGTTTGTAAACGAGTTTATAGATTTTGTTGACAGAGATTACGTTTAAAACAACTGTTCGTTGTATCTTTCTTAACGTCCAATTTATGTTAATCAAGTTAACAGACTATGAAAATAAATTATATTATAGTCTGTTGTTACATAAGTTACAATGCGAGCTGTATAAAAATGCTACTTACATTGGATTAATAATCCAGCGTAAAAAAATATCATTCCATCAAATCTCTCGATAACGCAATAATTTGTAATCGCTTGTCCAACGATTCTTTTCAAGTACTTTTTTTAAAATAGAACATTGCATCTTTTAAAGTATCTCGTTCAAAGTTTTGTATATTTGAAATAAAATTATAATAACAATTTAAAAACTTGAAAGACGCACAAGCAGAAAGCTGTAAGCTTTATCTGTTAACAATTTTAATCGTCCTTATGTGATGTATAAACAAGAACGGGAAAACAAAGAGAGAAAGAATAAGATTGCAGCAAATAGGTACATTACTCCAACAAATATTTTTCTGAAATTAAGTCGTCAACATATGCATTGTATTCTGTTCTATTTCCAGTCTATTTTATCTCTGAAAACACAGTTCGTTATCAACCACGGACTGTGTGAAGAATGTACACTCGATACAGGAAGTCTGTCGCGAAGCAAGACTTACTTTAACATTTAAATAGCGTTATACTCACGCATGAGTACATGATTTCGAATTGAAATATTGTCGATGCTTGTGTGTTAGAATATAATCTAATTTTTTTTAATTTTAACACGATACACAAGTGATAGATATACATTTAGGCGCAAACAAAATGTCCAAAGCACTTAAATTAATCAAATTTTGATTGTTCACACGTTTTCTATCTTGCAAGCATAACAAGTTATCATGCCTGCTCGAATTACGCATTATCTTTCTTAGTAGATGTGAGATAATTTTATCGACAGATAATAAAATTGTGATAAAATCGCAGTATAAAAAAAGAAAAATAGAAGGAAAGCTACTCAGAGCACAACAATCCGATCTAAAGTATACACAATGGACTCTTCAAAGTGCCGAAAAATTGTATTAGCGTTCTACACTGAAGACCAATTCAATTTGGATTACCTTTAAACTATAATTTAATCGTTTTTTTTTTTTTTTCTAAATAAAATATGAAAATAGAGAGAGAGAGAGAGAGAGAGAGAGAGAGAGAGAGAGAGAGAGAGAGAGAGAGAGAATTAAACCGCGTAAAATTGATCAACGTCAGACAACTTGGTCTTGAATAAAAAAAAATATCTCCATTCCAAAAGCAGCTCCTTTATCGACCTCGAACGAGTGCTTCACGCGATCTGTATTCTCCATCCCTCTGCCGTGGATTCCGCGCGTTTCACGTGCTGTTTCTTTCCTTCATGTCCCTTCTCAATCTCTCACATTATTCCATCTCATCCGATATTCTCGTGCACTCTGTTGCACCCTTGCTTGTCACGCTGACATCGCAATCCCTCTCGCTTCCGCTCGTGGGTAATATGGCGATACGCGATACGCGGCGGCGAGTATAAAAGGGGTCGCCTACGTCGCAACGCGCGTCAGTCTTGATCGGTCCGCGTCAGCTGTTGTGTCATAGCGCTACGGTAGGCGTCTCTAAACGTAGTTAAGCAAACCGAGCATTCTGTGAGCCGAAGTTAAGAAACGAAGTGCTACAAAGAGCGGCAGAGTAAACGCGTGCATTGTGCGTCTCAGAGGTCTCACGATCGGGGACATTGATGACTACGGCGGCATTAATGCCTTTGTCCGCGCGTCGACACGGCGGAATGAAATAACGACAGAGGCTGGAGCAAATCAACGAGGCTGCGACAGGCAGCGGCGACAACCTGATTCCAAGCGTCCGTGCTCAGTCCTCAGTGTAGGCTAGTCGGTCGCTCGGCGGTCGTTGTCTTGACATTAGCATTAAGATTATTGATGAATTCGCAACGTTCGAGACGAGTACATGTAATCACAGGAGCATCTAGACAATCGGCTAACGCCGAAATCTCCACCGAGTCTTCCTCTTTTATCATCGTCGCAATCTAAACTCCACACGCATCGTCAATCACGTCATAGCGATAACATCGTCTTCCTCGATACGGCTCGACGAAAAAGTTTTTCGGCAATTCTACTGTCGCGTTGAGGTTATCTACGGAGAGAACGAACACTCCGGATCGCCGTGTGTACATCATTTCCATCGTGAAAGGGGATTCCTTCCAAATCCTGTTTGACCCAGTTTGATATACGGGTTGACACTGTTTGTTAATTAGTGATACGCGAAAATTTTAAGAGGATTCCGACAAAACAAGATAGCACGCAGCAACAAACATGGCAGCCACAGCGGCGTACGAGTACACTTACAACTGTACGAATACTGCATATCTCTCATGCGACATCCTCGGAGGAACAAACGAGTGGCATGAGATCGTAGAATATTTTTCTTACAACCCATGGATATTCTCTCTGCTTGGCAGCACTATGGTCGGACTCACGGGAATCTTTCCCCTGTGGCTCATTCCTATCCAGGATGGCGTGGATCTGAAAACCGGCGGTAAAAATTTGTCGATAAATCTATTCCTATTTATTAATAAAAGACGCGATATGATCGCAATTGCTATCACATCTAATTTCTGTAATATCATTTGACTCAATTCTCATGATAAGATTTCATTGAACAACTTTTTTGAATTAACACCTTTTTCAAGAGTGGATCGAACTCAATGTCAGACTTGCATAAATTTAAATATAAATTTGTGCGAATATTTTATCTAAATTTTATAACTGTAAACTTTTTATTCTTTACTCTGATTTAATAATTATTTTTACTTATTTTTTTATATTTTATATATTTTTTTTAAATTTTTATATTTATAATATGAAAATCAAATATCTATGATTATGATTATGCATTTTATTGTTGCACAGTTGTAGTTGTATTATTCATTATGTAAAACATGAAGAAACGTATTGCAAATATAAATTTTGTACATATTAATTATTCTTTCTCTTTCTCTCTCTTTCATTGTATAAGTTTTATAGCAATTCGAAAATTGTATTAAATTATTTATAATTTATATTGCAACATTCTTTTCAATCGTGTAAAACCAATAAAATAATAAATAAATAACTTCTTGTAATATTTAAATTATTACACAAAGTGCTGCAAGGAGAATGACACGAAAAATGCTTGCTTATCGATATAGTTATCATTTAATTATCATTACTTAGTCATGGTCATGGCGTAGGATTGAATGTTCTGCGTGTATGATATCATTTTTATTTGTCTCATTGTCAGTAGCCTAGATTCTGGAATAAATAGCGTAACGTAATTTTGACAAATATTATTTTGATTCATATATAAATCAAATTATTACGCAATCTTGCGCACATGATAAAATTGCTCAATTATCTTAGCATTGAGAATCCCCCGTAGAACAGAGGTTTTCAAACTCTGTTCTATAGCCTTTTATAGTTTAATACAGTATGACGGTTGAACAAAGAATTTGAGAGAGTATGAATCGAATTTCGAATTAAAAACTTTGACTCATATTCATTTTAATTTGCTCTACTTTCTTAACAACTAGAAAAGTTACCTTCATGTTTGACTACATCATATACTTCGTCTAAACGCGCATTTATAATTTTAATCCAATTCTTCAATTCTAAACTCTTCACTTTCTGCATTATTTTTATGATTATTTTTATGATTATTTTTATAATTAATAAAGGAAATGATCCAAATATAGGCTTATCACTTTTTCTTGATATATGTCTCACTTCCTGATAGGAAATAAGCGTCAAGAATAGGTTTGATAAAAACTCAAATGAGTTAACTACGAATCTTTGTTATAAAAGTTATAAAAAAATTGTATTTATAGATTTATAAACATTTTACAAAAAGTTTCAATGAAAAAAACGTAATTTAAAAGAAAATAAAATAAAACGCGTGCAGATTTTTATTTTATAACATTTATCGTGTTATTAAGATATCCAAGTGCAATATTTTTCATAGATATGCTGACTGTTGATATGTTTGTTTACAAAACCTTATAAAAGCCGTTTATACTCTTTAAATTTATTGCAGAAATATAAAGTGAAAAGTTTGTTCTTTTTAATCAAATTTTAATTATTTTATGCGTAATTAAATGTTACTTGTTAGAACAGGATGCATGCACACTTGTTTAAAAACAAATCTGCATTGTCAATGTATAGGCAGACTTAACTGCGCATGAAATAATTACAAGTCTGTTGCCGATGACAGTTGCCAACAAGGAAAATATAATACTTCTTTACTGAGAATTTTGCGATATAGCGCAAAGTTGATGAATATGACATTATTTAATGATATTTGCCATTTTAATTATTAATAGATAGATATGAAATTTAATGGTATTGGAGAAAATTGATTGAATCGATTGTTTCTTTTATAGTTAGAACGCATTGATTTAGACATTAATAAATTTTGCCATGGACTTTGTACCATCAATGCTGCATGTCAAATTATTTTTAGTACTAATTATAAGACTGATCGATAAATGCTCGATAAATTTTATAACATTTTAATAATTTTATTATTGCCGTATATATTATATGCATATTTCTACGTCGCTAAAATGATTAATAATTGATTAACCTTTTTTATGTAATAATTTTCAATTTCATTTTTGTCATAATGTGATTAAATTCTTTTCGAGAGCTTTAACTATATATTGATATCGTAATAATTTTGTAATCGTAATCTCATTTTTTTCAATTTTTTTAATCAAATGATTGTGATATTATCTATAAATGAACTTTGATCGTTAGTTATATATAATTATGGCGTATAATAATTTCGTAAGTGCTTCTATCGTCGTAAGTGTTTCGAAATGATATATTTATTTATCGTATCATTTTTCCTCAATTCCTATGATTAATTTATCAAATCCAAAAACATGATACGAAGCAAACTAATATATTTTTTTAGAAGAAAATGTATTTTATTTTTTTTTAGTATTATTAACAATAAAATTTAAATAAAAAGCTTATATTTCTACGATCACTTTTCTGCAAAAATATTTGTCAGGAAATTACACTTCCAATAATGCCATTTCATTATTATCTAAAAATCGATAAATTACAATATACAATTGATTATTATGATTGATATTACATTATTAACGACGAATTAAAAACAGCACAGTTTTTATGTTTACATATTTTGCAATAAACATATACAGAATGAAGGACATGACAATGAAAAACATAAGTTTGAATTATGTCTCTTGCCTACTGTGTTCAGTGTACTGTAGAATTAATATATTAATATTATATAATAATATTCGTGAAGTGAGCTGCTGTTTTAGACTTGAAAATAAAAACGTATTCGGACCACGTATACTGTGATACAATTGTTATATGTATCAGTATTCTCAAGAGGCAGCGAGCGCTACATTAAAATTCTTAGCAACGCGCTGCATGAAACTACCGTAAAAATTATTCATCGTAAGAATGCAGAATTAAATAATCAGAGCATAATGAATAGAACAACACAATATTCTCCTTAAGAAACAATTTTGAAAGCGGTTATTTGCAGAATAAAATAGATATTAAACTTCGAATCTTTATTAATTGTACAGATACAATTCTTTGACGTTTTTACCATTAAACGATAGACTTAAATTTATTACATGGGGGAAGAGAATCTCATTGTTGACGATGTAAGATATTTTGAGTCTAATATAGAGTAAAGTTGCTTCGTTCTTCGCGTAATCGTGTTTATTTTGCCATTTCGAAGTCCGCAAAGAATTCGTCGTTATGATCTCTTGACGCATTTATCGTCTTGTCGGGAATATTGAAATAACTGCACGTCTATTGTGCTGCGAACAGTGATGATATATTATTTATCAGTCACGTGCTGGATAGTGTGCTCGATACTTAATCGCGCAACTGGGGAAAAACTGCATGCAATAGCATCGAGTACGCATTATCAGCGCATGATATGCGAATACAAAAAATTAATTTTCATAACTTGTGCTGTTCTCTGCGTAACTCTGCATAAAATGTCAATGTTTTATATATATAAATCTCGTGAAGAAACAACTTGGCTAATAATTTTCACTCACGTTTATAATATGAGAATAAGATTTATAAAGTCAATTTATCGTAAAACAAATCTGTGGTAGAAATTATTTTAGAACTAAATGGAAAACCGAATATATCTAGGTAAATCTGATTTGTTAAACTTTGAAATTAAACTGAAAGGTTTTAATAGTTGCACATTATGGTGGTATAAATTCCTCTGTCGTGTCTGTAAAGTAATTCCAGCTTAATATCTTCATCGCGCGGCTTAGTATCTTGAGACACGAAAAGCTTTGCTCAACAATTACGTAATTACAGAATTATTACTCTAACAGCAGTTCTAATGTTTGATGTAAATTCATGATTTATCACATATTGTACTAATAATTTGTCTTTATTTCTCGTTTCGTTTATTAACTTATGCTGTATTCCCTAGTTTAAGTCAGTTATATGTAATTTTTATATAACAAATAGAGAAAAAAGTTTACGTATTTTAAAAGCTTATTAAATTAATTGTATGTATATTCTAAAAAATGACTGATAAATTAAACGAACGTGTGCTATATACACATAATTGTTGCAATATGCGACATGACGCAAGAAATTTTCAAGTACACATTGCGAATAAGATTATGCGCATTATGACATTTCTGTTTTCTCCTTAGAATTTATTTTGCGTCGAAATGCTTCTAAATTCAAACATTTATATTAATTCTTGTGACATCCAGCAATTTTTATTAATACACAGCAATATATTAAATTATTCAAGCACAAATATTTTCTAATATTTTTACGTAAATATGAGGGGTCTGAGTTTTTTAACAGGTAGACGCAATATTGACAAAAAAATCACAATAAAATAATTCTCAATTTAAGAGTAATGATTGCTAGTTTTTATTGAGATTAAATTGTGACACTATGCATGCAGAAGAATCTTCTACGTAATGTTGTATAGATTTGTCGTATGTTGCGCAACAGAGTGTAATGATAGGTTTTTTCTAATCTTGTACACAATATTTTTACGTAAATATGTGAGGGGTCTGAGTTTTTTAACAGGTAGACGCAATATTGACAAAAAAATCACAATAAAATGATTCTCAATTTAAGAGTAATGATTGCTAGTTTTTATTGAGATTAAATTGTGACACTATGCATGCAGAAGAATCTTCTACGTAATGTTGTATAGATTTGTCGTATGTTGCGCAACAGAGTGTAATGATAGGTTTTTTCTAATCTTGTACACAATGATTATGCTTTCACGTAGAAACGCGTTGTTTTTCTGCATGTAATTATTTAGTAAGGCAAAAGATAATACGTTTGCTAATTTTACAGTTTGCCAGTTGCATGCGCGCGATGTGTATGATAAATGTTTTTACGTAGAATTTAAAATTAAATATGCCTCAGTGATGTTCCTCTTGAAAAGGGAACTAACTTACAAAGTTTTCGCTAATAAATCTTTAATTCGTATAAAATTAGTTATAAAGTTTGAATATTTTCTTATTATAAAATTGTGGAATAATTTGGGAATAATTAGATTCTATTTTCCACCGAAATAATGTGCATTGCAAATGTTTTATTGCTTTATATTTTGTGATAATTTGTAATTTGCAAAAGAAATATTATTCAAATAATCATGACGTTGACGAATTATGTAACAATTTAATAATTAAAATTTTTGTTAGAACTGGAACATCTGAAATAATTTCCTTCATTGATTCTTCAATTATTTGAAAAAAATAATTATAAAAATAATGTAATTATATTATATTAATCTGTGTAATTTAGATTGTTGCTTGTAATCGTCCTCTTAATTACCTGTAGGTTCTTGAAAATTTTTTTGATTTATACATTCATTAAAAAGATATACGAAGGAAAATCGAAATGTAAAGAAATTTTTTAAAAGTTTGATTCCTTAAATGTTTTTTTACTTCTCGATTTTTTCTTTTATTATGATGCAATATATAAGGAAAATTAACTGCTCACAGAATAATTATAATTCCTGGAAATCAGAACCTTGTTATCTAATTATTTTTATCTGTTTGCATCGAGGTGATATATATTCAATAATTTTTATCAACTATTTTGATTCCAGTTATGCTAGATTTTTTTCATTCAATCTGCAGATGCCGATAACTAGTTAACAGTATTGGTGTCTTTGAAACCGGTTATATTCCTCTTGTTTTGCTCATCATATTCTACGCAGTCCAATTGATGTTGATACGCTCCAATTCTTGAAGAATAAGTTCGTCTAAAAGCTTGTCAGAAACAACAACAGTGTGATATTACAGTAAACATATAGCTCATCAAGTTTATGGAATAATACTGGATTGTGTTATAAATCATTTTGGATTTTCCAATAGATAGTATTATTGTTTTTTAAAGAGCACACTTAAAAAATCGTGATACGGACAAAACTTGATTACTTCGATAAACGAATATTTAATTTATATATTAATTAAACTGCGTTTTTGGCTTGACAAAAAAATAGACAGATTTATTTGAAAAATCCGAAACTACTTATCACACAACTTCAATATTATTAAAATATTATTACATGTTTATTTTTAATATAGTTAAATTTAAAGATCTTTATAATTGAGAGAACAAATTATATTTATTTATAATTGTATTGTAATTTATTAATTCAGAGCCCGTGTTACATCGTCTTTAAAATAAGCAAATTGCGACATTTGATTTATGTTTAATGATATCGTAAATAATTAATATATCATATTTGTAATATATTTCGACGGTCATTTTAGGTTATTTTAAATTGGATAGTGTTTTTTTACATTATGATAGATATATGTACTTGGAGTTTTATAATAATATGAAAATAATTCTATTTTTAATGTTTCACGCTTTTACAATTCTTTATAATTCAAGAGTTGCAAATGATGAATTTATCAATCAAGAAAAGAGCGCTGATTTAATTGTAGCCGTATCAAAACGAGATCAAGGTTCCACACACATTTATTTATACTCCTTTTCCTCCTTTTTAGATGAATCACACGTTGACATCATAGTGGTTATCATTCGATGGCCTCTTCTGTTAACTGCTTTTACAGATATACTGCTGCAAATTAGCATTTTATCGATCACGTCAAATATCACGTTTATTTTAAATACGTAATTTCCTAATTTTGTTTTCCTATTTGTTATTTCAGCATTAGCTGCTATGCATAATTTCCGGCATAATTTTATACTATGTCTCTGTAGTTTACAGTTTGTAATTCTATTGTACTACCGCAGATATTAACTTCTATGTGTTAATGTAACATTTAATTAACAGAATTATAATTATGTGCTATCTACGCGATCTATAAATGTGAGATAAAAGTGCGTAGGCAATGTCAGAGCCGAGCTTGTTGTATCCCATTAGAGTTCCATGACCCGTATATTAAAAAACATAACACATTCATAGTTTATTTTATAGTATCTTTTATTAACTACATTTTTACATATTATATATTTCTCAGTGTTTCTCGTCATAATTTTTTTCTCTTCACTATTACGTTATGATAATGGCTGATTTCTAAATTTAAAAAAAATATAATTTCAAGATCGACAAAGAATTTATTCCGGAACATTCTTTATTACATCAGAAAGTGTGTAAATAAATATTTACTGAGTTAGCTGTTAATTATTCCTATTCTAATGCACATGTGCATAGTGCGAGAAGCAACAATAGAAGCTCGTAAACATTCTGTTTATCTAAACCGCACACGAAATAAATACTAAAATGATATGAAAAATGAATAATAATAGTAGAAAATAAATAATGATGAATTTTTCTTGTTACAGAAAACGGCGGCACTTTGAAGATTCTTTTGAGCTTTGCCGTGGGCGCATTGTTGGGCGATGTTTTTCTACACCTCTTGCCGGAAGCATTTGAAAGCGAATTTCAGAGAAAGCGTAATTATTTTTACTTTTATAATCTCTTATGTGATAATATTTAATTAAATAGATTAACCCTATCTTGTAAGAAAATTTAATTTTGTGTATCTCATAAAAATCATCTATTGATAAGGCTGACATTATCGTAAGGAAAATGAACAAAATATCGATTATGAGAACGCAGATCAATGATAACGTTTACTTGCAATAATATATTTATTGTACAGGCCGAATACCATTACTTAATAACATTTATTCATTTATTCATGCCGTTTAATAGATTATCAAGCAAAGCAATACATATGTGAATATCATGAAAAGCGTTGTCAGAAGGAAACATCGATAAAAAACGAGTGATCGTACTTACTTACTCATTATTTGTGCCTACATTAATGAATTTATTGGTTTGACATTTCTGGAACTGCGAGACGTCTGAATATAATAACAATGTGAATATATGATGTATTTGGCATTCCTAAATTGTTCTACGTAGCATGCACATATGTGCTCGCTAAATGCGTTTTGCAGCGTTCTGCACGTTAATAGAGTATGCCTCAGCCTTCAGGGCATCATACCAAGAGCTTTATGAACGATTTAAGCGTGGGCTTCGAATTCTATTGTGCGTCAGTTGCAGATTTGAATTACCAGCTGCGTTCACGTAAATTAAATATCCTTCCAACCGAATTGCTTTAGGAATTCAAGGTGATCAATCGAATAGTATGTGTGTAAATTGATTGGCTTGATTATGGACTTCCAAATTTCTGTTTTACATTCGTCGCCTTTTCGCAGAAAAAATGAACAATACAATAAATTATGCAATTCGAATAATCATGCCGTGCATGAAACAATGGTTCATTAAAGAATACAGTTTACATGTCTATGAATATGAATGAATCATTATTAGTGATATTGCAAGCGACACATTTTATGAAGTGATTATAGAATGCAACGCTTAATTTATTTTATTTTATTTATTTTATCCTTCCATTCGCAGATATTTTACATGAATATATATTTTATTTACAGTCAAAGATGATCGTGCGTCCAAGCCCGCAGGTCTGTACATATTGTCTGCTTTTATATTCTTCATAATTGTCGAAAAACTCGTCGCCATTGCAAATGAGGAAGCGCCAATCATTCCGGAACAACAGATTGATAAAACACCAACCAAGGCTGAGAACGAAGAGAAAGAGATGGATAATAACAATTGTATTATGATGAACACTAAGAAGAATGGTTTTGTAAAAGAAAACTCGACGGATAAAGCCGAGGTAGTATCTAGTGTTATTTAAAATTATTATTATTAATATTAAAGTTAATATAGTTGTGTCTATAATAATTAATCTTTTGTTACACAGCTACAATCCATCCTGGAAAAGTCACCGCATAAAAATGGATTTAGACAAATCCCGAATGGTATCAAAGATTCACGAAAAAATGGTTTTAAGGAGTCTGACAGTATGAAATCTGCATTAGCAAGTGAATGTCCGAACAATATTGTTAATCATTTGACAGCAAGGACAAAGAAGCACACATACGATTTGTTCGGCAAATTTTTCAATCGCAAAGCCTTTCCCGGGTATCTTAATCTTTTGATGAACTTTCTCGACAATTTTACTCACGGTTTATCTGTGGGTGGATCGTTCCTCATTTCCTTCCGTGTAGGTGTCCTCAGCACGTTCACTATTTTGGTGCATGAAATACCTCATGAGGTTGGCGATTTCGCTATTTTGTTGAAAAGCGGATTTAGCAGATGGGATGCTGCGCGGGCGCAGTTAATCACAGCTAGCGGTGGGATTGTCGGAGCTTTGGCTGCTGTCTCCTTTTCTGGCAGCTTAGGTAAATAATTTTCTCACACATTTGAAGTCAGCGAGAAATCAAAATAATAATTACCTTTTTTTTTAATTTGACTATAAAGATTCTGTCAGTCATATTTCTTTTATTTTATATAACACTTAATATTAGGCATTATTTCTGTCATTATCTGCATTAAATTATTGTATTATTAGCAATATCTAGAGTGTTTTTAATTTAGAAAATTTGAAGAATTTATACAACGCCATGATGGATATTATTATTGATAGTTTCTGTATGAAATTTATCATAAAGTTGAATAGAATTTAGAATTGAATTTGATTAAACAATGCATTAAATTTGTTTTTTTTTTTTTTTTTTTTTTTTTTTCCAGAGGAAAAAACTAGTTGGATATTGCCATTAACCGCAGGAGGATTTATACACATTGGAATGGTAACCATCTTGCCCGATCTATTGAAAGAAACGAATACGAAGGAGTCTTTGAAACAGCTTGGTTTTTTACTTTTCGGGATTATCGTTATGGCTGCACTGATGTTAGTTTAAGTTAAACATATTTCCTTACATATAAAGTTAATTCTACAGAAAAATTATATTATGTTGCTATACTCTGAATATGATTTAACCGGATCAATATGTTTCGGTACGTATTATCACAATAGTCTCAAGTTGCCATAAAACTATATAGTACTTGTTATTCAATTCAGTTGGAATTTAATGGTCAAGGAGGAAGACATGGCGGCGATAAAGGATTGATTAAATTTATGTGCGATATATAATTGGATTTAGCTTAATATTGAAGGAACTAGTATTTAAATATCTTTTACTGAGATTATATATTGTGTTAGTTTTCTGTTTCCGTATAATCTTTTGAGAAAAATAATGAAAATGTTTTGCATTTGCCATAATTTGACTTGCATAATGAATTGTATTTATGATTCTGCAAAGGCTATTTTCTCAAACTGGAAGTAATGGTAACAGTGAAACAAAAGCGCGTTCTTTCAACAAAACAAAAAGTAATATAATTTATGTTATATTATTTGAAACAGAGATTATGCAGGTTATCGTGTTATTAATAACAAAATGATTTGAAGAACGTTATAAATCTCGTTATAAATCTCTTTTATAGTTTATACATAAAATACGCGCATGTTCCATCATAAGTGAGACAGTATAGATATCTTCCAGCGTGTTGCAGAAGTAACTAATATTTTCCGGTAACAGGGGAAAAAACAAGAGAGGCAATGCGATACCAATTAGAAATTATATAAAATCAGTATTGACGTACAACTATTATGTTTTGAACTAAAATATATAATAATATTCATGCTATTTATTTGTTTAATTTGTAAAAGTATGTGAGAATTCTTATAGAAATTTTTGTTAGATACATGTACACTTATGATGCAAACACATGGATATATGGGATATATACAGGATGTCTCGGAATAATCACGAACGTAAGCGGATAGAGCACGGTAAAGAATTTTTTTGTTCAACTTCTCTCCTCTACTTGCTTGTTGTCATGATTATTCTGAGACACCCAGTATAATTACATTTTTTCCCATTAAAAATTAAATTTAAAAAATAATCATGCGATAAAGAAAAAAAGTATTGTAGAGAATCAGAGAATTTAAATTTTTTGTTGAGTTTATTGAACAAATTGAACAAATTGAACAAATTTAAATAATATGAAAATTTATGTACAAATTTTGTAAAATCCAAGTTTAAATATAGCGACCTTTTTGACGGATTTGATAAAACTCGCGAGATTACATAGAAGTAGATTCTATTTTAAAGACTACTTGATTGAAATTTTAGATTTTAAAGTAAAGTTAATCATGTTCCTTTCATTTAAAATTTTACACAATATTATTGGTATTAAATATAAAGATCTATCTTTATATCATATTATGCAAATTTTATGTTTCTACAGCGAATAGAAAATGAAACAAAAAAAGTAAAATTTAAAGTATTTTCTCAATAAATTTTAATATATGCGTTTTGGTTGATATTATTATAATATAAATTTTTATATTGCAATATAATATTCTTTAAAATTGTAAAAGGCTCTGAAGTCTTGTGCATTATGTAATATACATGAGTGAAAGATATCGTATATTTTTTTCTTAATTTTTTTTTTTCATTTTTTGGTGTTTAAATTTAGGTAACTAAATTTAGATATCTATGCGATACAAGTTGTGTTACATTTCCAGTTTGTAAACTTCCGAAAGAAGCTCAGCTATCGTAATTTTCTCTTAATGGCCTCATGTATCATGCATGTTCATATTTAATCAGTTGCAAAATATAACGCAATCCTTGTACTTAACAATTAAAAACAAGGTGTTATTTCATTTTAGATGCGTGATACAAGAGTGCTTTTTCCTAAATCTGTAAATAAAGATCCTACTTAGGAAACTGGTTAAAATTAACATCTTTTACAAAAATATTTTCGATATAATATACTTATGGTTACATAAGTAAACCTGTTTATATGTAATTCCGAATTCGCTATGATTTGTAAATAAAATGTACTATTCTGCGATGTTCATATTTTTTACTTCTTTTCTATTAAATATATGTGCCTGTAGGAATTTTTAGAGACAATAAGACGGAATACAATCAGTACAAAATAATTTATTAAATAATTATTCTAAAAAGAAAACATAACAATTGTACATACATACATACTTACTAGCTGACAGCAAACAATTAAAGCCTTCTTACATATATACATATATTTCAGTCGTTATTTGAAATGATATCTTTTAGTTGTCTCGCAGGAATATGAATTGTACATACGGAATATTGATTGAGCTCTATGATTGATTAAGTCAGCTCTTAGAATTTTTCGCCTCTTGTGCTTATAAGACATCATTCAAACATTTCATTATTTGACAGAACAATAAAAATATATAACTTCCTCATAATATATAATCGCTATAACGAGAAAAAGAATCATTTCACATCTTTTAGTCACAATTTAAATAATAAATTTAAATTTAACAGAGCTCCTAATGACTAGAACTTTATACTTAAGACACAAGAGACGAGAACCAGTACATTCCATCGATTGAATCTTACAAATATAAGCCATTAACAGTGGTGATAATATCACCACATTTACAATAATAAAATATGTTTTCATATGATTAGATGAATTTTCTTAATATTTATAAATTATAGCTAAATGTTTATCCGCAGATAATATTCGTTTCTCAAAACTATTACAATGACCAACTTTTTCTTTTTCGTAAAATTTTTTACATTAATTCAAACAAATGTGCATTGAGAAAGCCCTATGCTAATACAAGTGACACTATTGCACATGATTGCACTCTTATATCTGTTGACATACGGCTGGAATTCAATTTATAGTCTGATACTTTCGTACCTTTTTAATCTTTTATCTTAAATGTTAATTCAGAATATATTCACAGTTCATCATGAGGGGTTTGAAAAATAGCAATTTTTAACGTTTCAATCAATAATATCAAACTTTTCAAAACATCAGTTTCGTCGACAGTAAGCTTAATATTTGGATTCTGATAAAAGTGTAACAGATTATCTATAACAGGTAGAAGCGAAAACTTAATATTGTTAAATTCAGTTCTACAAACAGGAGAAATCGTGATCATACTATCTGAAATTACTTCAAGAAAATCGGTATTTTCTATACTAAATTGGCCATTTAGCTTTTCTTTAAAGCACTTAACCATTAAGTTGCTTAAAAGTTTACAATAATCGTGCCTCAGTAATCTTTGCTCAAAATCTGTAATCGCATACTCCCTCATTTTTTGTTGACGCTGTTCAGTATCGTAAATCTCTTGCAGATTTTGTCTTTCGATTGTTAGATCGTTAATCAGTTTCATTGCTTTCATTTGTATCTGTAACTGATCATCGTATAGAATTTTTCCAAATAATTGCAAGCCGCCATGATCGATCCACGCTTTTTGCGCAGCAGGGAACTGACGTATTATGGCACTTAAAGCGAAGAGACATCTGGATCTTACTTCAATTTTACTACTTGTAGATAAAACGTGCAATACTTTTTGTATAAAATCATTTTCCAATGCCTTAGCTTGCACTTTCGGATTCGATTGGGCAGCTGCTCCCAGAAGGCGTAACGCTTCTGATTTTATCTCATTATTCGTTCCATTGAGACATGGTGATATAATTTTGGTCAGTCTGTAATCAAAAAGAACAGAAATATATTAGTTTTTGTTGATTTTGTCTCCAAGAAACATTGTATCTATTCCACTCTTACCCATCCATGTCTGAAAATACTTTAGCATTATCGATTTGATGAAGAAGATACTCTAAATTGTTCAAAATATCCAGAACTTCTTCAACCTCTATGCTAGTTAATGTCCCTGCAGTGACACTATTTTTATAAGATTGAAATTTTTGGAAAAATTCCTTTAATAATTCTGAGTCGCTCGTAACATTAATTTTGAGAGCATTAAGTTCCTCTTTCAAAGTTTCATAAAAATTTTTAAAGTGTTTTACAATTTTTGGTCGTGGTTCTCCATTCTAGAATGAGAAGAGAAAAAATTATAGACTAAATGATACAATAGAATATTAGAAGTATTAATAAATGAGCAAAATGTTGAACATTATGACACATATCTAATATTAAATAATAATAAGGGATATACTTACATGCAAATGTGATATATCTACTGTTTCTTCTTGTTTAAGTTTTTTTAATCTTGCTTTCAACTCATCAATAGGAAACTTTAACGATTCAGAATCCTTTTTTATTTTTACAGGATCTGCTTCTTTATTTTCTAACACTGATTTATCAGGATGTAATGTTAGCGACTTGGAATTTGATTGATTTGCACTTTCATCAACATCTTTTACTTCTTCAGCATCATCCATTAATTTAGCTTCTGTCATTCCAGTTGCAAAGTTATGCCTTACATGAAGCCCTTTAGGGATAGGAGTTCCTAAAAAATTGATTTTTATTAAACCATTTAATAAAATCAGTACATATTTTTATCTATGTTCAATTTATTCATATATTCAAACTCTATTTCATTATTACATCAATGCACATATGTTTATGTAATAAAATTAGTTTGCAATCATAAAAATTATTATATAACTATTTATATGTTTATAAATAAAATTAACTATTTAGAGCAAAAATACTTTTGTAATTTACCAATATCTGAAGAAAAACTAGAAATAAAATTATTAAAAAAGAATTATTTTAACACAATTCTTTTAACACAATTCTATTTAAATTTCTCAAAACTGCTTATCGTTGCACCACGTAATCGAATGAGTATACGTCACTGAGAGCAGTTGATTTACAATCACCATCGGTTTTGCACTGCTTCCGATTTAAAAGAACCCTGAAGGAAGGTAATTTCCAAAAATTCCATATTACATGAAACGTGTCTTCAGAAACAATATTAGAAGACGCATTTTCGCTAATTATCGCGAAAAGATCGCACGACGGATGATTTGACTGACGTGGTGTTGTAGTTGGCGTAAAGTAGTTCCACATTGCGCTTCCACACCGACCGGCTAAACTCACCTTTCTTCACAGTTTGCCACTCGTGCGTCGCCACGAAGGTGCTCTCATTTTTTTCGGCGTCGCCGGAAATCGCAAACGACAAATAGATGAGCAGAATATACGTGTCGGCACGCATTCTGACAGACACGTCGTTGTGTACCGTAGCGAACGTGCGGTTGCGATTTTTCTCGAAAGCACGAACGACTTTTTTACAAAAGCGTGTAAATCTCGCGACCGTCTATCATCAGCTGACGAAACTGCGACGAAAAATTTTCAGAACGCAGTTCTGCATGACATTATTCACTGGACTCGAACGTTATTCACGTGTTGCGTCCGTTATTTATTGTGTCAATGTGGTCCAATGTGCCGATGACAGTTACGTGCATCGCCACCAGAGTCCGACACTAACCATAAGGGTATATTCAGATAAACTTGCATAATACATAAGCGTATATATAAGGAAATGGATTGGTCCATGAAAAGATGCATAAGAAAATGGACCAATCCATTTTCTTATGTATAAGCTTATGCATTATGCAAGTTTATCTGGATGTACCCTAACGATGTGCGACGTTGTCGCGTTTACTATTCGAATTCTGCTGTATCTAAACGTAAATTTGGTTAGAAATTAATTTTATGTGTAGTTATACTACAAGATGGTTATTTAGGATTGTTTGCTTATTTTATTGTACGTATAATTATTAGCAAACAGTAATATATAACGGAACAAGTAGGATGAATTCGCGTAATACTTCAAAGGTATTCAGACAAAGCGTTAACCCAATAATAATTTTGTAATCATAAATATTTTACATTCAATTTTTTTAAATGGGAAACTTTTATATTATGCGACGTTAATATCTTTGCTATACTATATTTAACATACTTTAACATGTTTTATCTTTCAAAAGTACAATGTAATTGATCTGTATATAACATGCTAGTTTAAATATTATTTTATTGTTCAATAATATAAAGAACCTAGTTATTTATACTATAAAGTAATCCTTTTCACATAATATAATTCTAATTATTGTATATATTCGTATTTTCATTGTATTGTACTTGCATTTGTATGATGTAACATTACTTATACAATAGCATGCTGAAAAATGCAGGATAAAAAATGGGAGACACAGAAATAGATGCAAATATATAATTGCGTGATAGAGATTTTTTAATAAAAGAATTTATGAAATTTTTTAGATTCTCGGGGTTCAGAAGATCTCGTTTGAGACCTTTGCTAGCAGCGGCTCGGCAACGTCGCTCTCAGCAATCGACCAATCAACACTTGGAACGTACTCTGGGCGCGCAAGGCTAACTACGTGAAACTCATTTACTACGCGCTTGTCCGGTACTCTGAAGCCGGCACGTGCGACGACCGTTCCCTCGCGCAGTAACACAGTAACCGTTGCGCGCGCTGCGTCTCTCTTAGTTTCTTCACCACCGCATACGACACGCACACGTTCATCATCCTTTGAACGCTGACAAGAATCTGTTCATATCAGATTGATCATCATGGCAGAGGAATATCTATACGGTAAATATGATCAGCTACGGTGCTGTGATCACCATTCGCCCGTTATTTAGCGACGCACGCGAATACTTACGTATAGTCGGCCATTTAAGAGCAAAGGGGGGTGCTCAGCCCGAGACGCCGGCTCGGCTTTCGGCCATTGCAACCGATCCCCATTGTCCCCGCGTGCACGGCCAATATCGCGGTTGTAATCGACAATACTCGTCATCATGTGAGTACTACTGTGATTTATGTGTCCAGGAATCACTCTCGAAGGACCGAACGCCAGTGAGGTATGGGATCCTGAGCACAAGAACGATGACTCTGACGGCGCAGCCCAGCACATAGGCGCCGATCAAAAACTTATTATAAAAATGGTAAATATATTTCGGAGCGAAGACGAAGCCACCGACGCTCATTTTGTCGTCATCGATTCTCCCCGCTCGCTATTATTTATCGCGAGAAATTAATACGCGATGTGTGTTTGTCACTACCTGTACATCATTTCCTTTCCCCGCGATGTAGGCGTACGTTTATTCCGTTTCTCGGTTATAGCTATATTCTGCTGCCATGTGTCGCTTTTTCGTACTTTGCCGTTGTGTAAATGTACTGAACAATCTCAGTGGGCATCATTTTGAAATGTCCTGATTTTTTTTCTCGTAACGCTCGTCATCTTCACAAATGTTTGCGCGCGAAACATTAATCTATGCTGTAATTAATCGGCATGTGCGATTCTATTTGTTTATTCGAATAGAAATTTTTGTTTTGCACAATTCGGATGATAATATATCGTTTATTACATTTCATTGTTTTTTTTTTACATGCGTAATTTTTCTTTTTGATAATCATTAAACGTTGCTTATTTTCAGCCGTTAGGCAAAATAATTAATTGAAAATTTTTTTTTATGAATTATATATTTTGTCAACAGTATATGAGTACTAGTGTACTAATTTGTTTCTGATGAATTATTGTGAACATTTGATGCTTGATGCCGTTTTTTCATAATAGTTTTGCTCTTTACTTTAAATTGGATTATATTATATTCACAAAAATTATAATAAAAATATTTTATTAAATTTATTCAATAAATAAATTTATAAAATTAGGTATATAATGTTAAGGTTTTTTTTTAAATATAAAATTATTAATAACTTGTGAGTACTTGCGATTAATATTGTTTAACCTATAAATTATATTATTAAATATATTGTTGATAATGTTAAAAAATATTGTTTAATATGTAAATTATACCTAATTTTCTTTGTATGATTGCTATATATTAAATTTTATAGGCTCTTTTGGGTCCAGAAGCTAAACCTGGAGAGCTTAATGTATTACAAGTTGAGGCAATGGGATTAAGAGGACCAGTCAAAACTCCAATTGCATTATTAGAAATGGGAAAAACTGCACAAATCATTTTAGATCTTGGTTTCCCGGATCCTCCTGTCACGTTCACATTGATTAAGGGCAGTGGTCCAGTTCATATAGTAGGACATAATCTGCTCGGTGAGTAACTTGAAATAAATATTTAATAAACTTAAAATGAACTGTTTGACGAGTTTTGTTCTTCATAAATTCTGTTCAATTTTATATATTTTTTATATTTTATATTATTTTATGTTATTACATATTATATATCACTTGTACACACAATTTAATACAAAGCTCTACATACATGATATCTTTCAATAATCCAATGTACATTTTTTGTTAGGCTTTAATGCTTATTTTTTAAATAGTTGGTCAGAAATTAGTATTTTTTTAAATTTTATTTATGTTTATCTTCACAAAGTCTGTTGAATAACGGCGATATAAATAAAAAAAATTGGACACCTTAAACAAACACCGAGAAAAACAAATTTGTAACAATTAATTCATTATTTTAATGGTGTCCCGATTTGAAAATTTAGATTGTTATAATTTATTTATTAATCTTTTTCACGCTGGCGTATATGCATGTACACATATACATTTAATATATGCAATTGAATTTTGTGTATTATATATATTAATAAAAAATTTATACATAAAATCAATATTATATATGCTCTTATGTATTTATGTCTAAAAATATAAATTTTTTTGCATTCTAAAGTGATAATTGAATTTATGTTTTATTTATTATATTATTAACTAAATGCTTGATTAATATAAAATTCTCATGGTATATACAATTTTATTATTGCAAAAAATTTTTTGTATATTATAAAAAATAAGTTTTTATTATTTTTAAACATTTATTATCATTGATTTAATTTTAATTTTTGAACTTTTTGCAGAGGATTATATTTTTTTCTTATTATTATTGTTATTATTTCAGGTGCACACATTGAGGAATTCGATGAAATAGATGATGATATGGAAGAAGAGAACATCGATGATGAAGACGATGAAAAGGTATGAATTATCATATTATATCGGTATATATATGTATATAGGTATATATACACATATATATCTTGAATTATAAATATATGTTCTATATATAATGAATTTAGCAAAAATGCAAAATATATGTTAATACAAATAATATAAAATATGGGTGAGGCATATAAACATATTAATAACGAGAATTTACACAGAATGCATCTGAAAAATATGATAGAAATATTTTAGTGCAAAATATGTTTAAATGTGTTAGTCTTACATCACAATAATTTATTATAGAGAATCTAAGAATGTAACTCGTGAGATATTTTTAGTTTATATATTGCTAGAAATTATTATGGCAATATTTTAAGTTATATAAGAAATATCAATTTCAGGCACCGCAAAAGAAACGAAAACTTTTAGCAGAGGATAAAAAAAACGGCATTAAACGGATGAAGATGTAAAGAAATAGAGTGCTAAGATAAAAATATGCACTGTGCTATAGTCAATGTGCTCTCTAAAAATACGACAATATTGCACTAGAAACACTTTCAATTTTACTTGAGACTTTATCCTTAAAATACTTTTCAAGTGTTACAATTTGAAGAAAGTAAAAAGTAGATATTATTAATTTATGAAAATTTATCTTTTAAGATAATTTTTTTATGAATGTTTTATATATCTACATTTTCTTTTCAAATTACAACTTAAAAAGTATCGAAAGTTATTAAAAGAATGTATTTTTTACACTTGTGTTCTCATTCCATGTCCGTTTTATTTTTGTAAAATAAATCATCCTGTTTTGCCAAGAATTGCTTTTATTCTTTACTAATCATGCTTCCTTTTTTTCCACTTTTGCAAAATATTTTATCTGAATGTAACTTGTATTTGATTGTAGAAGTTACAATAATTAAATGATAGAAACAAAGGATATTTTTTTTAAACTCGGTAATTAACAAATAAATAATTAGGCTAACAAATAAATTTTAGAATTTTAATTACGAGTTATAATTATGGAACGTGATAAATTTTGCTAAATATTTTCTTGAAATTCTTGTTAACCGCAAGAAGTAAATACAAATACATAATGACATACAAGGTCTCGCCCTACTTATTTCAAAACAAATTATTTTATGTAGTATACAATTTTTTAATGTTAAAATTTTATCAATAATTTTACTTATTTTTAAAATTCATTGCGTGATTATGTTTTGTATTTCTTATAGGATCCTGAAGATGAAGACGATGAAGAGGATGAACCTAAGAAGAAGAATGCTAAGCTATCAACTGCAGCCAAATACAAAAATCAGGCTAACAAGAACAAGAAAAAATAAGCATGAGCCTTAACGTTATGGAAATAAAATAAACACTTAAGTTAGGATATTAAATGTAAGTCCATCATTATCATCCGCATTTGTGCGAATCTAGTATCGTTTCATCGGATTATCACAGAACAAACATTGCCTTCCACTTTTCTAAAACACAACTGGACCAACCAAATATTTCTAAGATAATCAGATAATTTCAAAATGATTAGGATTATATACTATTGTTTTTGTCATGAAAAAATACAACATATTTACTTTATTTCGAATACTTTTGGCGTACACATTCTGCAAATATAAGAATATTATCTTATTGCAAACTTTTTTTAGGTTGTTTTTTTTTTCCAAAGTAAAGCTTGGTATTATACCTCAGTTATACAGGTATTTTTATAATATACTTCTGAAGACACATGGTTGGATATTTTCCTAGAAACATATTTAGCGAGATATAATTTAATACTAAAAAAAGGACAAGATTTTGTAAATACAATTTCATTATTTTCAACAATTATTTTTTATTTGAATTGGAATTGCCTGATTTACAATAAAATTGTTTATTAAATAATTTCTTAACAAAATTTTATGCAAATGAATATAAATAAAACTTTTTAATACTGAAATTTTTTCTCTTTGATATAATTTCTTATCGTTAAACAAATTATTGAAATGCATACGATAATATGAAGGTAGTTTTAATTTTAACACAAAGCAATGTTTCAATGACTTTTGGCCCAGTTGTTAGTGTATAATTTGTGGAAAGCGTGAATGAAATTGCAGTGAGGTGTTTTCTATTTTCTTTCTGTGTGTTTCAAATATCGTGTTCATATCGTGCATTTCCAGAGATGCGAAAATATATTAACGCAGCAGGTTTAAACACGATTTTTTGAAATTGTTTTGTGTAAAGAATTACTGAATTAAGACTCTGGCATAATTTATTAGTTTCGTGTGTACAAGATGGGGAAAAGATTATTAGTCATTCCTAAGTCCAGAATTTTACTGACTCTAAAGATATCACTATTTAAAAAGAAAAAAAAGAAAACATACAATTATGTCATCTCAACATTCATTCCATTTGATGAAATGTAATAGAAAGGAGTTACAGGTGTACCGGGTAAAGAGATGCTCTTACATCAGTGTAATATGCAATAAAAGCATATGCAACACGTGTATAAAACACGTGCGATTGATAAGTAGTCTGTACACCTATTTTGTACATATACGATACAATAAAAAATTTCACAACTTTTAAAATTCGTATTGCTTAAGTAAATGATAATTTGGACGTATCCTGTAATCTGGGTAAATGTTTGAGTGTAATCTATTTTGAGTATATAGTAAAAAGTAATATTTTCAATATTATTTATAATATGTATCTACACACCATATCATTAGAAAAATTATTTTTTTACTTCCCTGAGATATAAAACATTGTTTGATTTTGTTTGAAAAAAAAAAATAAATTTCTTATGTGTATTTTAAAATCTACGAACAGAAACTCATATTTATAATTACATTAAAAATT
Source organism: Linepithema humile (assembly GCF_040581485.1). Classification (NCBI taxonomy): domain Eukaryota; kingdom Metazoa; phylum Arthropoda; class Insecta; order Hymenoptera; family Formicidae; genus Linepithema; species Linepithema humile. The sequence continues at coordinate 18,595,569 of NC_090132.1, forward strand.
TATTGATTTCTAATGCTATTCATTTGTCTCTGATTTTATCTAGCGTCCAAAAAATATTGACTTTAAATATTGGACAAGTAATTTTAATAGGATAATTGTAATGAATTTAACGCGCAACATGTCAAGTTTCTTGTACTTTATATATGTATAAGGAAGAAGAAACGCTATAATTTTTTCGACATTTATTTCTGAGTTTTACAGAAGCAACATCAGAGATTTGGAATTTATTGTGATTATTAACTTTGAACACTGAGGTTAAAGGAACACGACGTATGATATAATTAATGAAATAATACAACAAAGAGAAAATTGTCGGATAAAAGGAGATATTGTTACGGATTATCTTTCGGAATTATAAATATCGTGATATGCAGACTATAAGCTTAAATGAATGTTCTACTAATATTGTAGAAAACAAAGTTTCTCAGGATGCTACAGAATGTGACATAGTTGATCATAAAATAGTAACTCTACATCATCAAGTATGTTAGTATTTTATATTTGGCTATTAATAACTAATATCTTGCAAATTATAATAATATCAATATTTAATCATAGTTACGACATTTTACATAAATGGATAAACCGTTAATATGATTTAACATTTTAGACATTGACAATTGATAAATCTATATCAGTTTTATTGATGGTATAAGAATATTATTCATAATTGTAATTTTCTTAAATCTTACATATCAAGGTAGCAAAATTGAATGAAATTATAGTAAATTTCGAAGATGTTATACAAATAAAAGATACACAATTAGAAGACATGCGTCGAAAGAATGCTAGATTACTGGCAGAGCTGAAAAAGCAACAAAAATACAACAGAAATCTTAAACGTAAGACTTGATCATTATATATTTTTTATGAAGCACATAAATTAGATATTTATGAAAAATTTGCGAAGTAGTATATTAATTATTTTCATTGCAGAACAGTTAGATGATGAGAAATTTGTCTATCAGAGAAAGAAAAATTATTTCACTGAGGAAATGCAACGGTATAGAACCAAGTATATTGGTAACACATCCACGTTTCATCAACAATGGCATAAAGAGCTGGAACAAGCACAAGATACTTTGGAAACAGAAAATAAACAACTCAGAGAAGAATTGGCAGATAAAAATCAAATTACATATAATTTATGCATAAAGTTCCTGCGTATGAAACATGCTAAAGATACATTAAGGCATAAATTAGATCAGTTGCTACATGAGCATTTGCTAGTAATGGCAGAAATGATGGAAAAGTTAGACGAAGCGCGAAAGGAACTTAATCTTATTGTGTCAGAGAAATTTCAGGAACAATTGCCTCTCAGTAAAGCGAAATTTTTACAAGTAATCAATATCATGTTGCAAAAATACATTATGTTGCTTTGTGTCCAACTCAGTAATTCCTAGATTAGACCATTTATCTTATATAATATTGTATAAATTACTAGGTTTTACAAAGGAATAATAGATTGATGTACGAAAATGCAACATTAAAGGTACAAGTTCATCAACTGACACAGAATATAGAGAAACTAAAAAATGACATTCAGAGACCAAAGAAAATTAATATAGACGCTAAGATTATTGAGAAATTATCAATGCAAAGTAATGCAAGGTAAGATAAAAGAAATATAAAAATCATTAAAATATTTAATTACAACTTATTAGCATTATGTATATTTATTATGCTATATAATTCTTCAATGTTTAAATTGAACCTATATTTACTATTTCTTGTTATTGAGATAGAAAATTGACTCCTTGTATCTTTCACCTTTTTAGATCACTTGTAGAAAAAACAGAAAGAATTGTTTTACTTTCTAAATTATCTCGTCCTGTGGATTCTGAAGATGTACACACAATTTCAGGAGTGTCTTCTGGGAATGTCAATAAACATACATTTGATAATATAAAAAATGCAAAGAGCGATTTTGAGGAATTTCATCCGGAACGTGCTCGAAGCGCGCCAGGAATTGTAGAAGCATTTACAATTTCTCAACATAACGAATAATTATTTAAAATAGACAATATGTGTTTACAGTCATTCACAAAAAGGCTGTAACATTTCCTTTCTTATAAAAACGCATTGAAATAGCGTTAGATTCTGGCGCATTTTAAAACGTATAAAAAAAGTAAGTATTACAAATAATTACAATTTGTTTGCAGACAATTATAATTATATTTTGTTAGACGTTTCATTAATAATTTTTCATAATTTCTTTGTTATCGACATAATATCGATCGTCGATATGAATTGATTACAGGCGCCATCTATCTATAATTGAAAGTAATTTTTTCTCTCCTTACAACTTCACACTGGATCATAAACGTCGAATTTCAAGCGTATATCTTTCGACATCTTGATTGCTCGACTCTATTTCTTAGCAATGAGACAATTGAATTTGCTTCCTAGGATTCCGTGCCAATCCGAAAATAAGTACTGCAGAGAGTAAGTGACAGTAATTATTCTGTTGCATGCTATTGGGTTTTGGACTACTTTTCACCTATCTATACGAAATCAACTATGCAATATTATTAGCGGTTATATTAGCGTATTCATATTAATGCAAGCGATTATGGAGTACGTAGAGAAAGAATTGATATACTATTTCATAAGCCGATCTGCCTATTCTCTCTTGTCCAATAAAAGGTATCGATAAAATGCAGAAAGGACGTCAATCCGACGATGAATATGTGGGCGTTAAACTATTCTATATCGGACCGCGACGGCGATTAAAGCGATAAAAAAAGACTTGTTATGTTCAGAGACATATTCATTTTCGGCGCTCTCCGACATTTTATACATATACGCCTATTTCTTTTATTGTTAGCAGTCATTTATTATCCATCTATCATTCTTACAAATATTTTTACCAATACATTAACAATTAAAAAATGAAAGTTCAAGACTTGCTAACATTAGCAGTCAAAAACTCTAAATTAATAATATTTCTGCAAAGGTAAAATTTGAAAATATTTTTGGACGCTTTATTTCGGGATTTTTGATACTGCTATTCAACTTTTATTCTACAATTAACATCCTATTAAATTTTATCAATTCTGAAGTCTTCACGGGTCAGATATATTTGAAACACTTTGGAAACGTTGTACTCAAATGAATATCATAATTTATCTCGGTGAAAATTGAACGAGAGGCGAGAGAAACGAATATTTAGCGTCGCGCGCGCGTTTACACTGCCGTAGTAACGTCGTTTATGCCGTCACTATGACAGAAAGGGAAAAGAAATGCGGGTCAGCGGGTGGTTAAGTGCTACCAGGGAAACCTTTAGGACAGTTTACCGCGTCACCCGCGAGCTCTGGTCGTTTCTGAGTCTCCATTAAGTTCGACGTTGCGAGTCGAACACCCATCGACTTCTGACGACGTCACGGGGATATTTTTTTTTCACTTCTATTAAAATACAACTGCATGATTTGCGCGCTCTTCGGGGCGGAACGCTGTACATTAAAATAAAACGTTAATACCGGCAAAATCAAATTGCGCCGACAGAGTTAGCCGGTATTCTCGTCGTACATCTAGCGCTAAATACGGCTGCACTAATTGTCCAATACTGAGTTTTATTTATCGCGTGTGAATATCGCGTTTATTAACAGTGCTAAATATGCGCTGTAGAGAATAATGACCTCTGCCTTTAACCTTTTCACTGGTGTGTGTAGAGGCGAAAATATACGATTATCAAGAACAATTCTATTCTAATTCCGTCGCAAATGACAAATTTCCTCTTTCTCTAAATATATGAAGTAGATGGAAAATATTTAATATTCAATATTCAAATATTTTGTAGGCAAATATTTTAAATGCACGACTATAATGTGTGCGTAATCTTTTCTAGCCATAATTATATATCTCTATAAACGTATAATTGTATTTTCGTGAACAGCTAAATATAATTTATATCTCAATTAATAAGAAATGTTTCTGCGTTATTTTCTCATGTCGTAAACAAGTCTTTTTTCAGTTTAAATAGATTTAGATCGCATTTGTAATGAAAAGAAAGAGAAACATATTTAAATGCGAATTTAGCAGAGTAAGAAAAGTAATTATATTAAGTAAATGTATATTATCTCGAGGAATTAATTCCATCTTCAACACTATATATGTTATTATAGTGTGCGAGCGATATTAATATATATTGAAAACTAATGCACACACACAAGTATATCGTGTATCTTCCAGCTTTCGTAATGTTTTATCGTATCGTAACGAAATTTTTCTACATTAAGAGAAATTTCGTATTAATCTTGCCGCATAAAAATTGCAAAAGGAAAAATTGAGGGTAGAAATCGCACTGATTCAGGTCTGCAATCATGTTGACATTGTTTCATTAATATTCTCCTCCTTTTTTTATTGTAATGAAACTATTTTCTACAGTAAAGATTCTTTAAATTCCCAAATCATAAAATAATATCTCCGGTTATTTCATAATAATAGTTTATTATTCACAGAATGATCTCAAAGCGAAAATCGTATCGCCTACACGAGTTAAATCGAGATTTTACAATAGCATAATTAACTAATTAATCGTGTAGCCGCTAATCACCTAATGACCCATTTAATATTCGTAGCTAGGTAACAGTTATATTCATCGAAATATCTCAAAAATGACATTATTTCGACAAAGATGCCATTTTATGAGAGCATATGTGAGGAAGAAAACATTCTATTGATTGTAAAAGACAGTTTTTCATGTATCTCAATGTGTAACGCGAATAGAATAACATTTCTTAGAATGTTCGAATGAAACCATTCATCATGTAGAGGGGTAGGGAACCGAAAGTTATTAGTCGTTAATTATCGGCCGTACGTGACACTGAAACCTTTTAATTAAATCGATTTTTTTCACAAAATACCTGTCACATCCGCGATTTTTCAACGACGACGACTTCTGGAAAGGAAATGCTGCTGTTCTTTGCAAGCAACGTATTACAATCATTAAAGAGACTTTAAACTTTGAAAATAGTATCCAGTACAAACATATCAATTTTTAACTATTATACCAGAGCAATCAATTTGATTCTAGAAATGAATTACTAGGAAGATTTATTTTAAAAAATTAAAATTATTATAAATAAAATACTAATTGAGTAATCTTCCTAGTAATACATTTAAGAAATATTTTTAGAATCAAATCGATTGCTTTATCGTAATGGTTAAAAATTTATATATATATTCTCCAATATTAAATATCTGTTTTTGCAAAATTTTGCAAAAAGATTGGCAAAATTCTTTTCTCGTCCGATTCTGACGATAAGACTTTTCATACTTGTTGGAGCGACGAGCACATTTCTGATAGGAATAAATTCAACAAAGAAAAGATCGTCGATGAGTAATTTCGGTGAGGACGGAAAAGTAGAAGGCGGAAAATGAGAAAAGGACGTCGCCGCGCGTCCAGCATTGACATTCTGAAAAATGATTAGGCTTTAACCCCTTTAAAGGTTCATTTCTGCTCTTGCGCTTTTGAATTCTTACTCACGTCTACAGGCAATAACTCCCACTCACAGTTATATGCTCTACAGAAAGACAGCGCTCGATAAAACTTAGCCGTTTTGCGGATAATTGCGACAATGTGTCGCGTCGCCACGTCTATCTCGTTAATGAGAGACAGATACACGTCAAGGATCTTGCCCGACGGCAGCGAAAAATTAGCTCCTCCAAAGAATGAGTCCCTGATTTGACGATAGTATGCATGATATTTGCAGATGTGGCTTTACTTTAAAATTAGGCTTTTGAAGTAATTTGTGATAATTTAGAAATAATACGTTTGTTACAATTTTAAGAGAAAATGGATAATTATATGACAATTATATACCATATACATTTTTTATAAGATTGTTTTTTTATACAGTTGAGAATATCTTATTTTTCCTAACTTGGAGATAAAAATCGATAGAGCGCGTTATAATTTATCAGTTACAGATATATATAATTTATCGATCACAAATAATTCAATGAAAACTAAGCAAGTGTAACATTGCAGATGGAAACAAACTTCCATTTCTCACTCTAAAGTTACCTCCCACTCAATCATCAATTTTGTTACACCTCTATTTCCAGTTGAACCTATTAAACCGTCAAGAATCCGTACGTACCTGTTGAAGTACGAACTGTAAATTACAGGGAGTGGCGCAAGTCACCTAGATACAGTAACGAAACTGATGGTTGTCCTGTTAATTCGGAGGATACTCGTGTGTAATTTGATTTATAGGAGTAACTAAAACATTTCTTTCAACAGACTGTAAGGAAATGCAGAACTATATTTCTTTGAACAGACTGACAGAAAATGCAGAATTATATTTTATCGCCAAAGGTTTGAAGTAATAAAAGAAGCGTTTTATTTTTACAATCACATTGTCTTTAAAGTATGAAAACCGTGCCCTAAAGATGATGTGAAACTTGTTTATCTTTCTCTAGGAAAAGTGATGAAATCGTTTGCTACTTGACTTTCATTATTTTTTTGCTAAAAGAGTAAGAAAGTAACTTATTAATCGAGAGAGAATTGCTTTCTTTTTTATATTTGCAAGATATATAAGATGTAAACTTGTTTAAAAAAAAAAAAAAATTATTTTAATCATCTAAAAAAAATAGAATTATTTTTTTTAGATGATTGAAATAATTTTTTTTTAATCCTTAGCTTTTTTCTATGTAAACATGTGTTTAAATAATAAACCTTGCAATCTTCAATCAGAAAAAGGAAATGCGTCAGACGCCAACATCCGTTCTGCCGAAGTTTATGGTAAATTTTCAAAAATATCATAAGGGAAAAAAGCTAAACAAGAGAACAACCCACTATTCGACTTATTTCTTTACTAAGTTTATGCAAGAATATGCAATGTGCTTTGAGCACATAAGAGAGAAGAAAGAAAATTTTTAATTATCTTTTGTTAAAGGAAGTTTCAAGAAGGCGAGTTACACTCTTACGTGCGCGTCTCTACTAGTTTTGCACAAGTCGATATACGCAAGATGCTTTGTGCCCTCAAGAACAGGGGAAACCTATAATTATCTTTTATTAAGGAAAGTAAACAGCTAACTCGTTTAACTTGTCTGTTCCAGCAACTTACTAATTTGCATGGCATACTCGCACGGCGGAAGCGTAATAGAACAGTGCTTGCGGCCGGCACGCGGTCGGTCGTGCACGGCTTCTTCCGTCTCTTCCGCGCGCGAGGATGTCCTGACGCTTGCGTGATACCAACCACGCGTACAGAGTGTATATAGGATCGCGGCTGCCTATCGCGAGCGTCACATTGCGTTCCCGACGTGCGCATTCAACTTTGTCCAAGTTCCGACGCTTGAACAACGGCGGTCGGTGCTCCTAGCTCCGAGTCGAAGGATCGGCGCTTCTCCGAAGACGCCACGTCGATCGAGAATCAATTGAGATCGAGATCATCCCCCCCAAAAATCGACGTCCTCATCGAAGTATACTCGACGTTCGCTGGCGGAACCGGATATCGTTGCCGAGCCGGGCGATTTTCTTCCCGAAATCCCCCTTGCATACATCAGAAATCGAGGTGGACTTAGCGGCGTGAAAAATAAGAACGTACAACCGGCGACGGGATTCGAGATTACGCGCGATTAATATGGGAATCAGCTTCGTTCCGTTGATCGTGGTAGCTATGATACCGATGATCACCGGTAATTTCGGACAGCGTGCCATGGGGAAGAGAAGCTCCACGGGCAACGACATCGCTAACGTCGATTATCCCGATTACTCAGCCAAATACGACGATTATCCGGTGAGTGAATAAATGTTGAATTGTTAATTACTTCCTGTTTAATTTGACTGATAAAATTGTGCAAAACTGTTCGACACAAGTCCAATAAGAAAATTGCACTGATTTCCGTACGTACGTACGCATGAAAATGTCTATAAATTGCCTATAAAATCAAGAAATGTTAAATGCTTGATGCAATGTTCATATTTTTAGTTTCGAGTGCGAGTTCAATTATACGTTTATTAAAAGTTAGAATACCTTGTAAAATGACCGTCGACCACGCGTTTTATATAGGACAAACTTATTTTCCAACATTTTTTTATATATAGTATATGTTTGCACATACACTAAGCATATTTATAATTCTTGTGAATGTTAACAATCCAGTAATTTATTGAAAATTAAATAATTCTTTGCAAAATAATATAAATATGGATGATTAAGAATTTTACTCTCTAAAGGGTGCATTTTGACAGAAACAGGTTACATAATTTGAAACTCTTTACAATTTTAAATACATATTTTAAAAATACGCGTGAGCAGAAATATAACTGATAAGCAATGTGACATTAAGAATTATTATTCTTTTGATACCCTCTATTTTTATCGATTCTGATTACTCTATAAACATTACAGAATTACGTTGTCGATAAAAAGAAAGTAAAAATAGAATTAAACTGAAACGAAACTGAGATTTTATACAAGAAAAAAATGATAGAAAACGAATCGCATAGAGAAAATAATTTCACACATTGCTCGTAAAAATGATAAAATAATGCAAAACTGTTGCAGCATTTCTTCAAACTTTGTTTAAAAAAGGAAGGTAATTGTAATTCAAGAAATTTGTTAAATGTAATTGCACGCCGGCAAGTTTTTCTTTTCTTTTCTTCACCTGCGTCCGGCAAGGCAATCGTTATTTTTCTCTAGGAGTTACGTTATAACGCGGATTTGAACCTAAAAAGATATCCGTGAGTGTTCGGTGTTCGTTTACAACGATGCATCTGTTCTGACAGACGTTTCTAGTTATCTGATAACTTTTATTTTTCACTTGGTCCGCGCTTCTCGAATTTCCTCTTATTACTTCTGTTACGTTCTGTCACCTTTCTCGTCTCGGGTGCAAATCGAGAAAGTTCTCTAAGCACTTAAATTACGTATATCCTTTGCATGTTCAGTTTTCTTTTATGTGTAATCGCACGTTCGAAGCGGCCGCGCGCAATAATTCAAGTAACGCCGCTCCGTTTAGGTGATTGTTGTATATCATTCCGGCACACATTTTGGGATTTGGCAATTTGTAGATTTTACAATCATCCTATACAATTGTATTCTCTCAACTTTGCTCTTAATTCATTGCAGTCACTTATCGAGATTAATGTTAGTGAATCAGAAACTATACGAATAAATCATGGTCGAAGCATCCTTATATTATTGCACAAATCTGAAAATTTAATGGACTATTATGTTTTATTGTCGAGTTTGGATTGTTGCAATGGAATTCATAACTGCCGCGTTAAAATATATCCGTCAATTTCATGTTTGTCCGATGGCAGTTGAAAAACTGAATAAAATGTCTCGAACATAGTATACAAATCGTGTCGTTATACAAGTTTTATGTATGTGCAATATATTTTTTTTTTATATTTGTTATATAATATTTATTCTTTTATATTTCCAAGATAAAATAAGCGACTGCATTGAGAAATGAGAAAACACATTACGAGAGAAGAGACTGAGAATTTTCTCAAACATTTTATTGTATATTTAGATTTTATTACATTTTGATTTATTGATTTCCTGCTCCGAGAATACTGTTATTAAAAGTTTTTTCCTCGGTGCTAATGCAAGAATATTATCTTTATTTCATTATTAGCAGTGCATAATGCTATGCAAATACCCAGCAATGCAATAATGTTTATTTCAGGATAAAATAAATACAATGAATGATATCAAATTTTGCATTACTGTTTCGTAAATGGAATTACATTAATTTATTCTTACCGGATATCATATGATTTTAAATGATTGTTGTCTTAAGAACTGTGCAAAGTTATTATTTGCAATTAATTATTATAATAGATTTGTGCGTCAGTTTTTTCACAGCATTGAGGTTTTGTAGTACTTATTTTCACTCGTGATAAAACGAACACATCACGACAATAAACAACATTTGGTGGTTTGCAATTAGGGATATATTTAATATAGAGCAGATTGCAATTGTTTACTTAACTCGCGTACATCTTACGCGTACGCGAAACATCACGCTAATTATCGCGGATATTTCACACTCGATTGACTAAAACGTCTAAGATCGTAGCTTACATGCAAATCTACGAATTCAAAAGTTATACTTGCTACGAAAACAGTTTACGAAGGGTTCGAAGAAACTGGAGCGAAGTCGGCTGCGACAGTGTGTGTCGTTTTAACGGCGAACTACGAACGCCTCGTTCCACTTACTGTGGAATTATTAACTTCTCGAACGACGTTTCCATTACCTGCTAATAATCGCGCTTCGTTAATTTAATCGGCTACGACTTACGATCTTCTGATCTTTAGACGGAGACACATTGTCGCGCAACTTTGTCGGCAGTTCATTTCCGTGATCAGTCTCTCCATTAACCATCCTGTTTTGATCAGCGTCAACGAATTCTCTGGGTATATAAGTGTATTAATTCGTTCGTCCAGTCGCGCGCTTAATTGACTCCAACGATAGTGTCGGTAGTATAAAAACTATGTTTTTTTACGATATATTTCTAAAATCATTATTTTCGAAACAATTTTTTATCAATAATTTGCTAGTTAATTTCGAAATTAACCGAAATATTATGATAAAAAGTCGACGTGGGTTTTCTATTCTGCTTTTTTATCGAATAATTTATCGATGTAATTTAAGCATGCGTCAACTTAATAATTCAGAGCTCTGATTAGTATAAATTACATTTAATTAGGATGCCAGGTCGGAGGTGTGTTGGATCAAGCATTAAATAATTTATTTTGATCTGCGTTACGAGTTAATTTGTACATGGTTTATTGAAATATATTCTGCTAATGTCATCATCGCGTCGAAAATATGTGAAAATAGGTGAAAATTCAAAAATGATTGAACGATATGTTTTTACAACAGTCGACATTTATTTATTGTAAAACATTATAATGCAGATATAACTTATTTCGCGCGAGCATCTGCGATCTGTATATAATATTCTCTTTTCGTACAGTTTATCTCCATATGTTTGTGCAGAAAATTTATAATGTGGGAACTTTTGAAGTATGCTGCAATGAGTCGTGTGTTTTTTGCGCTTATAAAGTATATTACATGCAAGTTAGTTCTGCGGTTGAGCAGTTGAGAACTAATTAAAATATAAACGATATTATATAATACGTGCAATACTTCTTGCATACCAAACGATATTACAAGTGACGAAAGTGAGACACGCGTGAGATCGTACTCTCGTTATGTTAGTTATAGCGTAGATAATGTCAATAACCGCGACCTCCGTTGTTCTGTTCACTGCTACACGCTTTCCAAGTTGCAGAGCATCGGTATAAGTCTGATTCTCGGCTTTGAATCGCGCACTTATCAGTATCCGAAGGAGCGACAATACTCGACGGAATGGGGACTTATAGAAGCCCTAAATAGACGAATGAATGAGAGACATGCTTATATTTCAGGCATTGAAGTCTCTCACACACACTACCTTGCGCGCATCCGAAAATTAGATACGTATTTTACATTATTTTACATTTCACCGATGAGCCTCGCATCGTCGCATCTGAAAAACTGACCTCATACGGATTTCGGTTATTTATCAGTCGATTATCATTTCTAGCGTAACTTTGCGTAAGTTTAATAATGATTCATTCGTGCACATCAACATTTCGTTTAACGTATTGCGTATATAGTTTATGAAATATTTCTCAATCAACGAGCTAAACGTCGAAATAACCGCGGACTCAAATATGCAATATGCAATGTGTAATTTATGCAAATATTATTCATCTGAAAATCGCGACAATCTAACGCGACGTAATTTTTAATTAAATCGCATTCTTTTGTTTCAAATTGGAAAAGGTTTTCTGAAAAAAGTTTGCACGAGAATGACATGGAGTTCTAACAGACAGATTTGACGCGGATGGTACTTTAATAACGCTTTTGCGGTTGGACGCGAGGTCAAATTTGCTCCGGATGTATGTGTCAAATGCACCAATACGTACATCTGCAAGTTGTAGCATTTTGATACATGCTGCTCCGAATTCGTTGCCGTATATTTCAATTAATTCGCATCTCATCTTTCTCGGTAAAGTACGCGCGATGACGCAGACGAGCCGCGTCATTGGCGGTAATAAATTTTATCTCTATGCGCCACACTAATCGTTCGCTCTGGCTGGACCGGGATTTCGCAGGGATTAATACGTCGGCTTAGGACGGTTACAAATTGTCCAGAAATCGACCGATTCTTCGTGGTTTTCTCGGATCACATATTTATCTCGGCCAACAATGTCGGAGCGCTAAAACGTCGCTCCAACATGATTCTAATCATCGTTAAACCCATTCCGATCGCACGGATGAACGGAAGATTGAAGCGTCTCAGAGCGTTTGCTAAAATGCCGATAAAATATTATTCAGTAATAGTCGCGCGTTATTGCATCGGTAATGTCATTGATTCGACGTGGAATCGCTAACTTAGGTCGTAAACGTGTTTACGGTTATTTCGTCGGAGATTCGGAAAGATGTGATTCTATATGCGACGTCGTAAAAGGAAACCTTTTTTTGTGTAAGCGAACTCCTTTTGTCTCTTCTAATAAAAGGATGTTCCTTTGCGGGCTTCATTTTTAAATAAATATATCAGCATGTACAATGTACAATGTATATAAGTTATGTAAGTGACAATATATACATTATGAATTCCACAAAAGAATATCTTAAAGAGTCTCGAGTCAGACTCGAATAGAATTTTGATACATTTAACGTTAAAATACATGAGACGTATATTTTTGTATCAATCGAAATGGGATCATTTTATATTCTTGCTTAAGAATTTGAGACATATTCCATTTATATAATCCTAAAAATCTTTTATTTTAACTTTTGAAAGTAATTTACCAGCATCGTGATTTATTATTTTATTATGTAGCAGCTAGAATATTTTTTCTATTATCTCTGACATTTTGGAAAAGTTTACAAACTATTTATCGATTAACAGAATAAAAGTTGAAAGGTTTCGTTTTCGTTCACAACGTAATTTATGCGGTTACAAGCAAGGCACGTGTATTTCAATAAATTACAGATTTCCTCGATACTTGGCTCGGTTTGTAACGTGAAGCATAATGATGTGAATTTATTTTAACGCTAAAACTAACGTCAAATTATATTTTTATTTTTTAACAACATTTACTTCTTGTTGAAAACAGAAAAAAATTTATCACATTTAGTATTTTTTTTTTTTATTATTATTATGTTAATAAACTACTAAATACTTATTGCATAAAAAATTAATATATGCAGAACAATTTTGAAAATTTAATATTCTTGCAATAATAAAAGCAGCATAAAATATATATTGTAAATATAAGTATAGTTCTAAAAATTAGTATTATCAGCATTTATATATATATAAAAAAAAATTTTTTTAAATATATAAATGCTGATAGTACTAATATATGTATATATATATATATATATTTTTTTTTTTTTTTTAATAAAATTTTGTAAGCTGCTTTGATAAGTCGCTACTGTTCTTTTATAAAATTTGCAACGTAAAAACAGTTCCGCTACGTCTCACAATAAACTTAACTTATTTTATTACTTTGATAATGTCTATTAACACGATACTTTAGTCTCTTCAGTGCGTTTACAACACGATTTCTTAGCGGAAACTTCCTGTCTTTCTTCCTTAAGTTTAACTTCATCGCAATATTCATCTTCGTATAAAATTTTTAATAATATATCTCTCTCCGAACATTTAATACAGTGTTAATAAATAATGAGCATCTTTTATCATTGTGTACTGCAAGAGCTTTTAGTCGCAACAAAATAAATAATCTGAAGTTTTGTTTTATATTGTTTATGCTGTAAGCATTAATATCACATACATTTTGATTTGTTTTTAACTTTGCACGTTGCATCAGTAAAGGTCCAATTATGGATTAGATTTAGAAAAACTTTTTCTGAATCACATTTCATCTATCGTGCTGTTCTAATATTTGATGTATTTGCTACCTCGATATGAAACGCCACTCTATTTTATGATTGCTTCACTTCCTTCTTAAAGGATACGTATAAAAGAGCCTAAATATAGCTTTGCAATTACAAGTTTCCGCAATCTATTTACAGAGTAGATAGGTAACCGATCGCAGTCAAATAATTTGAAGAATTTTCTTATTTTGAGATATCTCAGTAAATTTTTATTAAGAGATTTACTAAATTATTAATGTATAATTTTTTTTAAATGGAAATTTTTTATATAATTTATTAATGGCAGGGGTGTGTGAAATTGTTTATACTTTATTATCATTTAACTCGAACACTGTGTTTCTCAATTTTGCGAATAAAAGCATTTTTAATTTCCATCTTTTAAAAAAAATTAGTGCAATTTTTTTCACACATTTTTCATATCCCTATTTAAATGTTTTTTTTTTTTTCTATTTCCGTTTCTCAATCAGGAATTAATTCATCTCAACATTTGTCCTCCAGTACGTCGAGTCTACGAAATATAAATCGAGTGCTTAACTCCGAGGTTTCTATTTCCGGCAGCCTCATCGCCAACGATTTATCGCCTTTACTCTCCTTTTTTTTCTATTGTGATTAAAACGTTGATGAATTGAGATAAATTCACGAGAAAAATATATGAAATGCAATCGAATTATAAATGTATGTAGGCGTGCTAGAACTTGTTAAAGTTAAATTTGTTAAGAAATGGATTTGATCTCGGTGCTTTTAAATTATTATCAAAATTTAAACAACTTTTATAAATCAATTTTCTTGCGCATTGAGAAATGCTACTTACTCTACAAAAATGCATTGGAATTGAGAAGCAATATGTCTCTAAAGTGTTATCGATTTATACGAAAACTAGACGGCGTCCGACCGCCTCGGATTGTGTCTTCGATGTAGTATTCTAAGTGTACTCTGTTGAGACGTGCACTTGCTATTTATAAGAAAAATATGCATATCTAGCAATTGTCACCTTAATTGTCTGATATATTTTATTATGTAATTTGCATATTGTTTATTGAGAACAATTAAATGCATACGAACGCGACGAACAGTAGCGTAATCGGCGGAATTTCGTAATTGCGACTGTAATTGGAATTTCTTTGACTCAAAGCGCAAACACGATTACGGCAAACGAGAAATCAACTTGACAAAATAGCGTAAAATGACACAACACGTACAACTAAAATGACCAAGCACTGTTATAATGTATTATTATTTCAAATGTGACTAATTTGACAAATTGATAAAAAATACCAATCAAAGATAATTAATGAGAAATACAATTGTTGAACAATGAAGTGTAATTGTTGAACAATGTTTGAATATCTACAGGAGATATATTTACAGTAAAGATGAACATTGCGATATCAAATTAACATATCGGTGTTAAATAATAGTACTTAATTTTTAATTATTTTAATTGATCGATTTCTAAGCGACTTTCCCGCGCATATAAAATGAAACAGCGCGCGAAATCGTAATTGCAGGCAGCAACGCAAACTTTTATTTATATTACGTGTATAAATCCTTCACACGCTTAAACGAAATTAATCATCTTAAACGCCGTTAGAGATAATACAATTCACAACTTGGAATTTTTATTATCACAACAGTGTTTGAAAATTCTTTTCTGCGACAATTTCAAGATTAATCGGTACGAGATTACAGTATAAAAATTTTAAAGTTTCCGTGTACTTAAATTCGCTGAAAAAACTGCAGTAGAACTCGTTGTGTAGGCTGTACTTTGTGAAATGACATTGTTTCAACGAAATGAGCAAATTAACTTGCTTGACAACTCTCTGCACGCAGTTTTATGATACATTCAAACGCCGAGTTTATCCGTGAAAGCGTGCACTCTCGTCTCTGTGGGCGAATTTCGCTTGCTATGCGAACAGCTCAAAACAAAGGTGCATTTCTAGTCCTCCCTCTCATCCAACCTCACTCTTTTCACTATTTTACGATATTCGTTTGGTGTGTGCGCGACAATAATATATTCTGAACGGCCAATAATGCTTTTAAGCGTCTATGAAGCGTCGCAATTAAACGTTGATTTACTTGGTAGAGCAACTGCGACCGCTTCCGCTTTTTTTTTCCCTCGCTTTTACGAGTAGCTGTCGACGTGTTTTTCTCGCTCAAAAATTATTCCGCTAAGTGCAGCTGTTTGTGTTGTTCGGAACATCGTGCGGTTTTCAAATTCAGCATAATAGATTAAGCAGCAGAACATTTACAATAGCATTATCCGTGAGACTTTCAATTCTTCCAGGCTCTGCGGGAATTTTCAATATAATTATTAAAATATTAAAATCAAATGACATATTAGGACTGATCGGAATTCCAATCATGTTACTGTCGGAGCAATTAAATTTTTAATGTTACACTCTTTGGCATAGAGCTTCATTTCTCCCGATAAAATCCACTTAAATATGTAATGAAACTCTGCGATATTCTTTCATTAAAAAGTTCAATTTCCTTACCACCGCTCTGTGTATAAATTCACTATTGACATTTCACTCTCTATACAGCCTTCTGTATATGATGGATAAGAAAATAATAAATAATGATAGAAAAATCAGTCACAAATCACAAAACTGAATGTGCAACATTTAAATAACACATAACATTTATTATTGCTATTGTAAAGAAATTTTTTACCGATTTGACTAGGTATATTTGAATTAGAGTATAAATAATTAAGAGACATCTCAGGCAAAAGGAAAAGCAATTAAATTGTTTGTTGAAATCTTAACTACATTCTTAATTACTAAATTCATCAATGTCGTCCGATGACCAGGCGATCCAAAATTCACACGAATTATTCATGAATTGATAAATTACTTGTTACCTTCCTATTTAATCCCGAAATTCATTATTAAACTCAATATTACGATCATTGAACATTAATTTGTTCAATGCTTGAACATTAATTTGTTCAAATGCTTGAACGAAACTAAACTGCACTTAGAGAGCTTTTATTCACGATATATTTATACGATGCATAATTAAAAGTAAGCTGGCCGGCGCGATTAGCTGAGAATGCAGGAACTTTTTTCGCTTAGAGTAATAGATTAAGCGTATCCTTACCTCGGTTAAGCGATTTACGTGTCTTGCATGTCCTTAAAGCTATTCTCACGGCTCTAATCTTTATTGAACCAAATCCCAGTTACGTGGGATCTGCACGCTTTCCATGTAAACGTCACGTAATGAAAGGAAAGAAAAGTGTCCGGCAGTCTTTTGGGAAATCGAGCAAAATGAATAAACCAGTACGGATAACGAATGTAAGATGCAGGCGAAATGTATTACGCGACCGCGATTGTTTACTTTAGTATATCGCAATACAGTAAATAGAACAGATTTCTAGATAGCAATCTCAGTATTTGACTTTGCACAACGTAACGAAGTTACAAATAAAAATCACCAATATTTGAAGAATTGTGTACGCGCGCGCGCGTGCATGTGTGTTTACATGTATGTGCAGTTATGTATAAAATATATATTTCAAGTTTTCTCTTCTTTTTTTCTCAGTTACAGATTTTTTAGTACAATCTCAAGTCGATTTTGTCGAGACTTTATCCGAACGCTTTGTATATATATATATATATATATATTATTCGGGCAAAGCCCGAAGGATCGGCAATCCTAAGATTGCCTAGGCAAAGTTAAAATTGTTAAGATCGTTTTAGGCGAAAAATCCAAAATGTTTATTTATTATTTATTTTTTTATTTGTCTAAATCGCTTTAGGTAATTTTGCCTAAATTGTTATCGGGCAAAGTCGGAAATAAAGTTTTACTTCAAACATTGCCTACTGAACCGCTTTGAGCAATCTTAAGGTTGCCTTAATTGTTTTCAGGCAAAGTCTGAAATAAAGTTTTATTTCGGACTTAATGATCTTAATTTTACATAGGCAGTCTTAGGATTGCCGATCCTTTAGGCTTTACGGTAACATATATATATACACGAAATTGTAAATATTATAAAAGTGAGAGATGTGCTTCATCGTGAACGAGAAAGACCTATATTTGTTTTCTCTCGAAGAATTTTGTCGCGTGTGAGAGGATGTTGCGAGTCGAATTCATATTTATTTTATTCATATTTATAAAATATCTAATTAAAAAGCGATTTACGCACGTAAACGAGTTAACTAGATCTATGGCGCCACAAGTTTCGAAAGGCTTGAGGCAATAATATGGATAACCGAATTGGCTCTTCTCCCATAAATGCTTCGTTCAATAATCGTGCAATAATCGGAAAATTATGATCATGTTACAAAAACATAGGATCAAACATGCTAATATGAGCTAATAACAAGTTTACATTAATCTGGTTTTACGCATGATATCAGCTTACGTGATTAGTCTGTAGAAATAAAGCAAACGCAGTACAATATCGATTACAAGTAATCGATACAAACATTATCACGACAATTATGAAAATTCTATGAATGTAAAACTGTAAAAAAAACTCGATATTAGTTGGGCGTAACATCGGTGAAAGGCAACGGATAGAGAAAGAAATAGTGCGATGAAAAGAAGGAAAATTACTAATTATACCAAAGATAGTAGTAAATAGCGATTACATGCAAGTTTGTTCTCAAAGAAAAAGAAGAAAAGTACGGCGATCTCAGATGGAAATGAAAAAAAATAGTTGAAGGGTGAAAAAGAAGTTAAGGAGATCCGTAATTTTACATTAGCGTGTACCAAGTTTAATTCTCACCCTTTCATTATTTTCTTTTTTGGCTTAATTTTTTTATTAATATCAAAAACTATTCAAGCTTTCATTTTTTTATACTATGTCACATTTAAAAAGAATTATTTTATTCCTATTATTCACTGGTGTTTAGAATAAAAAATATTAAAAGGCAATTTTCAAATTGGATTGTTTACTTTAGATAAAATTGTATTCTAATAATATTGAAAATTACATTCTGTACATTTGTACATTCTGTACATTTTTTTTATTGTCTTAAAAATAAATGTCCACTTCTAAAACGACTGGCTCAATTTTCTTTTTATTCTTAGTGATACATAATCTCGGTCATGACATAATTTTGATGATTGTTTTATATGTAGGAGATAGATAAAATTCGTTGAATTCGATTCCCTTTCTCCTCACTCTTCTCTCTCTTTCGCTCTGATTATTCTCTTTACACTTAGAAGGCAAAGAGTATTGAAGCGTATCTTCGATCTCGTCTGGATTTTCTCGAGCGCTCATTATTTTTATCATCGATTTATCTGCTGTTAGGTTATATAAAGGGGCCCATTTATGATCAATCATGTTGCGCAAACAATTTGTTGTACAACATAAATTTGGGCAAAATACGAAAGAGAAGAGAGTAGTCCAGAAAAGGACGAATCAGCACCATTCACTGTCAGTCAATTGCACAACGTGCAATATTGCGCAACATAATTGATCATAAATGAGCCCTTTAAGTCTTCCTGCTGTTTAACTTCTTCGTCCATGTTATATACATGTTATACATTCACATTAAGTTGAGTTAAAGCAGGGAAATTACTCCTTTCGTCACAACGAACATCGATTTTTATACTTTTTTTCTACCTTTTTAAATATATCGCTTTTTCTTGCCTGACTGCTCACTAAAACTGAGATATTTCCCAATTAACCTTCTGCAGTGCAGTTTTCCGTTCATTATCAGATAGACGGTGATAAAAAAGTTGTATTTATTATAATTAGATATAAGTAAGAAAAAGAGGAGTTAGAATAGAAGAGTTAGAAAAACAACAATTAAGAGTTCTACGTAAAAATGCACGAAAAGCATATATTTATTAAAAATTATTTTCTTATTTCAAAAAGAGAATGGAAAAAAAAACTAAAACTGAAATTACTGCAAAATGGAATTATTGTATTACTTTTGTTTAATCTTAAAAATAAATAAAAATGATAAATTAGTTCATTAATATCGTCGTCCAAATGTAAATATCTGTGATATTAAAGTATTTGTAAAGTTACACTGCAACTCCTATTTGAGTTTCCTGACATCGCAATTAAAGTATATTTGCATATTTAATTAGTATTTAATTAAAATAAACTATGTAGTATGCAAAGTTTAGATAGAAGTTAATGAATTTTAAGGATGATTTACATAGATGACATAATTTCTTTATAGATAAAAATATTTCGGACATTTAAAGCTCGTCGTTGTTGTTTATTTTTTTTTTCTGTAATAAAATGTATTTTTTCAACGTAATATGTGCATTTTTCGACAATGATAAAATTCGTTACATAAAAGAGCTTTGTATGAAACGTGTTCGAAATTATATATAACTGAAGAGATTTTGTTATGTTTTAATCTTCTCAATCCCCTTGATTTGGTTGCAGGTAGTAGTGCCAAAAAGGGCGGCTCTATTGTTTGACCAATTGATGGTAGCTCTGCAAAAGGTTGTCGATAACCAGGGAAAAGAAGCAGTTGGAGGTAGAGGTAGAGGTATAAACAGGTCTCATCTTTTAGCTGCCAACCCGGAAATTGTTTCTGCGACGGAGGATGATCAAACGGTACCGAATTCGGTAACTTTTAAACACAATTCTATCCGAGAAAAGTAGAACATTCTTATACTTACAGTTAGTTCGATCGAATAGTCGTTATTTCTAGTCGTTATTTGTTTGTAATTTATGTTTTTTTTTTGTTTTTTTTTTTTTCCCTAGATGGATTTGCAACGACGCGGACAAGCTAAAGGCCAAGTTTACTGGCGCTGTTATTTCAACGCTGTTACATGCTTCAAGAGGAAGTGATAATGACCCCGCCACCGCCGCCAATTCTCCTCAGATCCCGAAGGCCAAAAGAGAGTGCGCCGTT
Organism: Linepithema humile; assembly: GCF_040581485.1. Taxonomy (NCBI): domain Eukaryota; kingdom Metazoa; phylum Arthropoda; class Insecta; order Hymenoptera; family Formicidae; genus Linepithema; species Linepithema humile. The sequence goes on from NC_090132.1 coordinate 18,616,313, forward strand.
TTCACATAATTTTCTTGATTTAGTTTTTGCAGTAACACGATGAGATTTGTAGCAGTGCTTTCCCGGCTAGAGTGTCAAGAAAACAAGTGAAAATCAGGAACCGTACAGTAGTACAAATCCGCGCAGTTACTCACATTTTGGAACGTCGGGTCAAATGGTTCTCTTCTTTCGGTGCGCTAAAGGATATCCTTGTCCTTCTTCTCAGCGACTATTGCCGTCCCATCTCTTCTATCGCGGATAATAAGCGACTTGTCGGGAAAGAATTACCTATATTACTTACTTTTTTCTGACTTATAAAGTAAATGGACGAAGGCCTATCCATTAAATAATTCTCTTCAAGCATATCAACCAAAATGAAGTAGTTCGGTATAAACCTAAATTACACAAACTTCTTTGATTTCTGTTTTGCGAAGTGAGTTACTCTTCTTAGATGTGTCCTAATATCCTCACCTTCTGTCCTGCTACTTTTTGTCCTTAGCTTTACTCAATGAACATATTAAGAAAATATACGGTTTTCACGATAATGTTTTATTGGAAACATACTTTATTTCGTAAATTTTTAAGATTAAAATAAAAATTCTTGCACTGTTGTCTTTTACAATTACATTTTGTAATACAACAAAGCTGAATTGCATTATTTGCTACATTGAAAGCAATATTGAATTATGACGCCAGAAGTGAGATACTGTGTGAATTTTTTTCTTGCAGTATATATATGTTAAAATAAATTAATTTCTTTGTATACCAACACGTTCGTTAGTATAGATCGGTATTATATATTCCTTTTTTTATTATTTTGCACTAATGAATACGAATATAATTCAATCTACATGTGTATTTTTCAAATTTTCAACAAGAATGAACTTTATGAAGATTAATTAAGATTTACAATTTTTTAAACGAGATTACAACTATTTATTAATCTATGAAACGAAAATCTTTAGTATATTTTACCAATTTGTATGCTATCAATATGCGAAGAAACTAATTTATTTGAATATATAGTGCAGGAAAACATTTGATATGATTTCTTATTCCTGATGATATAATTCAATATGACTGTAGCGAATTACCGAAAACTTTAATGCATACTATTATTGTAATTGACAATTGTCTCGATCTTGAAGATCGTATATACTAATGATATTTCCATTTAAAATTTACATTTTCTCGTTCTTTCAGTAGTAGAAGCGAGAAATTAGTCGATTAAGCGAAATTTATTCAAATATATCAGATAATTTGCAAATGAAAATATTTAGAGGTTTACTTAAACTGTTCAAACATAACATTATTATATATTATTATTATTATCATTATTATCATCATTATTATTATTATATCAAATAAAAAAATTATTCAGACACAAATCATACTTACTCGAGAAAACAGGTAATTATTTTATTAATAATTTTTTTTTTTACAAAAATAAAATGGGTTTTTTTAGCCATAAATGTAAGGCTGATAAAATTTGCCAACCTGTTATTTCTCAGGAAAAAATTCTAAATATATACACAATTTGATATAAAATACACATACAATCAAGAACTACGCAAACATTGATAAAACATTTAAGTATTCTTTATTTCGTATTTTCTTGGGTGGTACATTCGTTTGATTTCATTGCCTTCGATAGTCTTTCAAGGCACATTATCAATTCACAATGTTTGGTATGAGGAAACATATCCACTGCAATGGCTTTTACTGGCACCAAAGGTTCACCGAGATATTGCTTTGAACTAGGTCGTGCTAAATCAACTAGATTTCTCATGGCAGCACGAGGGTCGCATGATATGTACACCAATCTATTCAACTTTTTTACTTTGCGTAACGTCAATAACGCTTTTTGATCTAGAAAAAAATCAACACGCAGGTAAGTTGACATTTCTATAATACTGATACTCGTAATCTTACGTGCAACAATAAAATAATAAGAAATAACTTACGCAAGCCAGCACGTGGTGGATCCACAATGGCAATAATATTAGACTTTGTCGCCCTTTGAATGACAGGCGATAAAATGTCCTCCGCTTTTCCGACGAAAAATTCGCAATTGGTGATATTATTCTTGACAGCATTTTCCTTTGCATCCTTTATAGCGTCGGGCGTTACTTCTATTCCTAGTACTTCGCCACAATGCTGCAACAATCCATATTATATACGATATACACATGCCTTGAAACTTTATGATAATATCGACCATACCTTCGAAAAGCAGAGGCCTATGGTTCCAGTGCCGCAACACACATCAAGTAGCGATGTATCCATCGTGGGTTCAGCAAGACCAATCGCCGCTTTATATAAAACTTCTGCTCCTAATGTATTGACTTGAAAAAATGCTTGAGGCGAAACTTGAAATTTCATTCCAAGGAGCGTTTCCTCTATATATTCCGTACCACTGATATGATACAAAGTGTCGTTGCTTTCGCCACCTATACTCCTGCGAATTTAAATATTGTACAAGTAAAGATATACTGCAGTTTTATTTATATGATGTACTCACTTTTTATCCAACGTTTGAAAGTACAACGAAGTGACATGTGCGTCAACGCCTTTTCCCGTTTCGAAAAATATTCGCAGCTGTGACTTCAACTTTTCCAATTCGTCGCTGCTTAGTTCCTGAGCCTGTATTCCTACTATCAACATCAAATGATTGGCACGAGTAATTCGAGCGGTAACTTGTCTCCAATATCCGCTATGATTGACTGGATTGAAAGGCTCCAAGTTGGACTCGCGTATAAATGTTTCCAATATCTTAACATATAAAAATTTTATATATATACATACATTTTATAAATTTCAAACCTATTGCTCTTAATACCTGAAAAAAACCAACAACTAAAATTTACCTTTACCGCAACCTTCATACTCTCAGGAATGTGGCAAAGATCATCGATAGGCCCTACTGCAGTAGAACCTGAAGCGTAACTTGATAATCTAAACCCAATTATAACTTTGTTCTGTTCAGTATCTTTACCTATATTGTAAGAAATAAAAATATAAATTAAATTTGGCAATTTTAATAATTGTATAAATCTACAAAAATATGATAATAATTACCAATTGTAAACTCGCATTTGTTTCTATACGCTTCAGTAATATCTGTGGAAAGTATCGTCTGTAACTCACAAGGCAATCCGTCATATAATTTTCTTTGTGAAGTTATCCAATCTGTCAGCGCTTTACTTTCTTTAAGCATCTGTTGACCTATTTTTATCAGAATGGATTTCATTTCCTTCTGCTTGAGTTCTAGCTAAAAATATATAGAAAAGATTTAATAATTTTTAACAGTGATATATATATACATATATATATAAATCTCTTACTTGATTTGGATATGGCATATTCCATAAAGGAGTAGTAATAAATTTGATTTTATCCACAGGAGAACAATTTGAATCAGTCTTCAAACGTTTGTGATTAGACTCCTCTTCTTCCAATTTTCTTTTCACAAATGGATCTGGTGCTGGTTTAGCTACCTAAAAAAAACGATTTAAAATAAAATATCACTAAACTATTTTTAAGGGGATAGTTTAAATAAAAAATATTAAAGATACCTGTGCAGTGAGTTTACTATTTTTCCATAAAATACCATTTATAGTAGTTATCGCTCGTTGACGACATTCTTCATTTCTGAAGCATACATACAACCAACCGCTGCCTTTCCGGGGTGGTTTCACCTTGCATAATTGTAATTCTAACTTTTCATTTAGAAGCTTCTTGAATTCACCAATTCCATAATATTTTGGTAAACCGCGCACTTCTATTTTATATTTTTCAGATGTAAAATCCTCTCTATCGAGATACGCGTACGGATTTTTGTCGTTTTCTGTGACATTGGTTGTCGTTTCCGTGACATTTGCATCAGCCATTATGCAGGCTTTTTAAAATTGTATACGTAATTTAATAATATAATTTTAACTGTCAGATAAAGTAATTAAAATCAATGATGCTGTTAGACAATCTTACAGTTTACTCCAATTTTGTACAATGATATAAATGTAGAAAGAAAGCGCAATTAAACACGTGCTGCAAGCGTATTTAATTCTGACGTCGATTAGATGCAATTTAGCTAATTAATTAAACAATCGTAATGAAGGTAATAAAGAACGAAACTGATCACAAGAAAGCACATGTCGTTTTTTCGGCGGGGTTATGTGAACTTTTAAAGACTGTTTTCATTTTGATTTAAGTCATGGAAAATAGAAAATGAAGAGAATCATTGAATTACTCGAAAGAGGTTAGTCGAGACTCAAACACCACAGCACCGAGATTCAAACCAAGTTTTACCGATAGTTCGGCTACTGTTCGTTATTCTTGCCGTAATATCTATCAGAGAGCGTTAGTAGCGAGGAAATTTTTCGTGTCACACGAACTCCATCATTCATAATAAAGTTTATGACTAACAGAGAATGACAGCGACGAATGTTCGTTGATGTATAGATGTATCCGGTGTAACAATACGGTGTGTCGTTCGATATCGGCTTTGACAGATTAGCGGTTGTCTGTTAGTTTCCGGATTTCTAAAATATCCATAATTAAATTATTAGTGTTATGACACGCGTGCTGATATATCTGACGTAAAATCACAAAAAAAACTATCGAAATATGGACGCCGAGAACGACGAAGTGTCCCTGATGCAGCCCGAGACGGATGCATCAGCGCGAACGTCAACGCCAACCGAGAACCATAACCATAACAAAATTCGCAGGAGAAATGTACCGGAACCGACGAAGGAGGACAATGTAATCGATTCATGTGATCGTGTACCTCTCGTGATTCTGCCCGATTCCACTAAAGCGTGGTACAGTAGTGTTACGCCGCAACTTCCCAATGACGTGGCTACGTCGAATAAACAACAAAACGGGGTGCTGACTCACGAAGACGATCGTGACTCGAACGACAACGACTCTGGTGCAATGGACCTTTTTACCTCTCATGAGAAGATGAAGATAAGCGTTATTCGTGGTAGCATTGCCAAGCCAGATCTCACGCTAGGAGAACTAAGACTACTTGGCTGCAGTAGTGAAGGCTTCGTTAATGGTACTTTGCCAAGGTGACAGTACGTTATGATCAACAAGGAACCTCATGATAATTTTGTTCGAGACTTTACTAAAGGAATTTGACAATTTTCAATTCCTTCATAGTCATAATTTCTTTGCCTTTGGATATAAATGATTTTTTCGAAATTATCTTGCAATGTTGTTTATGTTTTTAAAAGATGGTTCCTTCTTGAGAATAATTTTATTCTCTTGTATTCAAATGTTGAAATCATAAAGATGATCTGTAGATGATATACGAAGGATACTATGGCCGAAACTCTTGAGACTAGTACAAGAAAAATTTGAGCCTGTGGATGGATTAGAAACTATACATACTTATATACCAAACGAGGTTTACCAACAGATATTAAAGGACGTAGCACGTAGTGGCAGTCATATTTCACATAATGCAACGGAAAAAGAAACTGAAAGTTTTCAAGAACAATTAACACAGCTCATGTGTTGGGTACTTCATAGACATTCTCAATTAAAGTTAGTACTTTTTATAATAAATTATACTTATTTTGTTATGATGTATGAAAAATTGTAACTTCTATTTTATTGTAATACAAAATAAAATAATGCATACTTAGTTACTACCAGGGATATAACGATGTGGCAGCAACTGTGTTACTTGTAATGGGATTGCAAGCAGGCTTATATGTACTCGAGAGTATATCTCTAGAATTCCTGGAAAGATTTATGGAAAAGACAATGGAAAAAGTAAATCAAGAGTTATTCTTCATATTCGCATTACTGGAACGAGTGCACCCAACACTTTTGGAACATTTAGAAAAGTTAGTAGCTACACATTAATTACATATTTTAAATTTTTATAAATTGTAGTAACTGTTATTTTTTATTTGGAGCATACTATTAAATTATACTCCAAATAAGTTCTGAAAATTTGGTTGCATCTTTATTTTATATATTTATTGAATAAAATTAATACTAATAATATAATTTTTCTTTTCTTTAGTGTAGAACTGTTTCCACACTTTGCTTTGGCTGAATATACAACATGGTACGCACACAAGTATGCAGAACATAGGAAATTGTTACATAGATTATTTGATTATTTCCTGGGTAGTCCGCCACTCATGCCTCTCTATTTGAGTACAGTAATTGTTGCACATAGAGCTACTGAAATCTTCAACACTACGCCTGATATGGGACATACGCATAAGGTATTGTGTACGGTAAGTGTAATTAACAAAACTTGATTGCAAAAAGAAGTATAATGAAATTATTTTAAGTTTACGTTTTTAGTTACCCGATGACTTGCCATTTGAAACACTTTTAGTAGAAGCAAGGGATTTATATCGACAATATCCTCCTGAATCTATCACTAACGATGTTAGAGATTATGATCATAAGAGGAAAATAAAAGAGCAAGAGTGGAAGGCAAAAGCAGAGGCAAGCCGTCAAGAGAGAGAAAGGCAACGAAAATTAAAAGTTGTCCAATCGACACCAAGGATATCTTATCGTATCAGAAGTTATAAAACCATCACTGTTATGACTATTTTGGTTTTGGGAATATATGCCTTTATAAGATCCTCCACAGGGCTTAACTGACATTAAGAGATATATCAGCCGTTGTAAAAAACTGGCATTTTTACACGTTTTTTAAAACAGAAATCCTCCATCTCTTTCATATGCCGCTAAACAGAAATTGAAGTGTCAAGGCTGAACAACTGAACTTCACCAAAGTAATAAAGGAACAAGAAGTATGTGTTGCTAGGATTAATTGAAAGATTTGGTTGTTAATATTTGAGCAAATCTGTTTTAGAATACATGAATCAGAATCTTGTGCATTCCTATGCTGCCTTTATGCTGTGTTCTTTGCAGGCTGATCTGAACTCTTGTGCGTGTTAATATTAAAAAAGAATCGCAAGTATGTAAAAAATGTAGAAAAACGGCAATTCTAAGTATTCAAATTGCTGAGAGCTCGAACGTGAAGTAATAAAACTGAACAGCATGTATGAAAACATTTCGTACATGTGATACATGTATATAAGAAATAAATAATAATATAATAGATTGTAATTATGTTGATATAATCCGTGATGAAGGAATTTTATGTATTTAATTAAAAAGGCAGAGAAAAATCATGATAATCATTACGATCAATAATAAAAATGTCTTGTTTTTCAATAATATTTATTTATCACTTGTTGAGTTCCTTATTTGTAATTATTTATATTACAAATTTACATTTAATTATACATTATGCTTATTAATATCATAAGGTGATGTCAGAAAATAATGTTGATGTCAATCTCTAAATTTACATATAGAATATTTGTTTGTTTTTTACATGAATATAATTTTGTGAGAACATTTTTAAGGAATTCTGATAAATGTTATAAATTTATTATCGCGAGTTTACTTATACCAAAGAAGGATGTTGTGCATCCGAATAATATTAAGATAATTTTGAAATTATAATAAAAATTTTAAAGAGTACATAGAGAGCTATCTCTCATATATTTCCTAGTTACAATAAATGCCTTGTAAATCTCTTGATTTTTAAATATTCTATATTCTGTCGTGTTCATTGCACTTTGAATTAATGTAAATATAATATTGGCATATGTTTTTAACTTGTAAACTCTAAAATTGAGATTCTATTGTTCTATTGTTCTATAAGTATGCTGTGTGTATAACTATATATATATAATATATATATAAATACTATTGTACAATACAGAAATATTTTCTAAGGAATATTATTACCGAATATTACTAGTCATGTGTTTACTTCATCACTGTTTGTTTCATGCGAGATCATGAGGTCGACATAGAAATTGATAAATATGTATATACACTGAGTATAAAAATATATGTGCAGAAGAACAAAATAGTATTATACTTATAAGACAAGCATAACCAGAGTTAATAGTATATCAGGAAGTATTGACATTTACAAAAATGCAACTGCACTACTTTATAAGTCTTCTTAATTGATATTTACTAGTATGTTGTGTGATGATATATTTTAATGAACAATAGTTCAATAGTTAACAAAAATATATTTTTAATTAAAATGTTGTATCTCTTGATTAATAAATTATTAAAAATGTAGATAAAATTATTTTTCTTAGCAAGCAAAAACTTCTTTCACCGCAATTTTTAATTCCTTGAAATTTTTAGTCTTATTTTTATATTGCATTTTTTCAGATTAATTTATATCAAGCCCATTAAATAAAAAAATGTTAAGAATGCTTAACAATATTATCTAATCTGTTGGATTTTTATCTCAAAGATATCAATAAAAATCATTTACATTCACGTCACGTTTTAAAATTGTCTTGATATATGCTAAAATGCTACTATTTTTTAGGATGTTAGTATGATCCACTCCAGGAAAACCTTGATAATAAATTTTTTGTTTTTGTGATTGTTGCCAATGTGCACATGCTTCCAAACTTCTTATATTTACAGTTCCATCTCCATTTCCAGAAACTAATTGAGGAGAACTATTTAAATCTTTTCCATTATAGAGCAACCTATATAAAAGTACATGTCAATTTTAAACAATCTCATTTTAAATCAAATGTCTATTTCAAGCATTTGAACGTTCTATATTGACAAAATTATATACAAACTTTTCTACAGTGTCCACATTGCTGCCATATAAACAATGCACTTCAACGCCTGGTGCTGTAAAATCCAATTGATATTTCTCGTTGTCTTTTCTAAACTCCCAAGCATTAGGAATGCCTATGTCTCTGTGCGAAAAAAATTAATATTCAAAATATTTGCAGATAATACATAATGGATATAATAGTTGTTCAAACAAATCCGTACATAAAATATTGTTGTAAATTATTCAATGTGTAATTTTTTACATCTGATTGTACCAAAATTTCTGTATCCTTCCAAAACAATTTTGAGGGTAACAGCCATCCTAAACTTGGACTTGTTATCTGTTCATTTCTTAATACACTTGGTCTAAGAAAATATGCACCTAAATCATCTCCTACAATAGACATAATAAATTCAACATGTAAGTTTTATATATAAAATAATACATTTAATAAAACAAATACTTCTGATAAAAGTTTTGCTTGTGCTACATTGATATATTGTCAATTCAATTTTATTAATTGATGATTAATTATTAATGATCATAAGCAACAATTTTACAACATACAAGATTGAAATACTTACCAATTGCAAATACTTTAATAGCCTTAACAGATCCTGCCCATACAGCGCTAAGCGTGATTAGAGCATTTACGTATTTATCTTTCCACTTCTGACTCTGACGTTGCAACATTATAAGAGTCATAGGTCCACCCATACTATGAGCCAGTAGTGTTACTGGTGTATTATTATTCATTATATACATTTCCTCCACCAGAGTTTTCAGCTTAATAAAGAATTCTTCGTTTTCGCCTGAAGTTCAAAGTCTGTATCTCGGTAAATTTGTAATGTGCATGGATAAAATACATGCCGCAAAATGCCTATTTACAATATATATTAAACTTATTTTTTGTACGTACTAGGTCCTTTTCTGAAATCATATGGTGCACCACGCAGTGATAAGTTCCTAACATATCCTAAATCATTCACCAACATATTTCCAATATCCTTGAAGTATGAGCCTGGCGAAGCTTTACTGGGATCTATATATTCAACTACAAACGGATCACCCCACCCTGGTATTCTTATCTCTACTCCAGGTTGATTGCTTGTAGTTCTCGTTACATTGTCATAACTTAATTTTAGATTATCAATCTGCAATAAATAAAATTTAAACTACAGTTCCAGATTATTCAGAAGCAAGAAGCTAAAAATATGTAAGACAAATACATACAAAGCAATCTATCACGTAGGGTACAAGCAGCTCCATATTCAGCCATAAGCTAAAATAATCCTCAGATACTTTCTGGCAAATATAATGCACTACCGATGACTTATTAATCTTTGCCTCGACTTGACTGCCGCCATCACCTGGAACTGTATCATTTTCCTTCATGAATAAATATACTTTGCGTAATCAGAATATTTTGACATATCGACATTTCTATCTACTGTGTCGTTTAATAAACAAAAACTTCAATAAACGTTAAATAAAATACAAAGACTCTCTCTTATCGCTTTTCAAAATACGGATACAATTGAAATGACTCACCTAAAATAACAGGCGATATCTGTTTCGTTTTGGCGTGCCAGGGTCTCACCGATTGCACGGAGAGCAAGAGAACGATTATCGTGTTTAAGAGAACTGCCAAGTGCATTGTTCGTCGCAGCCACTATTATTAAAACAAAAACTCGGATTCCAAGAATTTGTATCGTATTTAATAGTACGCAGGTAAACTCGTAGCGACAAAACAATTTCTCGATTATTTTATCCTGGCTTGGAAGAAAAGAGTGAGTACACGTCAGTACCCGTCTGACAGCTTTATACTACTGTTTGTATCTAGTCGGACATGATCAGGCATGGTTAAGCATAATCAGCTGATACCGCGCACATGCGTCAGAATGGTCAGAATGCAATCTTTGTGGGGAGATGTCACGATCGACAATAGCCAATCGGAACGACGGACGAATGATTAGAATAAATATCAAAAGTCGGCCCGTTTTTCCAATTTGCTTAATCGACTGTAATCGCGTTTTTCTTTCGCAATATATTATAGAACGTATGTATAATATGTTTGGAATTTAAAAAAGATTTCTAAGTTTAAGCCGAGGAATGAGAAATAAGCTGGAAACAGTGTTCAATTTATTAACAAGTAAAAATAAAGAACTACGGAAAATTGACACACATACGCGCGCGCGCACATTTTGCATTATCAATTATTAAAATACAATTTACTTTGTAAGTGTTATAGCGTAACGTTCAAATAAAACATTTGGACTTACAGAGTCTGTCTGTATGGCACAAAAAAGTAATACTTTCTCATACCGAAAGTTAGGAAAGACAAACTAAAAAATTTTAAGAAACAGATCTCTACAATACTCCCGCATAGCAAGCATATTTGGGAAAGGTTCAAAAGACATCCCGAAAACATCGTATCTCTCAAAAATATCTTCGAGATGTCTTCTGGACGTCTTTTGGATATGCATGCTGTGTAGGCAGCATTGTAACAAATAATAATTTTAAAATATTTAGCATGTATAATGGTATAATGATACGAATTATTTCTACGTAAATATATACAACATACAACGTAAAACAAACATTTTATATAATATTTTATTATACAAAAAAAATAAGACAAATTCCTTTTAATTATAAAAACTTAAAAATAATAAATATAAAAAGAAACAAACACACGAAAAATAACATATTTAATGAATGTTTAATAAATAAACTATTTAATCACAACGATAAAAATTGTAAATGTGATTCAATACCTGAAACAAAATGATTGCACTACGATAATTTACAAATAAAATACAACTGATTTCACTCCTAATTAAAAAAAAAGTGTCAGTCGTCGATTAACATCATATGAATATGAAAATAGCATTATAAGCGTAAGTGCTCACAGCGCATAAACGTTAATAAACGTCCAAAGCAAACGCAACTTAGATGTCACGACAAGAATGATACTCATAAATACAGGCGTCAGTATGTGTTTTGCACGCGATCTTCTAAGATATAACAAGCAAGAGAATTTCATAACATATGTATATAAGAATTTGTAGTATATTGTAGAAGTACTTTTTAATTAAAGATTTTTTAGTCTTTAGAATTGAAAACGCAAACTAAATATGTTTCTTTTATTGAAATTCACATTAATAATTTTAATAAATAAAACGTACGCGTATATCACACAAGATAGTGAAATAATATTGCTGCCGGCATGGAACCCGACAGGAGCAAAAGAGGTACGTGTGATTTACTGTAGTGATTTATTTATTGTTCGACGTCTAAAACATTATTCAAAAATTACAAGTCTTTTCTTAATTGTCATCATATTTATAGATACCATTAACATTAAAAGTTTTCGGAAAATTAATGCAGCTAAACCTGCGTAGGAACGATCAGATTATGTTGCCTGCGTTTGAAGCAAGGAAATATAACGCAAAAATTATCACAGAAAAGCTATCGCAATTAAAAGCATCAGATCCTTGCTTCTTTCTTCACGAAAATCATGTCAGCTCTGCGGCCATCAACTTTTGCCAAGAACATGGATTGGTCAGTAGTATCATATGAAAAACAAACTATTTTCAATGTTGTTATGCTTTCACCTTATTATTCTTTTAATCTTTATTCCTTTTTGTTTGACACGTGAAAAACATATATATATATATTTTTAAGTAGAAAGGACTCATTTTTGTGGAAAATGACATAATAGAGATTTGGTCTTTGCGGAACGTGTTAGCATCTCTGTCCTTCATCGACGACGTTTGCGTTAGAGAACAAATCAATCAATCATTCGGCAAACCTCACCTTATTAAAAGATTAGTCCAATATTATAGCCATTCAAATTTTTATCCTTTGGACAATCTTCAACGGAAGCCACGTTATGTAGAAAATAAAAAGATGAGTGATGAATATATCATAGAACTGGCTGTTTTCGTTGACACAGATGCATATCTCAAGTTCATGTATTATTTGGACAACGATATCAAAAAGATACGCAATATGATGTTAGAGTATGTGAAAAAGATTCAGTATTTTTATCACCATCCAAGTTTGGGTGTTCGTATCGGTATTTCTTTGGTAAATTTAACGATTTTGGAAACAGAACCGCCAAATTTTCCAGTTTTTAACGGCGAAGCTAAAGCACTGCTCCATTCGTTCTGCAAATACCAGAAAACTCTCAATCCTCCGAACGACGATGATCCACGTCATTGGGACATTGCCCTTTACGTAACTGGAATGGATCTTTTTCTAAAATCAAAAGAACAAATATATCGGAACTATTCAACTATGGGAAAAGCCACTGTCAGTGGCGGATGCGATGCAGATAAGTCATGCGCGCTAGTAGAATTTCCTGTAAAAGACTTTGATATTGCAATAAAAACATCATCTCTTGCTGCTGCTCATGAAATCGGTCATCTGTAAGTTCGTACATATCAGTTTTAGTAATATTAGTTTAGTATGAATTAAATACACTATTTTTTATTAGAATTTATTTAATTGTACAATTTAAAGTCAGAAAGTAAAGAGAATTTTTTAAAAGATTTAATTGTTTAATTGTTGAATATATTAACTACTTTATGTATGTTAACTAATTTAATAATAAATTATAAGATATATAAAAATTTTAATTAAACAATGCAAAGTAAAACACATTTTCAAGATTAATTATTTGTATGTTCAACAGTTTAGGATTTAAACACGATGAAAAGGGAAAGAATTCATACATAATGTCAAACTTAGTACGGGGTGTAACCGACTTACAATGGTCCAAGTATAGTCATGACCTAATAAAACCACTGTTGAAACAAATGTATCTCTCATGTCTTCGAGAATCTGATGATATCGATATCTATGACGATTGGTGGACATCTGACATATTTGATAATCCGCTATATTACGGTTTACCCGGAAGAAAATGGACCGCCAAAGCACAATGCGAACAATTTTTGCGCGACGAAAATGCGAACGTGGTCACGTTGCATGATATATGTCAAAATTTACAATGCGAGACGCCTAACAAAGCTGAGTCTTACTTCACTGCGCGCGCATTAAATGGTACGTCACTTCTTCTGATTACATACTTTAATTTTAATTTTATCAATTTTTTTTTTAGGAACTTATTGTGCACTCGGGAAAGAATGTCGTGACGGAGAATGCCTGCCCATTATCGAACCCCCATTCAATTTTAAATTTTGTAATACAGATAAATGGAGTGAATGGAAGGAAGACGCCTGTCAAAGCGGTTGCTTGCAGAAATCTAAAGGCGTACTAGTCAAACGACGTATTTGCAAACATCGGAATAGCGAAACAACGAATTGCGTAGGACCATATTACGACGTGAATCTGTGCGATGATTCTTTACTCTGTTTCGGGAAACGCAAAACGATCGACTGGTTTACTACCTTGAAATGCATCAAATTCAAATTGGCGAACGCAAATTTATCGATAACAGAGCCAGGGAAACAGTATTCTTATGATGCCGAAAATCCGTGGATAGCATGTACCATATATTGTAAACAGAGAGCATCATCTGATTATTACACACCACGCCAAGAAATGCTCAACCTTCGTGTCGATCCATATTTTCCAGATGGAACGTGGTGTCACGAAGAAAATGGTCAAAATTATTACTGCCGCCAGCATCACTGTCTGCCGGAAAGCTACTCGCAAGAATAATTGTCGAAAGATTATCTACATGTGTGAATGAAAAGTAGGAGCTCCTCTTCCGCCGATGCGTGAAAGTTGTAAGCAAAACTCTTTTAATCAAATAATAGCAGATTATTTACGTCACTGTTCGTAATGTCAGTTTGTCATACCTAAAGAAGCATTAAAATTATGAAACTTTACTTTGTTGTATCTCCTAAACCAATGCCGTACCTCACTTAAATTTTTGCGATTAATTACAATGAATCTTTTCTATATCTTCAAGTATATACAGGGTGATTCACTAAAGGTTACAGGCTAATACTTCTGAAACTGAACAAAATATGAAATTTTCATTTTCCAGAGACGGTTTAGTATCGAAGCGGGCATTGTGTAATGAAATTAATTCTTTTTCAAGCAAAGTCGTTAAGATCATTTCGGAAAGAAAAGTATTTTTGCGAAAAGGAAATTAATGTTCACGTAGGAATATTAAAAGTAAACTAACACGATCTGTTACGAGACAAGTAGCTAGCACGTTGTTGTTAATTGATATGACTGATTTGTGGAAATAAAACTATAAAGCTATAAAACTAAAAAGCTACAAAGCCAGTGTACAGACGACGGCTTGAATCAGAGAAGCGTAAAAAAATCAGGTTTCTTTGAAATAACCTTAACAACCTTCGCTTTAAAAAGAATTAATTTTATTCAATATTAAACAATCGTTGGAAAATAAGAATTATGTCATTCAGTTTCGGAAATATGTACTAGCCTGTAACACCTTTAATAAACAACCCTGTATATTTAAAATTAAAACACGCAAACTAAACATGTTTCTTATATTGAAATTGGCATTAATAATTTTAATAAATAAAACAAATGCGTATATCACCCAAGATATCGAAATAATATTGCAGCCGGCATGGAACCCGACAGGAGCAAAAAAAATACGTGTGATATACTGTAGTGTTTTATTTATCGTTCAACTTTTAAAACATTATTCAAAAATTACAAGTCTTCTTAATTGTCATCCAATTTACGGATACCATTAACTTTAAAAGTTTTCGAAAAATTAATGCAACTGAACCTGCAGAGAAACGACCAGATAGTATCGTATGCGTTTGAAGTAAGGAAATATCCAAAAAGTATCACAGAAGAACAAATATTTCTTATTGTTTTTTTTAAACTCCCAAGTATTAGGAGTGCATATATCTTTGGGTAAAAAAAAAGAAATTTAAAATATTTGCAGATAATATATAATGAATAAAATAGTTGTTCAAACATGAAACATTGTTGTAAATTATTCATTGCATAATTTTTTAGACGTAGCAAAATTTAGATGTACCAAAATTTCAGTATCCTTCCAAAACAATTTTATAAATATACTTTGCGTAATCAAAATATTTTGACATATCGATATTTCTACACTATATGTAGTACAATAAGATTATAATACAAAATGCAGAACGTTTTGACTCTAATAAAGTGCATCACAAATAAAATAGCGTGCTTTTGTTGAAATAACAAAAACTTATCACTTTTTAAAACACGGATACAATCAAAATGATTTACTTAAAATAACGGGCGATATCTATATTGTCTTGATGTGCCAGAATCTCACCGATTACACAGGGAGCAAAAGAACGATTATCGTGTCTAAAAGAACTGCTAAGTGCATTGTTTGTCGCAATCACTATTATTAAAATAAAAACTTGGGCTCTAAGATTTCATATCGTATTTAATAGTACGCAGACAAACTCGTAGCGTATAAAACAATTTCCTGATTATCTTATCCTCGTTTGGAAGAATAGAGTGACTACCCGTCACTACTCGTCTGATTGCTTTGTACTGCTGTTAGTAAATATAACATTTGGACTTACAGTTTGTACCGAAAATAATAGAAAAAAAAAAACTAAAATATTTTTAGAAGTACATCTACTATATTGCATTGTAACAAATAATAGTAATTGAAAAATGATTAGCATGTATAATAATTACAAATTATTTCTACATACATACAACATACAACGTAAAAACAAACATTTTATATAATATTTTATTATTCAAAAAAGATAAAACATTTCTTTCAATGAAAAAACTTTAAAAATAATAACTATAAAAAAAACAAATAAAAGAAAAATAACATATTTAATGAATGTTTAATAAATTATTTAATCGCAAAGTTAAGAAATGTAAATGTGATCCAATAACTGAAACAAAATGATTGCACTACAATAATCTACAAATAAAATACGAGTGATTTCACTTCTAATTTAAAGAAAAGTGTCAATCGTCAGTTAACATTGTATGAATTTGAAAATAGCGCTTATAAGCGCTGTTCACAGCGCGTAAGCGTTAATAAGTGTTTAAAACGAACGCAACTTAGATGTCACGACAAGAATGATATTCATAAATACAGACGTCAGTATGTGTTTTGCATGCGATCTTCTAAGATATAACAAGCAAGAGAATTTCGTAACATATGTATATAAGAATTTGTATATATATTGTAGAAGTACTTTTTAATTAAAGATTTTTTAGTCTTTAGAAAAGAAAACGCAAACTAAATATGTTTCTTTTATTGAAATTCACATTAATAATTTTAATAAATAAGACGTACGCGTATATCACACAAGATAGTGAAATAATATTGCTGCCGGCATGGAACCCGACAGGAGCAAAAGAGGTACGTATGATTTACTGTAGTAATTTATTAATTGTTCAACGTCTAAAACATTATTCAAAAATTACAAATTTTTTTTTAATTGTCATCATATTTATAGATACCATTGACATTAAAAGTTTTCGGGAAATTAATGCAACTAAACCTGCGTAGAAACGACCAGATTGTATCGCCTGCGTTTAAAGCAAGGAAATATAACGCAAAAATTATCACAGAAAAGCTATCGCAATTAAAAGCATCAGATCCTTGCTTCTTTCTTCACGAGAATCATGTCAGCTCTGCGGCCATCAACTTTTGCCAAGAACATGGATTGGTCAGTAGTATCATATGAAAAACAAACTATTTTCAATGTTGTTATGCTTTCACCTTATTATTCTTTTAATCTTTATTTCTTTTCGTTTGACACGTGAAAAACATACATATATTTTTTTTAAGTAGAAAGGACTCATTTTTGTGGAAAATGACATAATAGAGATTTGGTCTTTGCGGAACGTGTTAGCATCTCTGTCCTTCATCGACGACGTTTGCGTTAGAGAACAAATCAATCAATCATTCGGCAAACCTCACCTTATTAAAAGAATAGTCCAATATTATAGCCATTCAAATTTTTATCCTTTGGACAATCTTCAACGAAAGCCACGTTATGTAGAAAATAAAAAGATGGATGATGAATATATCATAGAACTGGCTATTTTCGTTGACACAGATGCATATCTCAAGTTAATGTCTTATCTAGACAACGATATCGAAAAGATACGCAATATGATTGAATTAAAATATGTGAAAAAAATTCAGAATTTTTTTCACCATCAGAGTTTGGGTGTCCGTATCGGCATTTCTGTAGTAAATGTAACGATTTTCGAAACAAAATCGTCAAATTTTCCAGTTTTTGACGGCGAAGCTGAATCAATGCTCAAACTTTTCTGCAGTTACCAGAAAACTCTCAATCCTCCAGACGACGATGATCCGCGTCACTGGGACATTGCTCTTTACATAACCGGAATAAACATTTTTGTAACTAGAGCATTGGTTTCAACTTCATATAATGATTATTCAGCTACGGGAATATCCTTAATCGGTGGCGCATGCAAAGCGCATAAGTCATGCGCGATAGTAGAATTTTCTTCAGGTGACTTCGATTCTTCAATAAAAAAATCGACTGTTTACGCTGCTCATGAAATTGGTCATCTGTAAGTTTATACATATTAGTTTTAGTAGTATTAGTTTAATATGAATTAAATACAATATTTCAATTAGAAGTTATTTAATTGTTCAATTTAGTCTAAAGGTAAAGAGAATTTTTAAAAAGATTTGTTTGTTTAATTTTTAGTGTGTTAACTAATTGATTAATAAATTATAAGATATATAAAAATATTTTAATTAAACGATGCAAAGTAAAACAAATTTTTTAGATTAATAATTTGTATGTTCAACAGTTTAGGATTGCATCACGATTTGGACAAAACTGATACATATATAATGTCACCTGCGCCACAACGTTTTAGCGAGTTAAAATGGTTCGTGTATAGTCAGAACACAATAAAATCATCGTTGAAAAGAAAATCGTGTCTTCGAGAAATCGATGATAGTATCTATGTCGATGGCTATGATGATTGGTGGACATCTGACATTTTTGATAATCCGCTATATCACGGTTTACCCGGAAGAAAATGGACTGCCAAAGCACAATGCGAACAATTTTTGCGCGACGAAAATGCGAACGTGGTCACGTTGCATGATATATGTCAAAATTTACAATGCGAGACGCCTCACAAAAATGGATCTTATTTCACTGTTCCCGCGTTAAATGGTACGATTCTTCTTCTGATTGCCTATTTTAATTTTAATTTTATTGATTTTTTTTTTAGGAACTTATTGCGCACTCGGAAAAGAATGTCGTGGCGGAAAATGCGCGCCCATTTTAGAACCGCCATACAATTTTAAGATTTGTAATAAGGATAATTGGAGTGAGTGGGTGGAAGACTCCTGTAAAAGCAGTTGCTTGCAGAAATCAAAAGGCGTACTAGCCAAACGACGTTTTTGCAAACATCGGTTGCACAAAACACCGAATTGCATGGGATCATATTACGACGTGGTTCTGTGTGATGATTCTTTACTTTGTACTAGGAAACACAAAACGGTCGTCTATTTTGCTTTTAAGAAATGCTTAAAATACATCAAGTTGGCCAACGACACTAATTTATCGATAACAAAACCAGGGAAACAATATTCTCATAATGCCGAGAAATCGTGGATAGCATGTACTGTATACTGTGCACACAAAGAATCATCTGATTATTACACACCACGCCAAGAAATGCTCAACCTTCGTGTCGATCCATATTTTCCAGATGGAACGTGGTGTCACGAAGAAAATGGTCAAAATTATTACTGCCGCCAGCATCACTGTCTGCCGGAAAGTTACTCGCAAGAATAGTTGTCGAAAGATTATCTACATGTGTGAATGAAAAGTAGGAGTCCTTCTTTTGTTGATGCGTGAAAGTTGTAAGCAGACTCTTTTAATCAAATAATAGCAGATTATTCACTGTTCGTAATGTCAGTTTGTAATACAAAAAAAAGCATTGAAATTGTGAAACTTTAATTTGTTGTATCTCTTAAACCAATGCCGTCCCTCACGTAATTTTTGCGATTAACTACAATAAATATTCACCACACACACATATCTTCAAATATATACAGGGTGATTCATTAAAGATAACAAACTAATATTTGTGAAACTGAACGAGATATAAAGTTCTTATTTTCGCGCGACAATTTAGTATCGAAGCGAGCATTGTGTGATGAAATTAATTCTTTTTCAAGCAAAGTCGTTAAGGTCATTTCGGAAAAGAAAGTATCTTTGCGGAAAGGAAGTTAATATTTACGTAGAAAATTTAAAAGTAAACTAATACGTTCTGTTACGAGACAAGTAGTTAGCACGTTGTTAGTTAGTTGACATGACTGATTTGTTGAGATAAAGCTATAAAGCTATAAAGCTAAAAAGCTATAAAGCCAGTGGAAACGCGACGCCTGAATCAGAGAAGCGTAAAAAAATCAGATTTCTTTGAAATAACCTTAACAACCTTCGCTTTAAAACGAATTAATTTCATACAATATTAAACAATCGCTGGAAAATAAGAATTATGTCATTCAGTTTCGGAAATATGTACTAGCCTGTAACACTTTTAATGAACCATCCCGTATATTTAAAATTAAAACACGCAAACTAAACATGTTTCTTATACTGAAATTGGCATTAATAATTTTAATAAATAAAACAAATGCGTATATTACGCAAGATATCGAAATAATATTGCTGCCGGCTTGGAACCCGACAGGAGCAAAAGAGGTACGTATGATTTACTGTAGTGATTTATTTATTGTTCAACGTCTAAAATATTATTCAAAAATTACAAGTCTTTTCTTAATTGTCATCATATTTATAGATACTATTAACATTAAAAGTTTTCGGGAAATTAATGCAGCTGAACCTGTGTAAAAACGACCAGATTGTATCGACTCCGTTTGAAGCAAAGAAATATAACGCAAAAATTATCACAGAAAAGCTATCGCAATTAAAAGCATCAGATCCTTGCTTCTTTCTTCACGAGAATCATGTCAGCTCTGCGGCCATCAACTTTTGCCAAGAACATGGATTGGTCAGTAGTATCATATGAAAAACAAACTGTTTTCAATGTTGTTATGCTTTTATTTTATTATTCTTTTAACTTTTATTTCTTTTTGTTTGACACGTGTAAAACATATATATATTTTTTTAAAGTAGAAAGGACTAATTTTTGTGGAAAATGACATAATAGAGATTTGGTCTTTGCGGAACATGTTTGCATCTTTGTCCTTCATCGACGATGTTTGCGTTAGAGAACAAATCAATCAATCATTCGGCAAACCTCACCTTATTAAAAGATTAGTCCAATATTATAGCCATTCAATTTTTTATCCTTTGGACAATCTTCAACGGAAGCCACGTTATGTAGAAAATAAAAGGATGGATGAAGAATTTATCGTAGAACTGGCTGTTTTTGTTGACACATATGCATATCTTCTGTTAATGTTTTATCTGGACAACAATATCGATAAAATACGCAATATGATTAAGTTAGAGTATTTGAAAAAAGTTCAGGATTTTTTTCACCATCGGAGTTTGGGTGTCCGTATCGGTATTTCTTTGGTAAATTTAACGATTTTGGAAACAGGATCGTCAAATTTTCCAGTTTTTAAGGGCGAAGGCAAAACACTGCTCAAACTTTTCTGCAGTTACCAGAAAACTCTCAATCCTCCAGACGACGATGATCCACGTCACTGGGACATTGCTCTTTACATAACCGGAATGGACATTTTTACAACTAAAGGTACATCGTTTTTAATTTCATATGATGATTATTCAGTTGCGGGATTAGCCTTTACCGGTGGCGCATGCAAAGCGCATAAGTCATGCGCGATAGCAGAATTTTCTTCAGGTGATTTCGATTCTTCAATAAAAAAATCATCTCTTCACGCTGCTCATGAAATCGGTCATCTGTAAGTTTATACATTAGTCTTAGTAGTATTAGTTTAGTATAAATTAAATACAATATTTTTATTAGAATTTATTTAATTGTACAATTTAAAGTTTGAAAGTAAAGAGAATTTTTTAAAAGATTTGTTTGTTTAATTTTTTATGTGTTAATTGATTGATTAATAAATTATGAGATATATAAAAATATTTTAAATAAACGATGCAAAGTAAAACACATTTTCAAGATTAATAATTTGTATGTTCAACAGCTTAGGATTGCGTCACGATTTCGACGAAACGGATACATATATAATGTCACCTGCGCCACAACGTTTTAGCGAGATAAAATGGTCCATGTATAGTCATAACACAATAAAATCATCGTTGAAAAGAAAATCGTGTCTTCGAGAAACCGATGATAGTATCTATGTCGATGACTATGACGATGATTGGTGGACATCTGACATATTTGATAATCCGCTATATTACGGTTTACCCGGAAGAAAATGGACCGCCAAAGCACAATGCCAACTATTTCTGGACGACGAAAATGCGAACGTGGTCACGTTGCATGATATATGTCAAAATTTACAATGCGAGACGCCTCACAAAAATGAATCTTATTTCACTGCGGGCGCATTGAGTGGTACGTCTCCTTTTTTGATTACATACGTTAATTTTAATTTTATTGATATTTTTTAGGTACTTATTGCGCACTCGGGAAAGAATGTCGTGGCGAAAAATGCCTGCCTATTATCGAGCCGCCATACAATTTTAACTCTTGTGATGAGGATAATTGGAGTGAATGGAAGAAAGACATCTGTCAAAGTGGTTGCTTGCAGAAATCGAAAGGCGTACTAGCCAAACGACGTATTTGCAAACATCGGAATAGAGAAACACCGAATTGTGTAGGACCATATTACGACGTAGTTCTGTGCGATGATTCGTTACTCTGTTTCGGGAAACGCAAAACGATCGACTTGTTTACTACCATAAAATGCACCAAATTCAAATTGGCAAACTTAGCGATAACAGAGTCGGGGAAACAGTATTCTTATGATGCCGAGAAACCGTGGATAGCATGTACTGTATACTGTACACACAAAGAATCATCTGATTATTACACACCACGCCAAGAAATGCTCAACTTTCGTGTCGATCCATATTTTCCTGATGGAACGTGGTGTCACGAAGAAAATGGTCAAAATTATTATTGCCGCCAGCATTACTGTCTGCCGGAAAGCTACTCGTAAAAATAGTTGTCGAAAGATGATCTACGTATGTTTTAAAATTATTATGCTTTTACTTTTAGTCTTTATTTCTCTTCGTTGTACATTTACAAGTATGACACGTGAAGATATATATATTTTTTCGTAAAGTAGGAAGGACTCGTTTTTGTGAAAAACGATGTATTAGAGATTCGGCCTTTGCGCAACGTATTTGCACCTTCATCGACGATTTTTGTGTTAAGGAACAAATTAATCAGTTATTCGGCAAACCTTATCTTATTAAAATATTACTCCAATATTATGATGATTCAAATTTTTATTTTTTGGACAATTTTAAACGGAAGCCACGTCATGTACAAAATACGCAAAAAAAATTTACTATAGGACTGGCTGTTTTCGTTGACGTAGAAGCATATCGCAAGTTGATGCGATTATACCCGATGATATCAAAGATGATATACGCGATATAATGTTAGCGTATGTGAATTTTATGCAGGCTTTATATTTTGGCACGTTATTTATTGTTATATATATATATTTTTTAATTTTTTGATATATAAGCATAAAAAGGTTCGTCATCTCTGCTTTAGAATGTTTGAAACATATCACGATACAAACATGGATCGTCATGGATTTGCGTAAATAGATTTCAAAACACACCGATTGATGCATATTTGTGTCTTATAATATTCATAAAAATTCGCGCGCTGCAAATGCAGCGAACTCTATCGAAAACCGCATGAACTTTTTTGCTTAGATTCCTTTTCCTTTTCCCTTTTTTTAAAGTATAAGTACTTTCTTTCTTCTTTCAGACTGCAGATAATTTATTTTTATTCCATTGTAAATATTTTGTAAAATCCAATCAATCAAATAGAAAATAAAAAAACA
This sequence comes from Linepithema humile, assembly GCF_040581485.1. Taxonomy (NCBI): domain Eukaryota; kingdom Metazoa; phylum Arthropoda; class Insecta; order Hymenoptera; family Formicidae; genus Linepithema; species Linepithema humile. Next base: position 18,639,913 of record NC_090132.1, read on the forward strand.
TAAGGCAATAATGATATGATTCATTCATTCGTATATGACTATAAATTTGCCTTTTGCACTATTTCTAAATAAATAGTAGTATATAGAACATTTTTCTTTCATTTTAGATGGTCTCATGTTTATATGGTCAACATTCCATACTGATGTTTAACGTAATTTTGATTTTCTGTTTCACATATAAAGTCTTTTTTTTTTAAGTAAATTGATCACAAAATATATAATAACAATTAAATTGCGCAAACACAATAAGCAAGTAAATATAAATACTTGAAAATTTAATGTAAAACTGCATTGAATTAAGACATTTTCTGTATTTTATATCAAGTATTATCGACGTCTTGTTGGCGTTTTAAGATTAAATGTTAGATCAATCAACGGTGCTTAGCTCCGTCCGTCACCGCAAATCGCTGTTAAAGCACGCAACGGGTGAATACGACGCCGCGTTGCGTGCGCCCGTTTCACGAAGAAATCATTTCACTAACGACGTAGATTGAGCAAACAACCTTTTGATCCCCGTTCTGGCAGGACGTCGAGGATGGCCGATATCAAGCAGGATCACAAGGGCGAGGATGTCGACACTTACGGGATGGGTAACAACGCCGACCCGAAGAACATGCAGGAGTTGACGCAATACGTGAGTCCACGTACTTACGCACAGGATGATGATGCATCCGAAGACGCATCGCAACGCAACGATGACGCTACGTTGACTCCTTTGCAGGTGCAAACGCTGCTGCAGAACATGCAAGACAAGTTTCAAACGATGTCCGACCAGATCATAGGAAGAAATATCCTTTTCCTGTGCTTAACCTAAAAGAATACGCATGAAAAATGTCATATTCACGCTGAATCAACAATTGGCAAAATCGGTATTAATAGCTTATTCTGTAGAGTATTTTGTGTTGCTGTGGGTTGATGTTTCAGCTTTTTGGATATCCTCTACATTGCAGAATATTCAAGTGTAAGTATGCAGCAAATAATCAAAGACAGTGGTTGCTTATTATTGTTTACTTAGCTTGCATGTAAAGTGCTAGTTGAAATGTGTTCATTCTGATTTGATTTTAGTAAGCAAGAAATAAATTCTAAAGTGTCTGTGCACTGAGATAGATTTTACATATACTTTTATATTAAAATTAGATTATAGTATTATAAATTTAAATGCAATCATTGTTTATGATCCAATATTAGATACTAATATTGGATTACATGTATGTTTTGTTTTCGAATCATATAGTGTATGTATAGTGTATTTTACTAAGTTAATCTAGTTTGATTAATCTATAGTAGATAAATTAACTTACTGATATTGTCGCTATAAAAAGATCCTTAATAAGAAATACTAGATGAAATGGGCAACAGAATAGATGATCTGGAAAAGAATATCGCAGATCTAATGACGCAAGCAGGAGTCGAAGGTGGCGAAAAATAAGTTAATTCTCTTACCAATGCACTGATCCATAAGTGAGGAGTCATCCAAAGTATTTGAGATAGACGTATGTGTGGAAGAAAAATATAGAGGCAGTGAGATACACATCCTTTTGTTACAATGCAAAAAAATAAACTTACACTTTTTTATAAATGTATTTTGATATTATTTCGAACACAATCTTCATCAGCTAATTAAAGTATAAAGTTAACAAAATATAGTGACAGCATTAGAGTACATAATTTTAGAATTGATTACATTGATCTTTGATGCTATCCTTATTATAAAAAGCTATTATAACATTTTTTTTAAACTACTATTTAATCATATTCAAAACAATTTTGTGTATCAATGGATACTTAAACTGATATCAAGTACAAAATAATTAAATATTTTTAAAGAATAAATATATGATAAAATTTACTTTGTCTGATTCATTTTAGAAGGTATGCGATATATTATAGACGACATTAACGACTTCTGACACCTAGGAATTGCCGGGAAAGGCCTGAGAATGAAGCGTTTCTTTACTTTATATCCAGAATGTCTTGATATTTTTTTCTAAAAAGGTAGGAGGGCAAAGTTAAAACGGTAATTGAGATTACATAGATTTATGCCTAGTTCTCACAGGCTTCTCTCGAATTGACTCTGATTCTGTTTCCTCTGTGCTGTCTGCATCTTCTTCAACTTGAACCGATTCGGATGAGTTTGTGAGGCCAGTTCGTACAGAATCCTAAAAGAATTTGGCGTATTAAGATTCAAGGATAAAATAGTGGAGCGACGTATTTCGGACTCAATATTTACAGCAGATTCGGTTTCTCGATTAGCTAGTCTTTGCGATGTCATGGGAGAGGATGCAAATCGACTGGCCAAGTTTGTCAGTGAATAGGCTTGTCGAAATGAAGTTCTTCTCACCGTACTTAATCTTGCGCCAGAGTCAGAAACGCGCATCGTTTCTCTAAATTCCTAGATAACAATAAAATTGTACACTTAAAAAAAGATCGGCATAAAATTGTATCGGCGTTTGATACGAGTAACATTATCGAAAGGTAAATTAATAATGCGGGTATCAGTTTGAAGCAAATTTACCCCGTTCATTTCTCCTCTCGTAGTTTGAAAGTCCTGCACGTTTAAGGATAAATTGATTATGTTTATATGAATATCGTTATAATACAGTTATAAATTTTTATATTTCACAATTTCACCATTTTTTTACATAATACACAATTTGAAAAAAAATTTATATCTTTTATCTTACCTCAAGATCTTTTATCTCGTCGATAGCCGCAACGTCTTGGTACGCTTTTGTCAAAAGCTCGAGAGCTTTAGTGTGAAAGCTCAACTCGATGGTGACAAAGTCCAAAAGCACGGACTTCAAGTCGTGCAATTTTCGTCGCTCGAATGAGTCGATCTGCTCCTCCAATCCTTTTACTACTCGGGACACTTCAACGGATGCTTTCATCAGTTCTGATTCGGCTTGCGACTAGTATCCTTTTTTAGTTAAAGATTCGTAAGAGACACTTGTACTTAAACAAGATTAGATCTTTTGAACAATTTTGTACTTAAAAACAAGATTAGATCTTTTGAACAGTTTTACCAATGGCTATTGATTTTTATTATAATTTAACTGATTCTTATTTTGTCATAAAAGACTTTAGTTAAATTGGAGCTAAAGTTTTAATTGATTTTGGTGAAATAAATCTTCAATTGTCTGGATATGTATTATCATATTTTTAAGGATACTATCATTTGGCGATTCCTGGGATTTCTTTCCCGAACTTTGTCCAAGTGCCTTCGTCTCGTGAGTTCTCTGTCGCGCGCTGCAAAAGTGTTTCTTACGTCATCGCGGGCATGCTTGCAGATCGTCGCATATTGCGAAAGAGGTGCAATCACCTTGGAGTCCAATCTCTGTACTCCCGCATCTCTAAAATAAATCGATAATTTTATATAAATAAAATTTTAAATAAAATAGGTTTTTAAAATCAGCCGCAAGATTTTCACGACTTCTCCATACGTTAAGAAATAAAAATCATGATTAATATAAAAAAGCAAACATTTTATGCAAATAGATTAGATTTTTTTCCATTTTCTTTTTTTTAGCAATATTGGATATATTAATTATTTGCTACTAGAAAGAAATTAGTGTTATTACAATCTTTTTCTTTTTTATACTTTAGAATGGAAACACAATGATTTGAAATAGTTTTACCTATAATCACCGATAACTGATAATGTTACAGAAAAGTTCGCGAGTCCGGTGCTCAGGGATCGATTTATAATTTCCGAGTCGGCATAGATTTGTATTATTTTAGCCAATTCGTCGCCTTTGTCGCGTAATCTGAAAAAAAGTAAGCCAGTGAACAAAAGGTGCGTTGCTATCGGTGTGGTAGTTTCACATGTGTCGCTAAGGAAAAATAATCGATATAGTTTGTCGGTCAATTACAGCACCTGGCCGCTTTCCTGGTGAACGCCGCGAATACCGTGCACAGCTCAGCGAAGTGTTTTTCTACGCCTGTTATGCGATCCTGCACAAATTTCGCCTCCTGCTCACTAAACAAACAAAAGAAAATCATTTACAATTTGCATCTATGATTTGTAAGAAAACGTCATAAAATACTATCCAAATATTTGCATTTTTCGCTTAACTTACTACACGCTACTTTGGGAGCGCACTCGAAGCATTTTCTATTTTTCCGTGACGTACTCCGTAAAATATTCGATGAACTTTTCTGCGTGACAGAAAAATCACGCAGAAATGTAGTAGAAATGTAGTATCGACCGTTTCCTTTTCCGCACGCGACCGATGACAGTTGCCTACTGGCAGGTGGTGAATTGCCGCAGGTGAAGTTGCGCCGCGTTTCCTATACTCCCTTCAGACTAACTACATATATTGGGGGTTGACTATCAACTTCCTGTATTGTGTTTGTCTTTAGAGTTTGAAAGGCTTATCTACATATGGTCTTTATATTAAAAGAAAATAAATTTTATAGTAAAATAATCACATTTATTTAATGTAAAATTTTGCTAAAAATTATAATATTATATACATATCTTATAATATATATATTTAATAAATTAGCAATATATTAATATTGCGATCAACTATCTTTTATCACAGCGAATGAGTAACCTGCGCCAGCACCGACGAGGACGCCAATAGATTTATTTGAAAGCAGCACAAATTCCGGCTTCAAAACGTTCTTCACGTTTCCGTTACCACAGTTTCCATGCTCATTCCAGCCCCAGCATAATATCGTCCCATTATCTAATATTAAATTATTATACATTATAAATGCACACCAAAAAATATTTCTTTTAATATTTAACCACATTACATTCTTTAAAATATATATTTCTAAAGCTTCAAAAAACTCATCTATTTTTTTTTTTTGTTTAATAAGAGGAAAAACAAGAGTGTGTGTCTTAATTGTAAAACCAATTATTCGACATGTATTATCTTCTATTTTTAGTATACGCAATTGAAAAAGTATTTGCGTTTATATTTATTGTATCTACTAATTTACCCGCTAAGGCAACGTTGTGTTCTGATCCAACCGAAAGTTGAGTGATTTTTGGGATTCCTTCAATACACTGAAGTCTTTCTTCTATGGATATTTCATTTTGTGAATTCGATAAAGGGCGGCCCAACTGACCATAATCATTTCTCCCCCATGAAAAAACAGTACCATCTAAAATCATACAGTACGTTTAACATATTGTGTGTGTGTGTGTGTATATATATTTTATATTAATTATAAAGCAAATTCAGTTCAATTACTGCTCAAGATATTGATGTGACTCCATCCTGTGTGGATTTGTATTGGCGCTTTAAGTCGCGCATCGGAAAACGGAATACACTTAGGTTGCGATAATCGCATTTTAGAAGATGTTTTGGGATAGAAACCCAATTGCCCATGCTTGTTATCACCAAAAACATATGTATTGTAAGTATTCTTTTGATTTTTTGTTACGACGATAGTATAATATGGACCGCATGCCATGTTTTCTATGTTTCCCTGAATTGACAATTCTGGAACTGTTAATACTCTCCATTGATTCTTTCAATTAAATGGAAATATTTTTATTTCCTTATTGTATAATGCTATTCAATAAGCTAGCTACCAACAATATAAATTGCGAAGAATGCAATATATAATAGACAATAAAACCGAGAAATAAATATATAATAAAAATAAATAAAAAAATATGTTAAAAAATTGTTTAAAAAAACATTTGCGTAGTTTTTTAACGCTTTGTCCTTATTAAATTTTTAGAATTCCTTAATTTGCATATTTTTTATAGAATAAAAATGTCATACCTTTGGTAAATGTACTTAGAAGAGTATAAGGCTCCATAGTTTCTGAATTAATTAAACCCAATTGTCCTCTGTTATTTGCTCCGCAGATATAAAGCTCATGATTTTCCGTCACTACGGCGGTATGTCGCAACCCCATCGAAACATGTTTGATCTTTTCATTGATCAAGATTCTGCGGGGATACGATATAGAAGAAAAAACTGCAGGATCTAAACCCAATTGTCCATAACGATTAGAGCCCCATACGTATAACTCGCCGTCCTTCGTTAACGCTGCAGAACTATCCCATCCACAGCATACATCAGTCACTACTTGATGCTCAAGAGCGCATATTCTTTGAAATGTTAAAATGTTTCTCTGCTTAATGTTATTGTGTCCAGTTTGTCCCTTGTCGTTCAACCCACAAGAATAAACGCGTCCGTCAGAATCCAAAATCAGTGTGTGTCCAGCACCACCAACAATTTTTTTTATAGCTTCAGGTCTTAAGGAACATTTTGATAAATCGACTTTGTTGCCTAAGATGCTTTGCTCCGATAATACACCTTGCCCTAATTGGCCATGGGAATTTGCACCCTGCAAAAGAAGTTCGTAAGATTAGTTTGGGATTTTGAAAGGCGCTAAAGACTTATACAATTTTATAAGTTTGTTCTAAATTTTTTACAAATTTATTGTCTTAATTTATTTAATCATAAAATGTTGAAAATTGACTGTACAGTTTATTTTTTATATTTCAATTCTATATCAAAGAAGCATTTATTTTGGATATGTTTCATACATATCGTTTTTTTTTTATTTTAAGATTATAAAATTTCAAATCAAACTTTCAAACTTCAAAATATCATCCATATATTGACCAAAAATAAAAATATATAACATTCAAAATAATCAATTTTAAATCAAAGGTGGATTTACAGTTTAGAATTGCACATATATTGGTAGCTAGAGTAAAAAATCTATACTTTATTTTTAAAAATACAAGTAAATAACGATATTCGTTTATATGAAGAGTTTGAAGGAACATACATAAAAACTAAGAATTTTAGATATATTTGAATTTTATGAGGTTAACAAGCCCAAATATACCTCTAGTAATGTCCAGGGAATCGCTCCTCTATTTGTCTTATATATGTATAAAGTATTATAATTATCAACTTCTGATTTGAACTTTAACAACAAAAATTGGTAATGCATATCTACTTGTATATATTAGATTCGATTTGATCATTGCATGCAATATATAAACATACTTTGAAAACAATCAGTTTTTTTATAAATAAAAAATTTGAACATGTACACAGTTGTCTTACCCATGAAATCAAATAATATGTAGACATAACCAGATAATGTTCTCTATTGTGTTTTTTTTTTTAGGATTCAGAATAAACGTTTTATTTCTTTTTCTTGTTGTACTAATTTTTGGATTTCTACGTTTCACGTTAAAACACACAGTACTGTATATTTTTAGATTTCTCTATTTACACAATCATTATCATGGACAAAATATTGCAATACTGACAACCTTACGAAAATTACATGGATGCAATAAGGCTGCTATACATGAATTAATTTAAGTGCAAAAGCATAACATCAGCATTATAATTGACAAAATTTCTATTAAATAATGCTATCACGTTATTTAGTAATCTTTATATTGAAAATTTTTCAGTTCTATGTTTATATTATGTTAATGTGTGTAAATAATTTCATGTATAGCAGCCTTAATATGCATCAAATTTTTTGTTGGCAACGCTCATATATATATAACGTGAATGTGATGTGATGATGATATTGTAAACAAAACGTGTAGCGGCACATTAATTAAACAAAACTTTATTCCTAGAAATTTGTAATATTATGTGAAATACAATTGTTCTAAGAAATAACGTGACATAGAAATATTGAGAGGAGCAAAATGCAAGAATCTGTAAAGTTTAATTTGAAAGAGGCTAAATCGGATCTTCTACATGCAATAAATGAATGTTCTCAGCGCGGTTTATTGAATACTACTAAGTGGTATGCATATTTTTGCCCAAATAAACGTATTACTCATCTTTTACACGTTTTCGGATAATTTTGGGATTTAATGTACATATGTTCTAGGTTAGCAGAATTAAACTACTCCTTAAAAAATATAAAACTGGATGTACATGATTTAACTGCAGATATCAAGTCAGAGATATGCGAGGAAGAGGATATTTATGTTTTATCTAAAACTTACTTTGACTTGAAGGAGTATGACAGAGCAGCTTATTTCACAAAGGATTGTGCAACTCCAAAAGTTAGATTTTTACATTTGTATTCGCGTTACTTATCAGGGGAGAAGAAAAAAATAGATGATATGACAGATGTGCCACCAGATCCTTTGAAGAATGATAATTTAAAACTGCTTTGTGCTGATCTAAGAAAAGACCATTTGGCATCAAAGTTAGATGGCTTCGGGTTATATCTTTTTGGTGTGACTTTAAAGAAATTGCAACTTATGAGAGAGGCGATAGATGTTTTAGTAGAATCTATACATAAGGAACCCATGCATTGGGGCGCATGGTTAGAATTGGCTGCATTAATCACAGATAGGGAAAAACTAGAGAGTCTATGTTTGCCGAATCATTGGATGAAATATTTCTTTATGGCACATATGTATTTAGAACTACAGCTTATAGATGAAGGTTTAGCATTATACTGTCAATTGCAGTCAATGGGTTTTCAGAAAAATTGTTATGTACTAGCGCAAACTGCAATTGCAACACATTATAGAAGAGGTAAGTTAAAAAATCTAATGTAGATTTACAAAAATTAATTTTCTATCTATTTCAGATGTTGATAATGCTATAGAAACCTTTAAAAAAATAATAGAAGAAGATCCTTATTGCCTTGATAATATGGATACATATTCAAATCTCCTTTATGTAAAAGAGATGAAAGTTGAATTGGCATATTTGGCACATAGAGCTACTGATATAGATAAATATAGATTAGAAACTTGTTGTATAGTAGGTGAGTATTAATTACATCTTTGTAAGAAGATATAAATGTATCAATATTGTAGTTAAAAAAATATATATATGATAAAAATCAATATCTTTTTTAGGAAATTATTACAGTTTAAGAGCCGATCATCCAAAAGCAGTGATGTATTTCCATAGAGCATTAAAAATAAATCCGCAGTATTTGTCGGGTTGGACGTTACTAGGTCATGAATTTATGGAAATGAAGAATACCAATGGTGCCATCCATAGCTATAGACAGGCAATTGGTAAAATTTTTAAATGTTTTCTCTTCGCATCAGTAATATATGTATACTTTTTCTATATTAATTTCCACGTTAATTTCTCAGAGGTAAATAGACGGGATTATAGAGCATGGTATGGTTTGGGTCAGACATACGAGATCTTGAAAATGCCGTTTTACGGACTTTATTATTACAAACAAGCTCAGGTTTTAAGACCTCATGATAGCAGAATGATTCTAGCTTTGGGTGAAGCATATGAGAAGCAGGATAAAATTCAAGATGCACTCAAATGTTATTACAAGGCATGCAACGTGGGTGATATAGAAGGAATGGCGCTCTTCAAGTTAGCAACGTACGTATCAAACATGTGGTACTAAAAATCACATATATTGTCTACTAAAATTCTACTTTTATATAGATTATATGAAAAATTAGGAGAAGACGAACAAGCAGTGGGAGCTTACACAGATTTTGTAGCAGATGAATTTCGAAATATTGATAAATCGGACTTGATTCACGCGTACAAATATCTCATACACTATCATATAAAGAGGGAACACTTGGATCAAGCTAATCACTTTGCACAAAAATGCCTTCAATTTGACGAAACCAAAGAGGAAGCTTGGGGATTATTAAGAACAATTACAGAGAAAAGAACCATCAGATTAGGAGAAACTTTCATGATGGTAAATAAAAATTTTTTTTTCACAGTAGTCGGCAAACTGATGCAAATTTTATTAATTATTTTAGGTGGATGATATGAATGAAACAGATCCTGTAATGGAGCAAAGAGCGCAAGCGGATGCAACACCTGGAAGTCAACTATCACCAATGAATCTTTCATCTACACCTACGCCGTAAAAAAAAATATTCATACACTGTCTCGCAATTTTAACACTTGTAATTTGTATATAAAAATCAAGTATTCAATATTGTATTATATATTTTTGTAATATTAATGTATTTTTTCCTAAGACATAATGTAAGAAAAATATAATGCTTGCTTTTCCAGAATTTTGAGCACAAATGTATATAAAATTATCATCAGTTATACGCATAGTCAAATACAAATTGGGATAATTATACAAAATATAAAATTAATATTAAATTAATATATGTCGATATATTGAGAGAGACGCTTTATTTTATGTTTATAGCGTAATGGAACAGATTTTTAATAAACGTTTCTTATCAATTTATTTTTATTGATTATATTTTGTCATTGTATTAAAAATATGTTTTTGCTATTTCGTAGTATGTATAAACTTAAATTAATTTCTATCGTTATAAAATGCAATCGATTACCACATGAAACATTAATTCGCATTCGGATATTGTTTCTTGGGCGTGTTGTTATTTATCAATGTTCCCTGTAAAAGCATAATACGTATTTAATTAAATATCTGCATATCATTGCTTTTACATATTTTTAATTATTGTTATAATTTATTTTTTGAAAATTATTCAATAAATCGATGTTTATATTTACTTCGTCATCAGATTTATCAAGATGATTTCTTGTTTCTCTGAATCTCTGAATGATTCGTTCGTGTGGGGATGTTGCGACAAGTTGTCGTGGATAATGATAGTCTTTTCTTGCAGGTGTTAAGCCTAGAAAAAAACAATAAGTTAATTTAGCTCTATGAAACATTTACAGTACTACTTATATATATTCTATTCTCAGCTATATTTATGTATGTTATATTTTTTCTATTATCTACTCTTATGTATATTTTATTTTATATATTAACCATTTTTAGCTATATTAAACATTTTCAGAAATAAAAATCGAAGATTTACCTGTTGGTGTGTCACGCCGTAGGTCCTCGAGAAGGAATTTTCCAATTCTTTCTTGCATCGAATGCAATTGCGTAGTTGTTTTTCCATTCCAATCAGATAAATTTTCCTCCTGATTTCTGATTTTGTCACTTTGTTCTGTGGATAGTTGTAGATTTTTCTTTTTAAATTCTTCCACAAGTTTTTTATGATCTTCACTTCCTTGTATCATTATGTCATAGATATTCTATAAAATAAATTATTAAGTATACTATACATATATATCTATATATCTATACATATATGTATTTCAAAACAGTAATTTTAATAATATATAACAGAAATTTACTTTGACTGATTCAACAGCAAAAGAATTATTTTCTTTGAACTTTTGCTGCATTTGCTTTGTATTATCTTCGATGTATTGTATGTTTAGCTCTAATACGTCGCAATGAGATTTTAAGTCAGTTTCAAGTTCATCGATCAAATTATGGCTTTGTGTTCCAATCTGTTCAGCTATCGTCCAATTCTATTAAAACAGAAAAATTAACATATATTATTCTTTGTATTTTTCACGGTATTTAATCATTTGACAATTAATAGAAAGTTAATATTACCTTTTCCATGCCAGATCCAACATCATTTTTCAATATATCTATATCACTCTGAATTTTCTGTCGCAGTTCCTCATTTCTTGCAACATTTTGGTTGCAATTCTCGAGAACATTGTTACTTGTACTGTCACAAACTTCACTAACGTGATTTAAAGTAGTGTATGCGGTAGAATAATTCTCAGTTACGTTTTCATTCAACTTTTTATATTGTAACCATAGATCTTCGAATGACTATTCAAAATAAATACAATATTATATAATATAAATACAAATATTAAATAAAAATAAGGAAGGCATATAATTTGTAAGTAATATTAAAATTAAAAAAATTTTTTAATACTAATTTAATAAAATAAAAAAAATAGCATTAGAATTAATATTGAATCATGACTATACCTTCTTGAATTGTTCTTGTTCCTTCATTACTTTACTATCACCTTCACAAACAGCTTGCACATTCTGTTTTATTTCAGTTATAGTTTTATACAAATTATCACGTTCTTGTATTCTATGGTCACGAAGTTGTCTTATTGATTGATTTGTGTATGTTGATATCTTATCAAACTTCTGAGATACATCTTCATTTAAGCAACGTAAATTCTTTACAATTTCCGAAATATTAACGTGTACTAAATCATGTATTTTTGATGTTATTTGTACGGACATGTCATTCAAAAATTTACATTCACGTTTAGTCAAGTCAGTTGAATGCTCCATTTCTGTATACAACCATTGTTGATATTCTTTGTGCTAAAAAATAAAGAAATTTGTTATTTGTTTCATTATTGATTTTTTTCATATATATGCGAAAAACTCACCCAGTCATTTATATTCTTTGTAAATTCATCTATTACTAACTTTTCTTTATTAACAATATTATTTGACATATAATCGATCATTGAACATGTATCCTTTTTAAATAATTCCATTCGTGTATCTATAATAAAAATAAAATATATATTTCACGATCTATCCAAGTGTATACTACATAATTTTTACTTACCATTGTCATTTTTAAGAGAAGTATAAAATTGCAAACATTCCTGTGTGCGAGTTGCAACATTATTTTCCACATCTTGAAACTGTTTTGCAATGTTACTTCGGAATTGATGACTAAGATGTTCATTTTCCTGTTCTAGTTGTCTATAGAGATATATTTTAAATGCATTTTAAAATGGTTGTAATTATAAAATAATATAGTAACGTCTTTATTATAAATTATAAAATATAAAATGATATAAAATGAAATGCAATCTACCTCTTATGAGAAATTTTATCGTGAAGCTTATTTACATCAGTTGTTGCTGTATCAGCAATATTCAACAGCGTTTGCGCTTGTGACAAAAGTTGCTTCTCTGTAGATGCGTGTTTTTCCACTAAATGACATTGTTCTTCTTTTTCACGTTCTGTCATTTGTAAAAGTACAGTAGTTGATTGTAAAGCATGAACAGTAGTTTCTAATTCTTCCTTGGTTTCATGTAAGTGAGTAGTCTGCTCTATATGCTTTGCTTGTAATTCATTGAATATTTGCTAATTGAAAATAAAAGGTTTAGAATAGTATAAATTATTACAATTACATTATATTATAAATGTATGTAAATTAATGACAGTATATGTACCTCCTTGGACTCCATAGTTTCTTTAAGTACTCTAATAAAATTGATTTTTTCTTCAATTTCCTTAGTTTGGTTTTCGATCAACGCTTGTATTTCATTATAATTTTCTTGTGCCAAATATACACCATTCCGTTCACGCGCTGCTAATAAATCTCTTCTAAGTCTCTCAATTTCTTCTGTATATTCCTTAAGTAATGCTTTTTTAGATAGTTTTTGATTGATTTCTGGACGATTAGTGATATGTTTGGCACGATGAGCATAATCTAGTGTCGATAATGTTTCTTCAAGATTTATGCTTGCTGGAGATACTGTTGCAATAATTGACGTTTTTGTACGTCCACCTAACGATTCTTGCAGAAGTCTTGTTAGTTTTGATTCTCTGTAAACGACATAAAATAATAGTTAATTTTTATTTGATTATAAGATTTTTTAGTTATATTTTTGTTTATAAAATTATATTCCTATGTAAATTTCCATTACCGATATGGTATGTGAGGTGCTCTCTCAACAAGTGATGTTATAACTCGTCCAAGAGTTAATAATGATTGATTGATACTTCCAGCTTCTCTTGCTCTCCTGTCAACTGCGCCAGATCTTCCAACATTTTCACTTCCAGCTAAATCCACTAAATTTAATTTTCCAGTTTTTAGAAGTTCTTCTCCATCCACATTATTTTCTTTTATATGAATAGTAATTGAAAATACTGTATGGGAACGACTAAAATAAAAAAATATTATAAGTAGTACAGAATCAATTTCAAAAAATCAATGATTAGAATATAACTTTATAATTGAAGATAACAACCTTGAATGAGCATTCATTAAAGTTGCAGCTGTTTGTCTTTTTTCTGATCCCTTTTCTAAGATCTTGTAAACTTCATTTTTATTGTGTACAGTTACTTCTTCTAATCCATGAATAATCACAGAACCTTTTTTTGTAGAATCTTCATATAGCCTATAATCATGAATATAATAATATTTAAGTTGAAATGTAAAAGAGTAAAAAGTGCCAATGCCAGTTCATGCAAAAACATGTATTGAAATGAAATGAATAAATGTTTCAGCCTGTCATCAGGTCTTCTTCGGTGTCAATAATAATATTTAAATAAATGCAATTTTTTCAAAATACATAAACGCACGCAATTTTACAGCATATAATATTAACAGATTGTTAGATAGGCTGCACGAAAACGGTAATAAACGAAATCAAACATTTTGCATACCGAAGAAGGCCTAATGACAGACTGAAACATTTGTTTATTTCATTTCAATACATGTTTTTGCACAAACAATTAACATTAACTCTTTTTGCTTCTTTAGATTTCAATTTTTATATTTAATTATTGAAGCCTTTATAATATCCATCTTATTATTATAAGAATACAGTAATACATTACCTTATTTTGGATGCATCATCATTAGGTGACAGCAAATCAAATAATTCTTCATTATACAATTCGAGAAAACTCACTCGTATTGTATATTCTTGTGATTCCAACAAACGTAACTCATCAAATAAATGACTTAATGCACGTGGTATAATTCCAGCTGTTGTATCCTATATGTATATATAAAGTTAAACAAGCACATATATCTAATGTTGCAAATATATATATATATATGACACATTGTGTAATAAGTTCTTAAATATACTTCTTTAAATATACTCTAATAAAATTTTTTTATTTTATACATTTGTATTTTAAATGCATTTTAAAATGATTGTAATTATAAAATAATATAGTAACGTCTTTATTATAAATTATAAAACGTACTATCATTTGCATTTTTCAATCTTATTCATAACTTGATATTCAAGACTGCTCTTAATTGTTTTTCTTGTACAAATAAATATTAAAACTGTCATGCTAAAACTATATATATTACTAAGCCATATATATTTTCTTATGTATGTTATATTTACTATGACAACAAATATTATTTTATAGAATGTAACTCACACTTTGCCAATGCATTTTTGGGTCATTGCTAAAACCTTCCATGGTGAATGTTTTCCCAGTTCCAGTTTGTCCATAAGCAAAAACTGTACAATTATATCCAGCCAATACTTCCTCAAGTAATGGGCTAACAACTGCATTATATACATCTATCTATAAAATATAAATATATTATTTTTTTCTAAATGATATATTAAGTGTTGTAATTTTAATCTTTTATTTAAAAAATGTTAATCTCTACCTGCTTTGAAGAAGGTCCAAATACTTTATCAAATGTAAATTTTTTCGTATGATTGCCTTGTATTTTTTCATGTACTATTACTTCTTTATTAGATGGTAATTCCAATACTGAGCTTGATTTTCCAATTTTCTCAAAGTTATTTATTGGCCTATTAAAAAAGAAATTGTTGAAAAAGAAACAAAATACTATAAAGAAAATCATAAGTTATTAAAATTATTGAAATAGAGATTAATATTATATAATATATATATATATATATAATTTGTGTTTATACATAACTAGTTATTCATATAATTTTTATTTATATACAATAAAAAAATTAAGCTTTATATATAAAAGAAATAAAAGATTAGATAAGAAGATTTAATATATTTCTCAAAATGCGTTAAAATTCAATATCTTTTTTTAAAAAAGTAAAATAACATCTCAAATAATTATTGTCGCTTACCTGACACGCACAAAAACTTGTATATGCTGATTTTTATCCTTCTTTAAATTGCGCATATCACTCATTTTGGATGATTTCTTGTAATTCACTAATTTTTATTATAACACAGCTAGACACAGTTACAATATATGATTTTACTTTTATAAACGACAGCGCGTTCTATCTCGTATTCATTTACTGTTTATAAACGTTACACGACTGAAGTTAGGTCACAGTATCCGTTGAAGAATTTAAATCGAGATGTTTCGCGTGATCGCCACTAGATGATGAAATACGTCATTTCAATCAGCCAATCGGAATAGAAGATAGTGCTGCTGTATATTCATGTAAACCATGCATAAATTTTAAATCTGTTTATTTTATGGCGTTTTCGACTGGGATGCATCATTGAGCTTTATAATATACTGGAACGAGTTTTGGTCATCATATTACTAAAAACTACTGCAACGGTTGGTTATTTTTAGTCACGTGAGGTCTTCTAACGCTGAAATTGAACGTCGAGCAACAGCGTGAAAAGGCACCTTTATAGAATTCAATGCGATGCATCAGCATTATGGCAGTGTCTAGTAACTTTTAACTAGTGGCTAGTCACTATACGTCAAACGTAGTGGTTGGTCACATGACGCTGCTACATTAGAGGAAAGAGGAGAGCAAACCAATCGAACACAGAAAACTGAAAAAGAACGCACCATTCGAAAACGCTATTTGATTTGCATTTTACTTTTTTATTCTTATACATAATATCTTAAAGCTATTTTCTTCTTAGATACATCAGTAAATGCAATTTTATTTAAGTACAAAATAATTATAAATTAAATATATGTGTTTGATAATATGCTAACTCAGCGATGCTTTCTTTTATATCATCTAAAGCTCTGTGTTTTAATGCCTTTCGTGGTGTAGATCTATATACACTTCGATTCCATCTTCTGAAAATAGTAAAAATTTACTTGTATAACCATTACTTTATTATAATCTTAAATATTTATTGCACAATAAATTGCTACTAATTTTGTTTATATTTTGCAAAAACGTAACATTAGCATTACTGTTTATTTCTAAGGAAGAAGAAATTGATTATACCTGGTAAGTTCCTTGATTGTACTAACATCGATAATTCTGTAGTGTAGGTAATTATTAATTAATGGCATATATTTATACAAGAACAAACGATCCATATAAACTGAATTTCCTGCCAATGGACATACACCTTTAGGAATATACTTTTCTAAAAATTTGAGTACTAATTTTTCAGCATCTTCCAATGATAATGTACTTAAGCGAGATTCATTGGTTAATCCAGTCTAAAATTGTGTATATATAGATATATATAATTATAACTGATATATCAATTCATAAATGAAAAAAATATCTAGAAAATATTTATATCAATCACATAAAGTAAAATTGACAAGATTACCTTTTCATGGTGTTCTTTAGACCATGAATCCATATTATTTAATATCGTATCCGATTGATGTATTATAATATTTAATTCTTCACTAATAATCTTTAATGTCATATCTGTTACAACACAAGCAATTTCTAATATATGATGTTTCTCTATATCAAGCCCAGTCATCTGTAAAAATATATCAGAATTAATTTACATTTTAAAATCACAGTGGCCAAACATTTAAAAGTTAATTACTATTGAAAATATAAGTATTTCTACATCAAAATCAAATGTTTCTTATGTTTTTCTCAACCAATGTCCAACCACATATTAACAAAACAGTTATTATATTATTTAATATTTATAAATATGAAATCTAAAAAATCTATATTATATCATGCATATCTGACATTATTTGCAAATATTTGACAAATTATCAATTATAATTTTGGTTTTATTTCTGTCAAGTAAATTTTAATCTTTATTATATATACAAAAATATGAGATTATTATTTTGATAGAAAAAATTATATTTTTAGTAATGATTAATTCATAAATGTCTGATCAACTAAGATATTTACTTTACCTCCATATCAATCCAAACAATATGATTATTACTGTTAGATGTCATTCTGTTATCCACAATGTTTAAAAATGATATAACATGAACCTAAATAAAATTTACATAAAATTAATCATATAAATTATATGAATAAAATAATTTTAAGAAAAATTAATATATCTTTGCACTCAGTTTTGTATAATATTTAAATTATACGTCTTAAGCCTGCGGTATATAGTACTATTTTTCGTATTATAACTAATGATGGAATTCAAACTATCTCAAATCATCTTAAGTTAAAGATTGAAAGCCAAAAAGTCTCAACGTATTTTACAAAACTGTTATTGAAAGTCTTGAATGCTTGAATATGTTGGATATTTTGAATAATATACACATACATATACATACATACATATACATATACATACATATATACACAACATTTTCAGTTGAAACAAGATCTTGCAAGATGTTTTGATTTTTTATTTTCGGTCGTTCTTGGCTTGTTTAAAAACTTGTTTTGCAAATAGAAATCTTGAAATCCCATTACTAGTTCTAGCGTTTTTAACTAAACAAATCAATCTGAGAGCGATTAAACGCAATTTACCATAAACTCACATCTACCTAGAATATTTTTCTTTTATTATTTATTAAAAACTTACCGAAAGACGAGTGAATTTTATATTTGTTCCTCTTTTTCAGGTTATAAAATTTTGGTTGAACACAGTTCAGGTTTTTATTATATCATTAGCAATCCACGACAGATCCAATTTTGGTTTTATCTCATATCAGTAATGATCATTATCGCTCCCTGATTGATCTAAATTTTTTCAGGCAAAAATGCTATTAATTTTGCTAAAAGATCCTTTACGAGCTGTTTCACTGCTATGCCACTGTACTGTTACGACAGGACGCTACTGATTTTGACCACTTATGTGTAAAGCCTATATCTACCTTGCCATATGTATATGTAACAATTTTGTGCATTAATGAATAAATACATGTTATATTTCCTTTTTCAAAAGGATGCATGATATATAATGCAAGGCATACAAATAAATTTTAATAGTTTTGATATGCATTTTATTTTGAAACAAATTATTTACTCAATATTAGATTTGAAGCACAGCAATAAAACAATAATAATCGCACACCAACCGTGTGAAGCGTTAAAATCGATCGTTGTGTGCTTGGTTTTTACAATTTTTGTATTGTGTTTGTATTTTCTTGTAATTAGATAATTGATTTCTAATGCTGCAATCATAATGGTGAAAAATAATTTTTAGAAGTTTATTTTACATTCTCTATATTTCATTATAAATATAAGATTTTGTCGCTGCTGAATTGTATAAGCAAAAAAAAAAAAACGTATATCGCCAGATGCAGTAAAATAGTAGTAGGAGTGCACCAATCACGTGAAGCCAAAGTTGGTCGTGCGTTGAGTTTTATAATTCTCATTGTATTTGTACTTTTTTCAATTAAATAATCGATTTAATAATGCTTTACAAATAATTCTTAGACATTCACCTTATATTCTCTGTATTTTATAAATGTTATTTTATAAATGTTAGATTTTGCCGTATGCTAAGACCGTATAAGCAACAACACATAATTACGAGACGTAGTGAAGCGGTAGTAGCAGTGCACCAATCGCGTGACGTGCCAAAGCTAATCGTTGCACGCTAGCACGCCATTGGTCGCACGAAGTGTTGCGGAATGGTATAAATACGGCGCAGGAGGGAGCGCCGTATTCAGAGCGAGTTGGGCTATCGTACCCTTCACGTGTGTTTGAGAGTTATTATCGTTTGCTAACTGCGAATATGTCTGGTCGTGGAAAAGGTGGAAAAACTAAGGGAAAGGCGAAGTCCCGATCCAGTCGTGCCGGACTCCAATTTCCGGTTGGCCGTATTCACAGACTTCTGCGAAAAGGAAATTATGCTGAACGCGTAGGAGCCGGTGCTCCAGTTTATCTGGCTGCCGTTATGGAATATCTCGCTGCGGAAGTATTGGAGTTGGCAGGAAATGCTGCGCGTGATAACAAGAAAACTAGGATTATTCCTAGGCATTTGCAGCTGGCCATCCGTAACGACGAGGAACTGAACAAATTATTGTCTGGCGTAACCATTGCCCAAGGCGGCGTACTGCCGAACATCCAAGCAGTCTTGCTGCCAAAGAAAACTGAGAAAAAAGCTTAATTACCATCTGATACAAACGGCCCTTTTCAGGGCCAACAATTCGCTCATACGTTGGTTATCTCTCGTTTGTTATTTATCATTTACTCACTGAAAACTTGCAATTTTTATTTGGAATAGAACAATTTTGGCCATTTTCAGCGGATTTCATGAAATCTATTACAGAAGAGGTTATTTTTTAATCAACAAAGGAGACGTCGAAGTGCTGCTTTCGTTCTGTTTTCGTGTATTCACGACTGGGACACGAAGCAGGGTAAACCTGATGGAACCTTAACGATTATGGAGCTGTTATGGGCACGAACGCACGCAAGCATGCATACACGCGAGCGAGCACGCACGCACGCACGCAGCCACGCACGGGAATTGTCGGTCGTACAGTTGAGTGTACTCACGCGAGCACGCACGTAGCATGAACAAACGTACACTCACAATAAGCTTCGCCTTAATGTAAGTCTATATTGCCGTGAAACGACGTTTTCGATCCAATGCCCGTGTTTCTTTCTTATGAAATAACATTTCGCAAAGAAGACAAAATGAACACGCAACAAATGACTATATTTATTCATAAATTGAAAATAATTTAATATTTCAAAAATTTGAGATGACTACCTTTATCAAAAGAATTTATTAATTCTAAAAATTAAAAATAAACTAAAATACGAAAATCTTATTAGCCTTTTATTTAGTCTTGATATTTGTGTTAATTGTATCTTTTATTCCATTTCTTTGGTTTTTCTACAATTGTAAAGTCGGAATGTATATGTTGTATAAATCGTATTATAAATTAATGCAATATACATGTAATTCTTTAATATTTGCTTGTGCCAGGATATTGGCTTCAGTACCGCGTTGTTCGAAATTGGCGGGTAGACGTGAACCAATACCGTTGGCAGCCATGCTGTTCAGCCGTGGTGCGCTCCCGACTCCGACGATGTTTGTGCGTGCCTGGCACGGCAGCTGTCTCATTGTCGTGTTCGCTGTCACCGTTGTCGCGTGAGAAGGCTCGCGTACGCGCGGACACCACGGTGCGATAGCGTCCCGACACTACCGAGTGTGCCGTCCAAATCAACGCGACATGTCAAGTCAAATATGCCTAAAGTGGAACAGTTTTCTCAGCAACATTGCAACCAGCTTCGAGAGCCTGTGGGAGGAAGAAGGTCTAGTGGACGTGACTCTCGCCAGTGACGGACAGTGTCTCACGGCTCATAAGGTGATACTCTCGGCCAGCAGTCCCTTCTTTAAGAAGGTCTTCCAGGTAAGTCAAGATTGTTCGGCATCGAACTCGCGAAACTCGCGTCACTTTGAAAAACTCGTTGCTTGTCCTGTGCCTGATTTCACTTCATCTTTGCACGCATGTTGTTATGCCTCTACTCGTGCGTTTGATAACAACATGTTTGACAGCTGTCACGTAATTTCAAAGTGCCCTCGTGTTGAGGTTAGAGATGATTGTTTTGCTATTTCGATCATTTTTGAAACAAACTCTGCGATTACGACACCGTTAACGGTTGATGGTTCTTCCAAATTTTTAATTTCAAGCACTTTCGCGGACTTTTAAAGATTTCCGTGTTTATCTCGATTTTTTTTTTGGCAAATAGCAATGTATTTATTTTTTTTTTTCTAAATGAAGTGATACATTGTTCTCAATATAATCAATACAAATGTTAATTTTTGTAGTATTTATAAGTATAATATTATTTGTTTCATTTCTTTATATGAAAATAATAATATAAAACAATTTATGTGTATTATTTTGAATAAAAATCCATCAATTATGTTAAAGTAAAGAAAAATGATTATTAACTATGATCTATCTAATTTAAAATTATTAATTGTGATATTTTATATATAATATTATAAATTTCATGAATATCTGTTGTGATCTAGTTTATTTTGTCGTAAATTTTCATTTATTATTATAAATAATGTTTGCTTTTGAATTAGTATATTTATCTTAAAAAATTGCTTATGATAAGCTTCAATTAATTTATAGCAATAAATTAAAAACAAGGAGAAAGAAATGCTTTATTGATTAAAATATTTATATTATAATTTGATAAGCAATATAGATTAATAAATTGAACATTAATGTAAAATAAAATTATATTCTGATAGTTTTATTTTATTTCTTTAGACAAACCCATGTCAACATCCGGTTATAATACTGCAGGATGTACACTTTAGTGAATTGGAGGCACTACTTATATTTATATATAAAGGAGAGGTAAATATTGAGCAAAAGAATTTACCAGCGCTTTTAAAAGCAGCAGAAACATTACAAATTCGAGGCCTGTCTGGTGGAGATATCTTTGGAAAAGAGTCTTATAAACGGCTGGCTGAATTAGAACAGACTGATGGGGAAGATGTACCACTCATCAAAGAGGAAACATCTAAGAAGAAACAAAAAGTTAGCAAACAGCAGAATAATTCTATTTTGGAGAAAGCACTGACACCTAGAATATCACAATCGGAAAATACAAATGAATCGGCCGTTAGTGATCAAAGTGGAAAAGATGGAGAATACATGTTGCCTGAGTCATTACCTAATCCAGTATATCATCGTTTGGAGATGAAAGTTAGTTTAGAAAATAATTGTAACAATGATGAAATAATCGTGTCTTAATGGCGTGAAATATGGAATTTATTTCAAACGCATTTCAGATAGAACCATTGGAAATGACAGTAGAGGATCTTCAGAAATCTTCACAATCTCCATTGGATAAGGAAACAGCAGAAAGGCTAGACACAGGACAAACGGATGAAAATCAAGGTTAGTGTCATATTTATGTTCAAATCGAACTTTTTTTTTTCTATGAAGAAAAATAAAAAAGTAAAGAAACATTTTAATTGAAAATGTTCCTTTATTTTTTTGACTTTCTCTAGTATTTAGAATTGTGCAATTTTGTACTCATTATTTGGCAGATATATAAATAGATAAATTTTACACACATTACATTTTTTTCAAGCATTATGGATTTTGCTAAATGCAACATTGATTTTTCTTTGCATCTTCATTATTGCTGATGTCTCAATTTTATAGTAAAGAGAAATTTATTAAATTAATTACCTAAAGATGTTATATTTTGTATATTCAAGTATATACACAAAATATTTAAAAAATATCATGTGTTTTCTTAGCTACAGTTTTCAAGAAATATATAAAGATGATTTTTTTTAAAAGATTATTATTTGTCACATATTTTTTTATTTTTACTTTTGCAGTAGAAACTTACGTTTCAATATTTTGTACTAAATTTTTTTAATGAAATTTTTGCTGAAATTTATCAAACATCTTGCAACTGAGAAAGTGCGTGATTTGTTCTCAATCATCTACCGAATTTATAAGTCGTTAATGCAGTTATTATGTATATTATTATTTTTCTTGACAGTTAACTATATTACATTAAATTTAATAAGAATAGGAGGAAAGCATTAGTGTTATTAATCTATATGCCAAATTTGATTAAAATAATAAATTTTAATTTAATTGCGACTATCATATTTTGCTTCTCGGAATCCGAATCCGACGTTATTATTTAACACATGTTGCTTCTGATCTATCGTTTCATTATCACCTGCACAAATGCTGTATACAATTATGTACACTGATTCACTATCTTTGCATATGTCCGGTAGCTACTGTAGTATCAAAGCTTTTTCTTTGATACCGCAAATCGTAGCTTTTTCGAATCTTCTGTTCGCTTTCATTGCATATTCTGTTTTGCTCGTTTTTGCGCGCCACATTTCCTTTATTTGCTGTGCTGCAAAAGTACCGTAAGAGGGGTAAAGAAAAAAAGATTGCGTGCACGAGTAAAGAGAACTCTATCAAAAAGACAATGAGAGCGACGTAATTAGCGCAAATTATAAACATTTTTGCGGCTCATTGCATTAAAATAAAAATATTTCGTGAATATGGAAGTATATCGTTGTCGCCTGTTCTAAAAAAACAATTGATTTATAACGATTCACGTAAAACCGGCAGTAATCTTTTGCGATTTTTATTCTCGCAATTCGGGGAGTTTTGTAAGAAATCAAGCCGTCCTCGGCGTTACGCCTCGATCGGCAGTGCACAAGCGTATGTGCGTGCATGCGTGAGCGATGCATACGTGAAATGGAAGATGCGTGATCGGTCCTTCATATTGTAGGCTTTATTAACTCGCTCGCATTTTCTTTATTGTGCGCGTAATTCACGTGTGTCGGGCATCTCGTGTCTAAAGCGCGCTGTGCTGATGTGTGTGGCAGGGTCTGGGAACAGTCCTGCTGAAGACATTTCCGGTTTATCTGGCTTGTCCGGGCTAAGTGGATTCTCGGACGTCAAACCGCTGCTTTACTCGTATCAGCACCTACCTTATGCCGATCTCCTGCCGAGCCCGGACATAATTTCGACCTGGGCGTCGTCTCGACCGATGGATCATTTAGCCTGCGATCTCATGAAAATCCTTTTCACGCCGGAAGAGAGGATTCTCTGCAATGTCAACGGCAAGATGGGCAAGCAGCAATTTGACAGTAACAAAATACACTTAATCCGGGAGGTCCTGTTGCACTTCAGCGGCATAGCGCCGAATAGCATCGAATGGGAGGAAGCGTGGAAGAATTGCGTAACCAAAATTGATACTAGCAATAGGGGCTTGAAAAGGTATCTGTTTCAGAGGCGTTCGGTCTACACCCAATGACTAGGGCGTTTTAGGTCAGGGGTCAAACGGAAACGTTTCCACTGGCTGGAATAGGATCGTTTTTCTTTTTTTAAACCCGTCGCCCCGTTTTTGCTCGCGGGACTCGTCCGTCGCTTGCTTCTCTTCGATATGAGCTTTTGCGCTTTACATTTAGGGCGTTGTAAAAAATTGGTGTAAGTAATCAATAAGATTCGCGCGTATGTAGCCATTACGGAGGAAGAAGAAACGGACGGTCAGGCATCCGTGATTAAAAATTGCAGAATTAACATGCAATAGGATCGAAGCGAGCGTTCTCCGATGCACGGTGATGATTCTAGATTGTAGATTTTCGGGGTGACAGGGTGTTTAGGAAGAGATTGTCATTGTAGATCATTGTAAACGCGGTCGAGAATTATTTATACGCTTTAGGTTTGCCACTCAGCGTGACAGGTGGCAAACGATCGAATAATTCTAAGCCCTTTTCGTAGTTCCATTTTAATTTTATAAAAGGTGAAAATTTTTATCTTTTCAAAAGATGGAAATGTTCATCTTATTAAAGCTGAAAATTTTTATCTTATCAAAGAAAACTTTGAGGCACTTCGTTTGATCTCTCCTCTCGTTCTTCTTCACGCTCGCACTTCGTATGTACAACCCCTTAATGTACGCATTTCTTTTTTCACTTTTTTGGGAAAAATCATAAAACACCTTTTGCTTGAAATTAGGATGTAAAAATGTTATAGTATCTTTTCTCATTTTTATGATGAAATATTTTTACTATAACAGAGAGAGAGAGTGACGGCAATAATAGGCATGCAGAAATCTATTAGGAAATCCTTGCATATGTCGCAGGTGTGTACTTTAAGGGGTTGAAGAATCTTTTCTCTTGTCGCGGACGCGCTCACGAGCGAGGTCAATTGTCCAGCTGTCTGCGCATCTTTATTTTTCATATGGCATCTTGAATAACGTAACATTCCTCCTTATTGTTTATTTACGGTATATTCATGCGAGAACTTACTTTGATGATAAAACATGATATTAAAGAGTTGGCGTATCGGGGAGACACGCAAGTCTCTCTTTTTTCTCTCTCGCACTCGAATATACACATCACGTACTCGCTCACACATTATCAATACGGACGGGATGCGCGTGCATACGCGTACACGTACTCACGTAGAGGTATATATATGGTATGTATGTAAATATATGTATTTACACGAGGATATGTGTTGGTCGTGGCGATCACGCGCGTGTGTAAATACGCAGCACGCAACGATCACGGCAGTTCTATGTAAACTTAAAAGAAAGAGAAACCGTAGCTCGTATGACAGGAATAGTGATTTTAAGACATGCTTCTAGAGTATTTAAATCGCAGCAGAAGGTGGTGTTCAGGGTACGCCACAAACTATTAGGATATGCGTTGCAAATCAACGTATGATTTTTACCGTGCGTCCCTTTCTCGAAACTCGCGCGAAAGTGTTCTTTGATCTCTGTTTACTTGTAAAGTCATGTTTTTATTGGTTGTGCGATACATTGATCATTGAAACGTACTGACAGCTTCGAGCCGGCTATCATTTAAATTGATATTATTGTAGACAAGAGAAACGACTGTTTGCAAATAAACCTATTTTTCATTTTTAATTGTCGCTTTATTTCGCGATACCTATCATGTTCCTTTGTTTATCGCGTATCTGCGTAAAAATTAATTTTATAATATTAGAGCAATAATTTTCTCAGATCTCTTGCAGAGACATGCAAATATTTTTTATATGTATTATTTTATATTATGGATGTCGTTTAAGTCACAGAGTGAAACAATATGTTGTTGATTCAAATATGTGATATTTGTATTATTGAAAAATGAGACATGTATTACGGTATATTTTTTTATCTTTGTATTACGTAAGTAAAAAAAATGTTAAAAATTTAAGAAAATTGATTGCTAAATTTATCACCGATTATATGGATCAATATTTAGTTTACGTGTAAAATTCCTTCTAGGGAGAACAATTGAAATGATAAATTAATAAAAGAGGACGTTGAAATGATAAATTGAAATTCTTTACAGGATCGTCGAAGCCGATAGTGACAGTGATAGCTGAAGCTCGCCATACCTCTCCAGACGCGCAAACACACGGGAGAGATTTACTCGCGGTTGAACAGAATTCGTTGTGGAATATCTCAAAAATATTGGAGGACCCACCGCTTCACTCGTCGAATCATTTTCGTACCGAACAAATGCTAGATAAACCAGAGTCGTCGAATTTCCTCGTGACACACAGTTCTGAAGTTTCGCAGCTCGGTTTTTCCGAGTCTCATAATACAGATTCATCGATGGAAAGAAGTGGACCGGCGTATCAACCTTTTCCCTGTCCCTTCTGCGATAGAGCGTACACGAGCTGGGGCTTCCGTCGAAGGCATATAAAAGCTGTTCATACTATCTCTCCATCCCTCAATTGCAAGTGGTGTTTACAAGTGAGTTTTTGGAATTTCCTGATTCTTATTTCAGGATAAAGTAAATGAATTGAATTGCTAACATTTGCACGTATGACGGATAAAGTAAATGAATTGAATTGCTAACATTTGCACGTATCACGGATAATATTATCTTTTTATAATTATCAGGTTCTACCCACACACGCGGCTTGGAAGCGGCACGTGGTATCGGCGCACAATCTATCGTCTAGTGATGCGCACAATGGTCTTTTAATTTTGGAAGAAGCACACATGGTACTGCAAATAGCGCATCCTACCAGATTAGATACATTGGTTAACATGATTAAACAAAGTTCGCAACAAAACTCTGGTCATGATAGCACTCAACCGGATAAAAATTAGGCAGTCGTTAAAATTGCCGATTACATGTGAGTATTGCACAATTTTACAAGCAGGACTTGCTCTTAATTTTAATTTAATAAAATTCGTATTGTTGATGACATAATCGATGAGATTATTAATGTACAATGTTAATGACATAGTCATTATGTAAGGACCAAACCGTTGTGTTCGAAGCAAATGCAAATTTATATACTCAAATATTGTTAAATGGGTATAAATACAAAACATATTTTTAATTATTAGGTTATCATTAAGATATTAATATATTTTCCATGGTCATAAATAAGATGTACATTACATTATTTATTTTTTTTTTTATGTCAGACTGTCCTCAGCATCTTTGTTAAAAATGAAATCTAAATATTGTTTATGAGATTGAATGTGCGAAGGTATGCCAAAATATGTTTTCGTATGTCAACTACTGTGATATATGCACATGTTACTAAACATTTTCAAACGCTGTTTTTCACAGTGTGTGTGTGTGTGTATGAATGATATTTTTTTTTTATTTATATGCGTTTATACATTTAAGAAAAGTGTTGTTATGTACGGCCAGTATGTTTATAACGCAAAATGACTTTTATCATCTTCTAAATTCAAATTTTACAAAGTAATAATTGATACGTGCAATGAAATACGGTTCTTGCAGCATATTGAAAGTTGTTGCTTATTGAAAATTATATTAGTTTAAGAATTTTTACGAGCAAAAATATATCTATATTATTCATATTGCTTTTATAGCAAATTTCTGAATTTACTTGTACATATCTATTATTGCAGCTTTTCATCAAACAGTACATTTTATGATGTATGTTTGTAGCTGTATTATGTTTAATATTGCTTAACAAAAAAAAAACTAAATAATTTTATTAAGATATTTTTCTTTATAAGATTTTTCTTAATAAGAGAATGTGTTATTCCATATTAGTACTTATATATTATTTTATTTACGAATGTTATGCGTTTAACAATACTACATGGAGAAAATTTTATACCAAAATTACTGTGTACGGCAGTAGCTACGAATCATGAAGGAGTTATAAAAATTTTTACTATGTTTTTCACATAATAGCTATAATATTTAAACTTATAATTCTTCTTATGGTCTGCGGGTACTGTCGTATCACAGTAATTTTTTTATATCAAATTTTCTCCATATATTACAAGCGCATATAACACTATTTATTAAATTATTCTGAATTATTGATTTAATAATGTCAAATTTTATTGCACTACTCGTTATAGAGTTATATTTTTTCGTTTTGCAATTGAGAATTCAAAATTAAGAATCAAGATATAAATTTTGCAAGGGGTCAGAGCTGCATTGTTAGTTTTCATTGATTTCTAATTAGCGATTTGTTTTTTTTCCACTTTTTAAATTATAACAAGTATATAGAGACAGTTTGACTGAGTATAAGTACAGTGAACTGATGCAACTGGTCTTAGTTTGATATTTTATAGTTCAGCTACGTGGCCTTTAATAACAATGCCTGGTGCGATCTCTGTAGTAATGCTATCGCCATCGTTAGCACATTCCTCATTCCATGCGTCCTCCTTCGCGTATTTTTCTGACATAAGAATCATCTCGTTTGGACTCCATTCTGGCGAATCTTTGCTATCATTAGTTTGACTATCATTAGTTTTATAGGTGACTTTTCGGTCGTATAAGTCTTTGCTATCACGGCGATAAGACTGCGGCATTGATGACGGTGTGACGCTCTCATATACGGGGTTACGTTTCATCGAAGCGCGCTGATGAGGTGTTTTCCGCAACATTGCCTTAACATTGTAATGTTTTTAAAAAATTAGTATATGTAATTAGTATATATTAGAATAAATTAGAATATATTAGTAATATATTAGAATAATATAATTATTTAGGAAGAACAAACAAAATTGTAATATCTCACCTGAAAATTGAACGGCGGCGCATCGTCGTTTTCGTCATCGTTGTTTTGACGACCTATCATTTCCAACTCTTTGATGGGATTTACGCTGTAATAAAAAAAACACATGTTAGAAAAACAATTTATTAACAGCAATAAAAATTGATCTCAACATTGACTATACCGAATATTGTTGATGTTGCGATTGATTTTACTCTCAAACTTCCACTCCGTGATTCCGTCTACATTTCTGTTTTGAATATCTGATTCATAATTATTGAAATTACGCATTGCTGAGGATTGTGCTTGATTAAATGGTGATGGCGATGTTTTCTTTTTGGCAACGTTCTATACATAAAAAATAAATCTTTATATATAATGTAATTATAATTATGTTTTTAATAGAAATTTTTGTTATACGTAATATTTTTTGAAGCATTGTCTATAATCTTGACAATTCTTTTAGTGCTGGAAATCTGGGTATTTTATATATATCTTTATTCTTCAATTTTTGCCAAAAAGGGAAGAAAATCTGGGTATTAAAATTTGAACTATAAGCTTTTAATTCAAAATTTTACAATTGAACAATTGTAAGTTAAAAGATTTTAGCAACTAGACATAAACAAATAATAAAGTTTTGATTTTTTAATTAATTTTAAGTAAAATCTGTTAAAAAAATATTTTATATGCTTAAGATCAAAAGTATAGATTTAAGAGTTACAATAAAATTTTAAAACGCTTATACAATGTCATTTTTTGATTGAAGAGAAATTAGTATTTTTAAGGATTGATATTGAAATATTTGTAATGGATGGAATAACTTTAAAACTGCCAAAGTATATATTATTCTGCAAACAGCTTATATATTTTGTTGCAAACTTACAGAATACGAATAAGAAATAGAGGGAGACTCTGACGGTTGCGTAGAAGCACGTTTACTCGCAGGCTGAAAATTAGAAATGCTACTTTTACGAAGAGATGACTCCTCTGGACATTTAATCGGAATGTTAGGATCCCTGGTGAACGGAGTGTTGATTAAACTTTGATCCCCGCCGATTGATGTACGATGTAGAGGTACGCGATGTGGCGAATTTGTTGTTTGAATCTCAACATCTAAATGATAAATTATTTTTTGTTTTTTAAAATCTTAGAAATTTCTTTAGTGTATCAAATTTGTAAATTGATATACCTCTGGTATGAACATTTTTGTTGGCCCAAGGCACTGTTTGTCTACGTAACGGTGCATCCCAAGATTCGTGCTCATCATCACTCATCGCAGACAATATAGATCTGCGAAAAATTTTTTACAATTTTTTACAATTGATTCTATAAATCGTCGAAGCGTTTTTACACGACTCTTATTTTTTAAACAAGCATAATACGAAGAATTCATATTTAAATGTTAAAAAAGTCAAATTATCGACATATAAAAAGTAGATAAAAGAGAGCACAGAGTAGAGATTTACGACTATTCAAATACATAGCATTTAAATGCCATCACAACAATTCTTGTAAAAATAAGTTAAATTATTTTGTGCAATTATTTCTAAATTTTGTTAGTGCATCTTAAGTATAAAATACATAAATTTTATATTTTTTTAAATTTATTGTTTCGTCTTCTGTACCATTTAATTTTATATTTTACAAGTTATTTTACACTTATACTTAATGCTTTAAATATATTATGCATCTATATTTGCATATTTTTAAATGAAATCAACATGTTTTTAGCTTGCGATGCACTATACATCATGATTATAGAAAAATTAGTTTTGACAAAAATATAATTGTTGAAGTTTTACTAAATATATAAATAAGCATTCACACAGACGTGCCAATTAAAGTAAATAATAATATAAATTGCTTAAAATTACAAATACGGCAAACATTAATATTGCATTAAGTCGTACAATGTATTGCCGTGAAAGTAAATTTTAATTTTAAACTGAAATTAATAATTTTATGTAGCCACTTTTCATAATACGCGCGCTTATGATCAACCAAATGCGCAGTCGCTGTATACGCCATTGTCACATTTGGCGCTGTGTACCTCGCCGCGTCGCATTATTACAAGTTGAATTCTGAAACTAATCATTTGTTTTTCATGTTTATTACATGTAAAAAATACTTTGTGCGCACAAAGAAGTGTTGGACGAAGAAGTATCGATCAAAAATAGATATCGAACGATCGCTGCGACACGTTGATTCGGCCGTTCGCATTACCTTTCTTGCTCGTGTTTTGATACTCGCTGTTTCTTTGGAACTTTGAAGGTTACAGTGTGTAGTTGAGATGAAATAAATCGACAAGAGAGACTAGGTAAATATATTCTGCTATTCATATGTTTAACAATCAATTTTACATAAAGTAAGAACTACAAAAGTGAATTATTATTTTCAACATCAATAATCTAATAACTAGTAGCCATTTCTTGCAATATGCGCGTTTATAATCAGCACATATACTTATACAAATTAACTGCATAGCCGCTATATTAGCTTGTTCAATTTCGCGCCGGGCTATGTTGCATTATATCGCATCGCGTTGTTACGAGTTGAACTCCGAAACTGTTTCACGTTTTATGTTTATTAATTGTAAAAAGTGATTCGTATGTACAATGAAACGTTGGAAGTATCGAGTGAAAGTCGAGTGATTGTTGTAATATGTTGATTTGGCCGTACGCGATGTACTTTCTGCATTTTCTGATATGCACTTTCGTTTTGCAGTTTTGAAGGTTACGGCGTTTAATCAAGATGAAACAAATCGTGCAGGGACTGACAATTGGTGAGTAAATATAGTCATTGTGTACGTATCTGTTTAATGATTGATTTTATAATTAATGTCTACGCCAGTGAATTATTATTTTAATGCTATCTAATAACTAGTCATTTTTTGACGATTTGCTTCGTGTTCTTACGATTTTTATGCATTCTGTAAACTCATCGGATAAAACTTTTATGTCGATAAGATAGATTTCGCTACATTTGTCTGTTATGTTTCCGCGCCACGCCGCGACGTGTCGCTTTATCACAAGTAAACGGTTTGTTCGAAATGTCCCGCACTTCGCGTTTATTGGTTGCGACAAGTAATTTACGTTGTATGTAAAGTATCGGAAATATCGAGTGAATGTCGTTGAATCGTTGTACTATGCCGATTCGGCCATGCACGTTATCTTTTTGTCTCTTCGCAAAATTCGGTTTTCTTTTGCAAGCGTGAAGGTTACGGCGTTTATGGAACGAGTTGGCGACAATTAAATGTGAGTAAATTTGTGTTATTATTCGCATCTTTTACTCGTGTTAGTACTCGCATCTTTAATAACGAATTTTATAAATTTACACTGAATATTTCTATTGTTTATAAAAATTTTGATAAGCAAAGGTTTGTAAAGCTCAATTTTTTTAAATCATGAATAATGTAGCTGCAAAAAAATATAAATTAGAAATACACACACACGTACACACACGCACGCACGCACACAAAATAATTTTGCTTTAGGATGTTAACCAATTGTTTGAGAATTTTATATAAATTTATCCTAAAATATTTGTAAAATTTGTAAAAACTAAACATTGAATTTTTTTTGGTTATGCTCTTGATTTGACGATAAAGATAAAAATTATTAGCTTTAAGTTTGTATTCATATAAATCGTGTATAACTTGAGTGATAATATTACTAAAATTTTATAATATATATGTGCATTTTTGACATGTATATTTCTAATTTAGACTATTTGCTATTAATATACGTAACTTACCCTGCACGTTTAATGTTCACGTTTGAAGGATCGTTCATATAGCTCGTATCGAAGTAGAGAAATTCTTGTTTCATATCGAAGGGTAGTTTATGAACTTGAGGTGGTTTTATCTTACTTATATAGGTATCTATCTTGACACTCGGGTCGATTTTTTCAAGAGATACACATTCATTCACTTTTTTCAAAGTTGCCACTGTCGATTGATTGTATAAATGAATCTGTCAAAATATTTGAAATAATAATACGTGTAATACTTTTACGCGTTATTAATTTACATTCTATTATACTATTATTACATATTAAAAAATATTTATGACTTGCAAGCAAAATATTAAATTTTATTAATATCAGACATAATTCTGATTTTAAGCGCTGTTATACAAAAACTGTTTGAAATTGTAATTTATTGATAATCATACCTGCTGCGATAACTGCACGAGGTCTTGATAACGGGCTGCACGGTATCGTAGGAGGACTTGGAACATGCTCTTCGATCTCCATTTGCTGCAATAGAATTTGATGAAATCCTTTGTTTCTTGGTCCATTTCTTCTTTCAGAAGAGGCCTCATTTCTTTTCTCACCACATGTCCTCTATAAGCTGAAAGCATATAATAGTTTTAAACACATCTTTAACCATTTTGCCTATGCAAATTATGATTTATTTTTATTACATTCATTGACAGAGATAACAATTTTAGATAATAATTATATTTTTATAAAGTTTCTTCAGATTTATTGAATTTTTTATTAATTTAGTCATTTCTATTTGCAAATTTTCATAATTATTTTTCTCAAAAACTAAATCTTGCATGAAAAAAGTTTTGTTATATTTTTTATTTATTTTTACATAAAAATGACAGTTCTCTCACAAATCCTGTCATGTTTTGTACATAAATTTGCTGTTTCCAATCAAATGTCACATTTTAAAGAATGAAGACTTTAGTTTTGAAATTATTAAATCTCAGACAGTAAAAGAATAACTTGATAGAATTTAATCTTGAAATTATGTGTTTAAAATGTGCTTTGAAATATTAGAATTTGATGTTGAGAACATATTACTGTGAATAGGTAGAGTAAGTCGTTGAACTTAGAGTCATTAATATTATCTTTTGTTATTTACCTTTCTGTATCATTACTGCCGCTTCATCAGCCGATAGCGAGTTATTTCTCTTGATTGATGCTTTCTTCACTGCAATAATAGATGTTATAATTGATTGAACGTTTAGAAATTTATAAGAACGTTAGGATTATAAATGTACATTTACCAAAACATAAATTATCGGCGGATTATAATACATTTATCGCGATTTTCCTCACGAATTTACTTACCAATCTCTTTCTTAATGTCGACGATCTTAGTGGCAATGTTTTTGCGTGCTAGAAAGGCACGCATCATACATTGGACTTTTACAATTTTTTTGACTTGTGTCTCATATAAGCGTGACAAATACTCTTCATTGTAATACTTTAAGAAGACCTTGGTCTTACCGATGATCCAACCTTCCATTTTCAATCTGATTAGAAGTAGTCTGCAGTTATCCTTCGTCATTTCGACTGTCTCGTTGAACTCAAAGGCTAAAAATTTGTATCTATAAAAAAGGATTACAAATAGTTGGCTAATGTATTATATATATAGAAAAAATATTGATTATGTTGATTGATGAGTAGCATTATGTTACTAAGAAAAAATAGTGTTTTTCTGCTCTCACTTTTACGTTAAAGCCAATATATTTTCTTACCACTTGCTGTATTTAACACAAAGTGCTGGCTTTGCAAGATTATTGAATTACCTTCGAAGGAATTCTTGGAAGGGTATTCTGTACGGATAACCGCGTTGTCTGGCTTTCGCTGTATCGAGAACTGCTAACGCTCTGATTTGTTGTTTGACAACTTCTCGATAAAAACTGCGAGGAACATCCTCGAGATCGCAGCGTATGCATCTAACGAAGTACATGCCGCCGCTTGCAGTGCCTACCGCAAGATTTTTCAAAATTTCGCGACTCGTTGTTTTAAACGTCGATGAACACGTCCGCATTTTGCGCGTCTGAGAGTAGTATCCTTTAGACGCAGTATTGTATTTCTATTGAAAATAAAGATTTATTGTATTGTAAGGTACAAACGTTTTTAAAAAAATTTTTATATGTAATATAGTTGCTTCTAACATCTAAATTATGCTTTAAAATAGTGAGAAACGTCGAGTTGATCAGATAATTTGTTATTAAAATTCGAGATATTAAATGTATACCGTTTATAAAAAAAATCGATGCACCTCGAAAGCAAATTTTCCCATTCAATAAATTTTTGCATAAGCTATATGTTTGCGTGGAGATAAAGAAATCGTAAGAATAGCATGACACAAGAAGCCAATTTATTTGAGAAAATCTGTGTGTCTTAAATATCACAGATTAATATTTTATAAAACTAAATGTCACGAACTTAGAATTATTTTATGGAGATGTGTCAATGTGTCAGATGTGTTTTTTTTTCATAAATAGCGTATTTCGATATAGCAAAAAATACATTCGTTTACATCTTATTTACCCGAAACTTGGAAGATTCCTGCATGAGAACATTCCATTTCTTTTTCGACGTTTTCTCTTCCGCGAGACTATGTTCATCGACGATCGTCAGGTTTCCCGACTTAGTTAGCTTATTCGTGAACATCTGCTTAACTGCATCATGCGAGGAGAACCTCATCGTGCCGATCATCTCCGGCGGCACGAAGTCTCGATTTTTCGCGGCAATCTCGCTGGCGTCGTATATCAACTTGCCGGTGTAATGCGCGACCGTGAACTCATGCGAGCTCACCGGTTTCACGTAAACACTAGGCTTACATTCTTTGATCTTCTCGAGGATGTATTGAGCATCCTGCAATTGCCGCGAAGCGTCATCGATAATATGGAAGAGACCATTTTCCTTGCTCATTAATTGATCGATCACTTCCTTATTATCGTAAAAGCGCAACCGTTGTGTGGGTATATCTTCCTCTTCTTGTTCTTGCTGAAATCGCAAAACCAATACATAGTATAAATTCTTTTATTTTGTATGCAGTTCTTCATCGATTTCGCTTCTAAATTGATTAATATAGAAAATTTTATAAATATAACTTGCTCTTTAAGAATTATGAGTGGATTTCTCTCTCTCTTTCTCTCTCTCTCTTTAGTATATATTTAATATATAACAAACAAAATTAAAAGAACTTTAAAAATTTGTTGTACATTAAAATGTATACATATATATCAGGTTATACAAAAATTTACCATTTCCCAGACGAATATCCTTTGATTATAATAATATTGCATTTGTTCGTTCATCGTATTCACCAGCAGCTGTTCCAGTCGATTCATCGTGAAACATTCGAACCCGAAATAATCGAGGATACTAATGGCATATTTGTCACCGCTAATAGAAATTGAGAGAAATCGATGATATAATTCGCTCATTAGTTTTAGCTTTTTTATTCATTATGCAATTTTATAAAAAATAATTTTGCATAACTTACTAAAGACTACGAGTCATTGACAGCTTATAATTGATGTTGTTGACTATCCAGTCTACTAAACGTTGATAAAGAGTATTCGCCAGGACATCTCGTGCTTCTTTCGCTTCTTCACAAGTGTGCTTCCTACGTATCGCCGATCCTTTCACGATCAAGCAATAATTTATGAGAGCCCAGATAAATTTCTTTGAATCCAGGCCAAGGAGTTCCGCCACTGTAAATTGAAATATCATTTTTCGCGATACTTTAATACAATGTATTAAAGTAAATTTCACGAAATAGCGACGCGTTAAATTTTCGAATTTAACTTTGTACCTTTATCAGCGGCTTCGTTGTTATCCAATTCAGCCTCCCCGTTATTGCCTTCGACAAATTGAATTTCTCCGAGAATTAGAATGGCTGCAAGGGTCTTTCGAATAATCTCACAATGTTCTTCCATATCTATAAATTTTAGACTTTCCATGA
Organism: Linepithema humile; assembly: GCF_040581485.1. Taxonomy (NCBI): domain Eukaryota; kingdom Metazoa; phylum Arthropoda; class Insecta; order Hymenoptera; family Formicidae; genus Linepithema; species Linepithema humile. The sequence continues at coordinate 18,676,773 of NC_090132.1, forward strand.
GTTCTTCGAATTTCACTGCGTTGTTTTGCGGTTCATTCCTCACTTTGAACGCTCGCTTCTTTTCAGTGCCCTTGTCAGTTATTCTGAGATATCGAAGTCTTCTTCCACCTGATAGGTAATATTCCTTTAATTTTCCTGACGCCTCGAGACCGTCGTAAAAGTAGTAAAAGGCATGGAAATTTGACTGATTTCTGGAAAAGTAACTTGTTTTTATTATTTCTTATTCTCACATTTGTAATATCAATTAAATTATATCATTATTTATTTTATTTTTATTATTTTTATAATAATTATACAATTTTTGTGTTATAAATAATTATCTCTCAAGAATATTGTTTATTGACTTATATGCAATAGTAATGGACTTTATACTTTAAAATATACAGTGCGATATATTTTTAGTGTTTCAATTTAATTAGAAGAATTTTAAAAATTCATAGATTTTGAATGAAAAGATTGCGCAAATAAATGTCTGTGCGTAATATTATTCTATAATAAAAGTTATATAAATTACCTATCGCGAGTAGAGACGCGCCACTTTTCTAATTGATATTGCCAAAATATTGCGCCGGATGCTTTACCGGTTGAGCCGAATGTCGTCTGTATTTGTAATATGCATCTGGTGGAATTAACATTCAGCGGTGTCGCGGCATTTGTGAAAGCATGAATAATTTTTATAGCTCGCAGCACTCTCGTTCCAGTATCGTGCAGACCCTTAAAAAAAAATGAACAAGTTTTCTCGTAATTTTATTTATATACCGAACATGCGCGTTAAACTCACTCGTCCGAGGAACATAAGATGGTTCACCAGATGCAGCATATTTGTCGTTTTCCCAGAGTTGCTCTCACCGGCTAGCAAGATGTGCTGCGATTCTTCGTTATGCATAACATCCTGAAACGCGCTGTCTGCCACGGAGTAAATATGAGGGGCATTATCCGATCGCGATTTGCATTGATATTTCGCGTGATACTGTAAATGAAATATCTCAAATTTTTCTTGCAATTTTTTTATGAGAATTATACATAGGAGAGATAAGATTATTACAATCTTGTTATTAAATACGCTTACTAATTAAGCTTTCGAAAGCCTTTTTATATATTTAATTTATATATATATATATATATATATATATATATAATTTAATTTTATACATTTAATATATATTTATATTTTTATTAACGGTTAAATTTGAGCACACACACAATTAGTGATTAAGCATAACACTTACGTAAGCACCATAAATATCGTGTTTTTCGTTTGGATTGAGTATCAATAGAACGTCGCCGATAAATGTATGATATTCACCCCGCTGCAGTCTTTCGTGAAGTTCATCCAAGATCACATTTTCGCTCAGGACATCCAGTGCTGCCAAGTCTTCTGTGAGCATATGTTCTGGCGGTTCGTCTTGATGAGTCTGTTGAACAAGATTTTCGTTTAATGCGCGCTGTAAGATAAGCATTTGCAATTTATTTTATTATTTACGCAAGTTCTTACCTTTAAGAAACCTTTGCGAACTATCGATTCCGCTTTTCTTTGCTCTCTGCCCTTTTCGGAGACATTCGTCGCCAGTGTTTTGATTTCTTGCGTCAGCTAAATATAATATCTACGTTGTGTACATTTAGCTTTTTGGTTATTGTAATAATTTATGCCGAGAGATATTTACAAGTTTTATATTGAAGCTATTTCGAATATCTTGAATGTTTTAAAATTTCGGTTCAAGACAATTTTGAAAAAATATTTAATTTTATTCTTAATAAATAACAAATTTCTATTTTGTTATCACAAATTCTATTTTTTTTTATTTTTAATAATTGTGTTTTAAAAAACCGAGTTTGTACATTTTTGAGATCTTGCGAAGGATGTAGGTAATCGGTTGATGAGCACATGCTTGTAATCTCGTTACTAATTCGTAGCTCGCATCGTACTGATATCATACATTACCGGATAATCGTTCTCGGGTAGCTCCGACAAAAAGGGATGTTCGATGATCTCCATCACGTACGGTCTGTTCTCTGGGTTCTTCTCGAGACATCTGAAACGGATCGTCGTAGATCTCGTGTTATTTGGTTCGCGATATTTTTCCGCGATGAAACAATATTCATATCTAACTGATCGCGTACTCCGAAATGAAGTCGTTGAGATTCTGCGACCAGTTGGCGGGTCGGTAAAGGGTTGGTGGTGGATTGCGAACGATTTGAAAGAGTGCACGCGTCGGATGCATGTCTTCGAACGGCGCTTTGCCGTCGGCTAGCTCTATTGCCGTAATGCCGATCGCCCACACGTCGACCCGGCTGCCGTATCCACCATCGGTCCCGCTTCCTTTGCTACTGGCGACTTCCGGCGCCATCCAGGATGGCGATCCTATGCAGGTGTGCCGTTTCTCCAGCTCGTTCTTCACCGTCCTGGAGAGTCCGAAGTCCACTAATTTCACTTCTCCTTCCTTCGTCAGAACGATGTTGTTGCCACGAATGTCTCTGTGGATTACATTGTGCTCGTGCAAGTGGATTAAAGCCTGAAATAAAAAAAAAAGAAATAGATGTCATGTAATACTTAGCTTTGGTATCGTTATTGTTGCGCAATCAAATCAATTTTATTAAACCGCAAAATTATTATCGATAAATACTTGAAGCGCCAAGCGGATGAAAGAATGTTATAACAGAGTTAAATTATATTTTTATGGGAAACATTATTATTATTGTACATATCGTGCTATCAATTTAGCGACAGAAAAATATTTAATGAAACTAATCGATTTAATTTTAACGTTAATAAAAACGTAAAATGCTATTAATATTATATAGTGTAATATATCGTGCATTATTCTGAGATCTAAACACAACGTGCGCGGAATATCTGTGAGGTACGACTATGCGGAAGGGAAGTTAGCAACTCGGCACTTGCAGTGTCTTGCGAGAATCATCTTTATAGATTTACTGCAAATTGAACGATCTATAATTTGCGGCCGGCCGCACTCACAGCGCGTAACAAGCGCGGGTCAGTGAGCAGTTCCGACGTGGTATAAGCATGAAATCATTAATTCCAGACTCATCAGCAAGCCGTTCAAAGGTTATTCCACACTTCAAAGCTAAAGCTAAGCTGTCTTACAAAGTTGCTCATCATAAACATCAAATTTTTCATTCATTTTTTTTAGATCTTCAGATCATTTTTAATGATTTTTTCCTTCGGCCTTTAGTCATTTTTTCATTAACTGATTTTTAATGAATTGTTTTTATCTTCACAAATTCCTATTCAAACTTTTTTAATATATGACAGATTTGTGATCTCAGTATCAAACTTATAATGACAGACTGAAGTGTATTATTTTTCTTACGTCCAAATAAAATTACCCAGCAAATTGGTATTTATATTTTGCACATATATGACGATGCATTTAAAATAAAAATAGAAAAATATAGAAAATATTGCTAACGAATAACCGGATGAAACACAAAAAATAATTACAGGAATAAGAGGAAAATTCAAGGGACGAACGAATTGTTAATTGGCGGATAAAGATTAAACGGGATATAACGATCGTACAGAAGAAGTATAGTGGAAGTCTCCATTCGTTTCTCGTTCTTTATCCGTTTTCCGTGCTCTCTTTGTGTTTCTGTTTCGAGCACTGCGCTCGCTGTGCACTGCTCTTCGCGGGCATTTATTTCGCGTGTAATTTGCCGGCATTAAACGTCAACGTGGTCTGATTTACCGCACGAGTGACCGTGGACGAATCGCTACTGGGCCCATGGAACACGTATCCGCGAGGAAAGAGGGTAGAGGCAGAGAACAGGAGTAGGAAAAAGAAAGAGGGAGACAGGAGGGTTGCGTGTGCAGTTTCCAAGGTGGAGAAGGAACGGCGTGGGCAGCCGGGAAGCGGTGGGTCGGCGGGAAGCATTGGGGCCCAGTGGCGAAGGGCACCGGATTGTGCGTGCATGAGGCATATCCGAAAGGTGGACCCACATAATGATTTAGTGACAAACTGCCTGGATCGTAAATATTATCGCCGTGAGGCACTCGCGGCAGAAAGAATGCCGGGCCTATTACGCGCGTCGTGCCCTTTCGCCGCGCTTACTCGAAGGGAGAAGTGAATTTCGAGGAGAATATTAAGATTCGGAAGGGAATACGTTTATCAGTGAGAGATATTGCGAAACATCCGATAATTTATAAAGTTCAGAATAAACTATATCTTTATACGAGCTCGCGAACTTATATGCATTTCTTAAAATTATATGTTGACTAGCGTTAACTAATATTGAATAATAATTTTTTATTTAATTAATTAATAATTTCCCGTTATAATATGTTCGAATAATGAGGTAAGAGAAATTTGAAGAAATTAAATATTATTTTGCTCAGTTAAATAATATAATATATATTATTGCTGCATAAATAATTAAGCTAATCAGCAGAGGTTTACCTTATTATTTTGTTTAACTTAATTATTTTGGTCTTCTATGTATAATCACAATTGAAACTCTAATTTCAGCCTCTATTAGCAGTACTGATTCCGTATGTAAGGGATAATAAATAAAGCAACAAATAACGAAAAGTAGAAATGTAGCAAGGAAAAATTCAATGACACACGAATCGAAGCGGAAATGGTCACTTAGGTTCCATCCTGTGGCGTGCCTCTGTCATTCGCTTTTTTCGCGACTCCCGCCTTTAGTTTTCCTTTCATGCACATGCGGCTTCTTAAGTCCGTTGAGAAATGAACACGATATTCTCACCAATTATCCGACCTCCTAGGAGAGACCGGAATCATGGAAGATGGTATCATTGTAAATAAGCGAATCCGTCTGCCGTGATCATTAACTATTAAGTAAAATTATAGCAACCTACGGAAGAGCGTTTAGCTTTTCGTATCTTGCGTCTCCTTAACTTTTCTTCCCTTTTTCTCTATCTGGGTTTTTCTTGCTTTTGTCTTTCTCATTTGAACATTTGTCTTAGTTTACTTTATTTGCGTGTTATCCATTTCCGGCTTGTTTCGCCATCCACTGTGTCTGTCCTTACTTTTTTTTTTCTCGCGAAACTCGTGGAAAAATTAACGGCACGACTTACGTTTTATGGTTGTCGTAAACAACAGTAATATTCAATTAATGCAGCGGTTTAAATTTATCTCGACGTTAAGTGCATTGCCCATTAATATTAGTAATGGTGAAAGCAACCAAAAAAAAAAAAAAGAATATTTTTACTGGATATGAACTTTATGAATTCATTAGGCTATTGCCTTGCAGTGATATAGCCACTTTGTTTTATCAAGTTTGTTAATTTATGTGTACACACGGCACTTTGATAAAAGTATCAAACTAATTATTTCATTCCTTTGAACACTCGCAACAATCCTTGAAGCATTTATCGAACAGTTATTATAATTATCGCGAGTACGGGTTATCTTTTTGCAATCGGCCGCGAAATATGCTGTTTTTCCGTGTCTTTTAATTGCACAACACGAATACGTTTCGGCGCCAATGGGTCTTGTGCAATCAGCGGGATAATCTGCCGTGAGATAAAAGCCTCCGCCGGGACATAGCATCGAGCATAATTATATCGTAATAACGCGACTATTGCCGTGGCTACCTACTATTATCATTTCTGTTGGTTCACCGGTGCACTCTGCCACGCGGGTAATATTTATTACACTTGGTATCAAGAGAGGGAGGTGGGTAGCAAGAATGACAAGGGGGATAGCTGGATGTGTGATGAGGGGTAGATTGCAACACAATTTTGCTGAACATTCCGCGACGGTCATCTTTCTCGGCTACTGACGCACATATTACTCCGTACTCGAGCAAAAACCAATTATCTTAGCAGAGCTCATTTGTTTTTGGTCAGTCAGATTTTTCCGCATTATAACATTAATGATTGATTGTCTCGTAGACGCGATACTTTTGAATTAAGTAATACAAAATCGAGGAAAATATTGCGATGCTTGTTTCAAATAATGATATGTATTTTTTTTTTGCGGAGAATACAAAAATCGAGATATGTTGAAATTTACCTTGATGACTTCCCTCAAAATGAAGGCAATATGCTCCTCTCGCATCCTTTTGTTATTTGCAATCATTCCGTGAACAAGATCCATGACTGTCCCACCCTCGCAAAACTGCAACATACACAATGCCATATCCAATTATTAACTATAAATTCAAAGTTTTTTGTCAGTAAAATGGCATAATAATTTTTCCTTAGCAGAATAGACAGATTTTTGATACTGGCACTAATTTTTTAAAGTATCTTATAAATTTCCTGAATATTTAATAGTCTGTTAGGTGCACGGAAGCTAATTCTGAACCGAAGAGAGAACGATTCTCGTAGTTCATACCTCCAGAAATTAAGCACGGCCTGGAAAACTTATACTCAAAGCGTAATAAACTTCGTATGTCTACAATTACACGAAACGTGCGGTAATCTTGAGTAAACGTGATCCGACGCTTCGTCCACACATTACCACGGAATTTGATCTCGTGTGAGAACCGCGGTTCGTGAAATAGACTCTGCCTTTCTTTCACGATTTTAATATGTATTTATCCGAATCTTGCGCTTTTCCCTTGAAAAAGAAACTATTTTTTTACATAAAATTATAAGATGTTCCGCTAGAATGCTATATTTTATTAGTCTATGGTGCGCACAGATGTTTTTGTTTATTAGCTTTGCTAGAGTGAACCGCGAATAGCATTCCGCTCATACGTGACGGTGAAAACCCTCCTTCTTCTCGGATACTGCATGCGATACAACAGAGTCGGTATCATCAAACCGCGGCATAGGAGACTCTCTTGTCGCGGTCCATCGATTATCGCAGTTCTACGCATGTCACCTTACCGAAGCCGCGCGTGCACGCCCGTAAAACTCGTTCGATATGAAATATCACCGGCGATAAATCCTGCACATTGTCGTTGCGCATTTTTTTTCTATCCCTCTCCTTCGCGAAATCTCTCAGCGTTCCTCTCTGTCCGCTAGCCGACTTAAAGCCGATTGACTTACAAAACTGTTATTCGGTCCGCGTTGCATCGCCGGCGCGAGATGCGCCGCGCGTCTCTTTCTCTACCGCCGGCCTCCGCGGCCTGTTGCGTCTTTATTGCTTGTAATCTCCGGCAACGAGCAATCAGCAGACTTGAGGTAGCGATCGGCGACTCATTACGTTTCTTCGTTGTAGGTACTTAGCTCGACCCCGACCCTTGCACGCGAGTTTACTTGAAGTAGATCGTAAGATTCAGGCAGATTTTGTCGTTTTATAGCGTGTTTGCGCGTTGCTTTTGAATCTGCGTGAAACTCTAAAGAGAGATTGATCGAGAATGTGGGTGGTCGAAGTTGAAAACGTAGGAAACTCTCTCACGAGCGAATAAAGCAGGTATTAAATATATGATAACGGAATATTAATCGAGATTGATTAAATATTTAGTGTTGAAACACTCTTTCAGTCTCGCCGCATACTAAATTTGTGTTTAGAGATCATTGTTAATTAAATTATTTGTATTTTAAAAGACGCCGTCAATGAGTACACTTATCAAGTTTGATTTAAATTAATAGAAAAACTAGACATAGATTAATGAAGCATAATATACTGTATCTTTTTTCTCTCATCGTCTCTCTTTTTCTTCTATTTATTTCTCTTTTAATTCTTCTCGCTGTTACGTTTTCAAAAATATCCCACATATCTTTATGACAGGATAATATCCGAAGTTAATGCAAAAGAAGGTATACATGGTATTTTACTGCGAAGTCATGTAGAAAGTTAACGAAATTCGAAGCGGCTTCCCTCAAGAGATGTTTTGTGCATCGACGCGCTTCAAACGATAAAGGCGTGGCCGAAAAGGCGTCGAATCCCAAGATAACTCGGCCGATTTTTGAGTGCATGTATTACGTCAACCATCGTCGCTTTACTCGAGATAAGTATTAATAATATTTCGGGCGTACACCGCGGAGGTCCGTCCGTAAATTAGGGCCGCGACGTGCCGGGGCCTCACCTGCGTACACGAACGAGTTTAATGATTGTTTAATGGGGGCGCGTGTGTCGTAAATTATCCCTGTATTCGACGGTCTCAAATGCTTGAAATTGCCTCCGGGTTCTGAGCATGGGTATATGCGGCAACCCTCGCTTCTGGCCTTGCTTTCTCTCTCTTTCTCTCTTTCTCTTTTCCCATGTCTCCTTCGTGTTACCTTCATCTTTCGTTCTGCATCTCCGTTCTGTATCTTTTTTTTTTTTTCTGTTTCTTTCTCTCTTGGGGAATTACGATGTTAAAGACGCATTACGGATATACATATCACGCGGTGTCGATAGGAACTTTGCCGCGACTCTGACCTTCGGTATAATAATAACAATGAATTGCAACAATAATTACACGTTCTCGAACTGATCGAGCCATGCCCTGCAGACTTAAATGTCCATTTGCGGTGCTAAATCGTTCTTTATGACATCGTTAAGTGTGTCATACAGTATATTGGATAAGTTAGTGCATTAAGATGAGCGCAACTTTGGAGGAAGCTATAGAAATCAAGACAACACCATTGACCTGCTCTCTTTAATGAGACTTATTCTTAGCAAATGGAACTGTAAAACTGTGTTTCTAAATTTGTGCCTTAGAATATATAAATTATATTTTCATGTTCTACACGAAGAAAATTTTATATCAAAAATTATTATGTACGGCACAGTAGTCGCGGATCACGAAGGAATTATAAAAATGTTTACTATGTTTTTTCATATCATCATATATATGTAGTATTTAAACTTATAATTCTTATGGCCCGCGTCCTTTTGCCGTATTATAATAATTTTTGGTATAAAATTTTCTCTACGTAATCACAAATCGTTATCAATATATTATTTAATTTTGTAATCTAAAACTCACCTCCATGACGAACCATATCTGGTCGAACTCAGACTGTTTCCCGGATCGCTTGCGATATATTCCGTAGAATTCTGGGAGATTTGGATGACCGGCGAAATCACGAAGAATACGATATTCTTCCACAATTAGGGATTGCGTTTCCGACGTGAGCTTTTGGATCTTAATGGCAACTCTTTTATTTCCTGAAACAATCGATATGCGTGCATCTATTTTTGATCACTGCCTGCTAATGATAGTATCTTTTTATGCTTTTATACTTATATTTTAATTCATATTCGACATAGATTTTCATTACGTACCAGCTTGCTGATCAATCCCTTCGTAAACATCGCCATATATACCGACACCGATACGCTCTTTCAGCGTGTATCTTTTTCCTGGATCCTGAATGCTGTCCAATCGTTTAAGAGTTCCAGGCCCTGTGCCTTGGTTTCTACCTCGATTCTCCATTTCTCTCTGTTTATCATGAATACTGCTGCGCTGATTACTTTCGTAATCGTTCATCTTGCAGATAGACAGATTTCCACTGTTGAAGCCGAAATATCTGTAGATTATTTGAAATATTTAATAATAATAGATTAACAATTATAGATTACATTCATAGATTCTGTAAAATGTATAAAATATTATCAATCTAGAAAGATAATAAAATATGTATTAGTTTATTTTAATTTGAAATCATAACGATATTATTTAACAAAATTTATATAACACCGTATGTTATATTAAAATACATTAAATTTTAATGAATTGATTTATCAATTAATTTATAATTTTCGTGAAACAATGTGTCATGTAAATTTATTTAAATATATTTGTTTTTTTCTTACAGAACACGAATGTCCATAAGTGTGTGAAGTGCGTGAAGTGTGTAAAATCGACGAAAACATTTCGAAAGGAATGTTTTATCGCATCATCGAAAATCAACGCTTTCTTCTCGTCATCGAGCTCGGGATCGAGGATGACTTTCCGGACACTCTTGGAATATTTTAAGAGATGTCAGGATCGGCCGGTCGAGTGTTTTAGCAGCGCCCTGGCTCACAAAGGTGAGTACTAATTATATTCCTTCTCGAGTGCCCCGTGAATGAGTGGTAATCGTTAATTAGTAGCTTGCTTCCTGAAAGCTTCGGCGGGCGTTGCCGAAGAAGGATAGGGCGAAGAAAGGATCGAAAAGGCGTCGTCGGCTACGACGCATCCTTGTCTGTTTATCGGTTGTACGTTTTAATCGGATTATACTAAGCTTAAGATTTAATGAAATTTCTTTTACTCTGATAATTAAGATGCATCAGAATTTTGCGTATGTCGAAAATTATTTTTCTTATCTCGTGAGATAATTAAGACTTAATAACAATAATAACGGTGAACTTATCATTTTCGTGTTTACATATTTCTTTACGGCAAAATGTTGCACCGTATCTTTTTGCAATGGTATAATGTTGTCGATTATCGATTTAACGAAGTGTAGTAAATTTTATTATAGCTTATGCGTTTATCTGACTTTCATGTAAATATTAATGAATTCTTATGAAAGTTTTGATTGTTAATATTTTAAATATTCAAGAGAAGAAAATCGCGCAGATATATATTAAAACAGTAAATAATTTGAAAGAATAGATATAGAGTTATCGCAAAGTTACGGAGAGTTATAAATTATCCCCTGACGAACTTTATTTTTCCTGATGCATACACTTTATCATAATCCATTTATAAGTTATTCCGATTGTTTTCATTCGCTTCTCTTGGTTCTTAAAGGCGCAGTTGATAAGCTTCAAGAAAGTAAGTCTACCGTTTCTAACCGGATTATCATTCGGTTTGAAACACTATCACAGCGCGCCATGTATAATTAAAGTTTCAATGAGAGAATCCTTATTCTTTCTTCCTCTGACGAATGCTTAATTTTTTATCTCTAACCGAAAGGAATAAACGTAGGATATCTGGATGTAAAATTTCAATGTTGAAATTTGTGACAAACTATGATCTCGTGCCTTTTAAAAAGATGCAATTATCAATTTAGCCAATTTTATTATTTGCTCCTTCGCGAACTAAATGTCGCACCTTTAAATGTGCGCAAGAAATTAATTCGCGTTTTCTCCGACACGTATCCTTGAATTTCCGCGAAGCCGTGTAAATCTCTGCCTACGCTGACTCGGCAGAGAAACTGCCGGTTACGCAGGGCGAGAAAAGAGAGGAGTCACGTCGTTAGCCAATTCATTTATTCCCGGTAGGTCGGCGCCCGTCCGGCATAATCCGTCGATTTGTCGGCGCGGCGTGTCCCGTGTAATGCCGCTTCTTGCCGCTTGTAATCGAGTCGGAGGGAAGGAGAGTGACTCGAGCGAGAGGACGGCGCGTCACTGACTATATATGAACGGCCGTAAGAAAAGCCACTCGATCCGGAGAACGTTCACAGTTCCGTCCTCCATTTCTCGACCTCGTCTAACTCCCTCTATTCCCTCCCGGCGCCCACTAGGATCTTCCTGCCTCTGTCTCTTCCCTTTGCACCTTCGCTCTTCATCCTGCGGACTCGTCGCCTTTCTCCTCTCCTTCGCGCCGGTGTGTGTCGGTGCAAGTTTATTGATACGACGGGGCGTTAAATTATTGATGCCCGACTGCACGCCGCGAGAGACAACCAAGAAGGAGAGGAGAGGAGGGGACGAGTCCTGCGATTTCAGAAAAAAGCTTTCCGCGTCACTCGCTCCGTCTTCCTGCCGCTCCTCTTTTCGCCCTCTTCGCTCGTCCTCTTCTGCGTATTAAACGACCGAGAGGTGGACTCGAGTCCGAGCTCTTTAAAAGGAAGGAAGAATTGCGGGGCAACGAAACACGCGCGTTGTGAGAAGCGCGATATGTATGAGGAACCATTGCACGGCATGTGTTAATATAAATCAACCTGCTTTACTTCTCAGGCTTGACTTCTTTCTAAAAAATTGACGCTCGCTTTCTGTTACATTGCTCTACGTTGAATTGATTAGTGAAAAATGAATAATTTGGATTTGGATAATCGCGATGCTTCTTGAAAAGAATTATTTTTATTATTGACAGATAAATTTTGATCTCTCCGATAAAAGTTTTCATTATTTCTAAAAAAATCATGATTACAGCGCAGATTGTATTTTTTCAAAGACGTTAAAACCAATCAGTTAATTATCAATTTTAATCGGCAAGCCCTATTGATAAAATTTCGAAAAATTAAATTTATACACGCAAGTTGCGATAATGACAGCGAGGTATTAATTATTGTAAGAGGCTAAATGCAACTCTCACAATCAATTCTCACATGATCAATTGTCGAGCGTGTAAGGATCAGTGGGTCTTCCGGCTTTCATCTCTGCGTTTTTGCGCGATCGCAGAAAGCGGCAAGACAGTACGGCCACGTACCGCGCGTTCGCTCCCCGAAAAAGTAGCTGTGGGAAAGTTGATATCTGTTCGGTCTTGGAGGACGGTCGCCTGCCACGGTGGAATGTTAGCACCGCGAATCCCTGGGAAGAAACGGCAACAGTAGTGGTGGCGGAGGAAAAAAGAGAGGTGAGGAGTTGCGGGAGGGGAGAGGCCGAAAACGAACGTCGTCGGGTACGACCGGACCCGGGACCAGTTGAAAAGGGTTCGACACTCCTCCCGTCGGAAAGCACCACGGTGAACCGCTGACAAGTGGCTCGCTCGCGTTTCTCCGCGAAAGAACTGCACACGTACAGTCGTTAATCGTTTATTCGCCGCTTTCTTTTTGCGATTAATTATTGTCATCGCGAATACTCGGTCAACTTATGCTGCGTCGTGATTTCCGTAAGCGAAATATGAAATATACCGTTTTGTTCGAAGCTTTGAGCTCCGTGGTCGCTGCACCTTTGTCATTTTATAGCTTTCGAAAGGAATACTCTTTCTTCGCAATACTGGTAATGCGATAAACGTTATCAAAAGTCCGAGAAATATGTAAATGTTTGAAATACTGAGAATGATAGACATAAATTAACTTTTGGTTGTTTTTATAACGGCCACTTGTGTGCGAATAATGTAACAATTTTTTAAAGCATCGCAATACGTAGTTTGAATTTTGCTATTTCCCAACGTATTGTTTTTCCCTGTTTTTCTTTCGAAAATTATTTCTCCGCAGTTTGAATCTGTCTCATTCTTAGTATAGACATTTGCAAAGAAAGGAATCGCCGCGCACTAGTCGAGTCTTTCCGCACGTTGGCTCGCACTCCTCGCGGCGTAGAAACGCGCATATCTCGCAGGCGGGACATCTTACGCAGTCCTTTCTTGCTTACGCCTTGTCCCTTTTATAGACACCCAGCGATCGATGCTTTCGGCAGATAAAGCATCGGCCTGTTCGTAGATTCCGCGCTTGAAGTGTCGCAGTTCTCGCGTTCTCGTCTCGAAAAATCGCGACGATCGTATTTCCGTTAGCGGGTTAATTGATACTGAGAATCTAGTTGCTTGGTCTTCTCTTCGCCGAGCTCATGCAACATTTAACTTCTCGGTATATTTTTCTGGATCATGCGAGCGAACTCTGCGTATATGTGTGTTTCGCTCTCACTTTGCCATGCTTATAGCTCATAAAGAACTTACCTTGATTATATCATATTTTATATCACACTTATTATATTTATATATTAAATGATTTTTGTGTATACGTAAAATTGATGCAATTGAAGATCAATTGAGGTAATGAAGAAAACTTATAATGCGCTATCAAATTACATATTGCATAATCTTTTCTTATTGTGATCGAACGGAAAGAATGAATTACCTGCGTCGCGTGCTGCAAACAGGCTGGCCAAGCTCGACACACTTTGTTTCGTCCTCCAAGTACCGATTTTACACTCGCCGCGAGTTATTCTTCACCATCGCACTTGTCACTCCTCGACTTCGTTATTTTTCGCGTAGGCGCGACTTTTTTTTTTTCACGCGGTCCTCGCACTCGCGGCACGGCAGTGTAGGCAGTGATGATGTGAGGAGGCTTCGCGGAGGACGCGCGAAAATTCTACTTACGTGAGGGATGCCGTAAGTCTCTCTCAAAGGTCGTCCCGCGCGACGGAACTCACCTCTAATTAAAACACGTCTGGCAGGTCGTGCAGGCCCCGCGGCGTCCACCCTTGCAGTGCCAGCGCGGCCCAAGTATATTACGACGCGTACGTGTGGAGTGGCCGCGGTGTACATGGCGAGGGAGCGAGCGCGATGCTTGGCTTCCATGATCCAATAATGCCGACTTAATTAGCTAACTGCTAACTCCGAGCAAGCCTGTTAGCTCATTGATTTCATTCGCCAGACTGCTGTGCAACTGTCTCGTTATAACCCCGCGGTGTCCCCCGCCTCCGAAAATCTATATTCTCTTTCATTCGTCGTTATAAGGATCGTTTTAAGTCCTATCGGAAATAGTCTGCGCTGCATGGATGCTCTTTAGTTCCTCTTTCGCTCGTCTCCCTTTTGCTCGGGCTTTTCAGATTGCTTAACCGGATCGGAATCCTCTTAATAAACTCACGCGATGAGTCTCAACGCTTTTGCTTATCGGCAGACATCTTAATCTTTATTCACAGAATGTTCGCGTGAGAGGAAATAGTTATTTAATACTTTAACCATTGCCCCTTTCATCTTAATAAATTTTCTTTCCTATCGTCATCGTTAAATTATTAAATTATTAATTATTTAACTTATTGGAAGTAAAGAATATAGGAAAAAATTAATATTACATAGTAGAGTAGATATTATATTACAAATTTTTTTTTCGCGCATTGCAAGTAGCGGAATTGCGTAATCGTTACACGTCTGACATTCAATAAAGTAAATAGGTAAAATGAGAAAATAAAAGAAACGATCGGGTCACGGACGTGCTTGCTCGTTTCTAGTCTTGTTCTTTGGATCGATGCACCTTGGAAAAAGATTTCCGGGGGGAAAAGCGCGCGCGCGATAAATTAATGCGCTTTATCGCGGCTTCTTCAGGGTCGTCCTGGCCGCTGTCGCCGTCAAAGGGAGCCGCTCACCGTGCAGTTAATGCGGATGTGCGCCTTACCGCTCCTTCTTGTCTCGCGAATGCTTCCTTGGATTTCGTCCTTTTATCGCGGGAACGGTGATCTGCCAACTTTGTTGCGCATTTTTCCGCCTCATCAACTTAGCAGTTTGTTACGTGCCGATATCTCCGGGGCTCATAAAAAAGTAATTAGCTCTCTTTTGCTCGTCAGGTTAAAAATAACTCGGTAAGCTCCTGCGGTATGTGGTAACCGATGGGCGTTTAAAAGTCGCATAAGCTGCAATGAAATCACGAGTTTGTATCGTGTAAGAACGATCAGGGATATTAGGATTCTTATGATATTGATTGGGGCCAAAGAAAAGCGCAATTGAAGAGGATATAATTAAATTAAAAAGAAATTAAGCGTGTATTACAATCGTCAACTAGCTCGATGCTGTTCGATGAATCATCCTTGTGCCGATCACGTACGAGTCACGTGAATCGCGGAACTTATCTCGCGGAATCATCTCACTCGCGCCGCTCATCTCTCTCTTGTCTCATACAAAATCAATAAGCTCTCTTTGTCATCATCTCAGTCGCGTAACTTCCATCCTTCCCCTCATTCCGGGATCTTTACGTCGGCCCGCTGCTTCTCCGTCCCTTTCGCGCTTTTTCCTTGCCGATTGTCGGAGCGAAAGACGAATCGCCGATCGCACGATAAAGCTTGTACCGGTCACACTTCGGATTATTGGCGGTTCGTATCAAAGAACGACACGAATGTATCTATGTCGCGGTCTGAGTTGGTTGAGTCGCGGAATTGAATGATTAGAATTCGATCTGGTAGGAATATGAAATTTCCACTATAATCACGTTTTATGCACAAAAAGAAATAGAATTTTAAATATGATTTTTATATATTAAATTATTAAAAATCTTTCAAAGTCTAAAAACATTGATAACATTTTTTACAAATGGTACAAATGTTATGCAGATGATTATCCTATTCACTTTCCTTTCGGGAAATTAAAATTCATTAGCTATCAATCAACAAGGTGCCGTGACTTCTATTATGTTAATGCCGGCACTCCTTTGATTCATTACCTAATACCGTGACTGATACTTAAATCTGGCAGGTATTAGAGGTATTAGATGACGTCGTGCGGCAGAATGGATAGCAGTAGTAGTACAACTGTGTTGTCAGACAGAAGTATAATTAGGAATGACGCGGTAAGACAATTAGCCTTGATTGTTAGGCACTCCACGGTTCAGTACGAATGCGCTTTTTTTCTCGGTAAATATGGGATTGACATAGATTCTTCCAACCTTCTAATGCATAGTATTTAATTTATGACTGTGATCGATAAAAAAGAAGGTCGCACATATTTTACTAATTCGAGCGAGACGCTTAGAAAACAGTTCTGGAAATGTTTCTGAAAAGGCAAATAAAATAGAGTGTTAATCGATATAACAAAATTGATAAAATATCTGAAAATAAGTGAAAATGAATGATAGGTATTGTTTTCAAGGAACTCTCTTTATTGTACGCGCATTATTAAGTTGTGTACAATCATGTCCATCGTCGAACAGGACACACGTCTAATAATACTGTGCTGGAGGTGTTACAGTTCATGTAAAAGTTAAAATTAAATATTAATTAAATAGAGCGTTGTTATAAATAAATTATAGGTTTGCTTAATCTACGAATTATTCTATATGATTCGTGTCATTACGGAGTGATTTTCGAAAATCCTCTTCTAATTCGATTCGATCTTCGCGATTGATTCACGTCTTTCCAATACGCTCAATTCAGCCGCTCGCAAGTAGAATACACGATTCATGTCAGTGAGATCACGGTGTTTTCTGGCACACCAAGAATCGCAAAAATTGAGTAAGTAACTCTTCGATAACACATAAATACCGTGCTATTTTACTTTCGCGATGAAGAATTAAATTCAATTTTCGAAGAGTTTCAATGCTTCATGATAAAAATCGCATTCTAATTTTCAATAACGTGTCAGAAAAATGGAATCATTATCGCATTCAGAGCTTCCTCGCTTCTCGTAGAAATCGGATTTAATTTCACTAACGAAGACTATTACGTTCCCGCTACGTTCGCAGAGAAAGCCGCTTTCTGACGTTGTGATCACCCAGGAGAAATTTGTGCCGGGTAATCCCGATTCCAATAAGAACCGTCTTATTAATCCTACCGACTTGCTTCCTTTAATTCACCCTTGCGAACGAATAGCCTCGCTGCGCATTTTTTTCCGGAGAATCGCATGCTCGCCGAAAAATGTCGAAATAATTTACCGCGCTATAAATCATCGATGCGTCGATCGACTTGATCGCGGAAGGAAAGGAAACATCCAAAAGTATTGGCTTCTGTCAGTCTTGGATTTCCGTATTTTCGCCGTCTGATTCCTCGTTCCGTTTCACTTGCACACGGTGATCCACTCCTCCACCGTGCAATTCTGACAGTTCACGAAGCAGCACCAGTGAAACTTGCACTTGCACAGTTCCGTTCGTCGCTGCCGTACCACGTTGTAACCCCTGCCGCAGCACAAATTAGCGCATCCATCGCCGCCGGTGCCGGTCTTGTTGCATCTGCGCCCGGCGGTGCCGGCAATGTCGATCGTTGTATCCCGCTCGCAGAAGTTCGGCGATTTCTGATAGTAGAAGAGCTGCTTGGCCTGGTCCCGGGGTTTCCTCTTATAACCGGAAATGCCGTTTTCGCGATTCTTCTTTTGCTTCCTCCTTTGGTTGCGACGCGGTTTTTTCTTCACCGGCATCACGTTGCCCAGATTGCTCTGCGTTACCAGCACAGCGGATCTGAAGCGGTCCTTCAGCGTCTTGCCGACTACCCGGAAGTCCGGTGTGACCTTCCAGCAGGTCTTCAGTTCGCACGAGCCTGACATGCCGTGGCACTTGCAGCGCACTTGCATGTTATTCGCCACCGCCTGCAATTGTAAGATAATATGATGTCGAGATTGAAAATATGGATATTCGTGATCGATAAATCTGCGCTTTACTTCGCGCCGGATGCAAATAAAACAGATAGCATTAGTGAAATATTAATTATAGAAAATATATATCTTTTAGATCTTTATTATGCAAACTTCACACAAGTTCTCTCAGTAGTTTAAATACCTACAAAAGATATTCAATCATTATTTACTGCTGTTATTTTAAGATTTATAGACAATACGCTGAAAAGATAACAATTTTAATATTTTTTATAATAGATTTTTTTTTAATCTTTTGCATTTCTTCAGTTTCTCTATAATTCAAAAATTATACATTTCTGTAAAAAAAAATTCAAATAAATTTTAAATTGGCTAAAAGATCCGTGGATAAAAGAGAATGCGAGCAGCTCAGAACACCTTGACGATACCGAATGACAGTGTCGCGCTAAGAAGTCGTTTCCGCGTCAGTTGACTTTGTATAAAACGGTTGATCGACTTTTTCATTTACGCCCGCCACGGTCGGGTCTCTTTTTCGTCGGGGTCTTCGATCCGACGGACAAGGCGGGCGGAATCGAATCCTTCTCTCAGATTGCGATATCCGCGGTGCCGCTGTGTTGCTGACGTCGGCTGAAAAACGCCGGTTCTAACACGCTGTACAAACAGGTACGAGTCGCTCGGATGCGCAGGGTGCGCAGGGTGGTCGAGGATGGCAAGGGATGAGGAGAGGGAAGAGGGGAGGAGGGCCCAGTTTCTTTTAAACAAAGAGGTGTCGCGTACAAAACAGTTAATGAGTCTACGGCTGGGTGGTCCAGCCCGGGGCTTCGTCTTAATAACGTCGAGGCGAGAGAGCGAGCGTGGAGAGGTCCATGGAGGAGAGGAGAAGACTCAGTCTCTCATCTCTGTCGCTCTTCCCCTTTTTTCGATCCGCCTTACTTCGTTCCTCTTTCTCTCCCGCTTCCTCTTCTCTCCTTTATCGAGGAACAGCGCGCACCGCTAAAAAGTAACAGCCGACGGAAAGGTAGAACGGTGGAGAAAGGACGAGGAGAGAGGAGAATCGCGCGCGGGATAACTCGAAGCTCTCTCACGGACCCACGCACGGCGGCGTGCGCGCTACATTATTCGCGGGCGGACTCGGCACGCGATTGCGAATTCGCTTCCACCCGGGATTCCCTGCCGACCGTTTAACGGTACATTTCTTGCGCGCGTCTGCTTTAAGATGGCGAATTATTTATCGTGGGATACTGTGTGTACACGGAGGGCCGCTATAAAAAAAATAAAAAAAAAAAAATGGTAGTCTTACTGCGTTAAAATGCAACTCGGCTTTCTCCGTCGACAGGATTGTATAATATCTGTGCATATACAGCCCACATCTATAAAACGAATAACATATTAAACAGAATATAGCTAGCAGAGAAATTATTCGCGAAAATTATGAGATTGTTATTAGGATTCTTTTTTTTCCTCTAAGCGCGCAAGCTGGATTGAAAGATACATCGATTGCATTTCAAACTCGCAGATATGTGAACTAGCTGTGAGTTTGAATTGCAACAATCTTATATTATTACTATGCATACACGAAGCTTCATCTTAAATTACATATTTTCACGAATCTGAAGATTATATAAAAAAAAGTTAATTTATATAATATATAATGTTCGTGAAACCTAAAAATCTATATTTTTATTTGCATAATATTTTTTCATTGCTCTTTCTCTTTCCTCCTGAAATATTTAAAAATACGCAACATCGAAATGAGAAAATCTATGTAGGAGGAACAAGCGTAATGTGGGACATCTAATATCTCTTCTTTCTCTATTTTCTCGTTAAGCGAACATGCCCACATCCGGAGTTTAATAACAAAGTTGCGAAAGCAGTGCTTACCAGACGACCGGCTTGATTATTGTGTAGAATCACCGTAGACTGTATGTCGTCGGCTTTCTCCTGTGTGTCTAGGAACTGTCTCGAGAACTCCATGCCGTAGTCGAGATTGTGAGAGCACCCACCCCACTTCCATTGGACGCCTCTGGCGCTGGCCGGCGTTTTAGCCGTGTAGCTCGAAGGATCGCAGCCGCAGGAAAGCAGGCGACCCATGCTGCAGGCACGAGCCACGTTGTGCGCCACGCCAGCTGCCGAAATCGCGTACGCGAACGCCGTTTCCTTGTAACCTGTAATAGATCGCAATCGATAATCGATTTCTCATTGCATTCCCACTTTGATATGAATATCTCAAATAGCGAATCTGCCCTTCCATGGTTTATCCGTTTAGATTAATATTGTTGCCACAAAATTCTTGCGTTTCTTCAAATATCGCTATTCCAGTTCTAAACAATTGTAAATCTAGGCTTGTTCATGGATTAAACTTTATGGTAGCATAGAGAGTATCGCACGAGCTTATTCAATTTACACGCTGCGTCGCTCTTCTAATGCGGCGAAGAAAATATGGGGTTTAACAGAATTAGGATTGTTAGGTAGCGACAAGTAGTAGCTGTTCGAAAGACGATGCATCGAGGCAATCGTGAAGACGTCCCGCAGTTGTCTCCGTTAGCAAATTGCCGCTCGTCGTCGGCGACACCGACGAGCACGACGTGGATAATGTACGCGAGGCCGCGATATCGCTCCTCTCCGCGCGCGGTTAGAGATCATGAAACAGCGGAACACCGGAGGAGCCGGGCTTCCGTAGAAGGCACTTCGGTAGCAAGTTCGGGACGGAACGGGACAACCGGCCGACAGACAGACAGCCATCAGGCGCGGTTCAGAGGTAGATTATTCAGCCGTCCGTCAAAACAAAGCGCGGCCATCAACCGCGGCGGCCGGCGGGCATCCACTGTCCGCATGTATAAACGATCTCGCGACGGGGTGCCTGAAACGACGCGATGCCAAACTCTGTCTCCGCGAGGGATGCTTGCGGACAAATCGCGATTTCTCGCTCGATTCCACGCAAAAATCGCGCACCGTCGGGCCGTCCGCGAGATGTCCTTTAACTTGAGTAGCATTTAAAAGTAGCAGTGGCTGAAAGATTTTGTAAGTTTTTTATTTTAAAAATTTTATTAGAACTTCTATATATAATATTTGATAATAACATATTTTATTGTCGTATAATTTTTCGAATTTTTTAATCACTCGGTACGTGCTAGAAAGAAACGAAATATTACGACAACTTATGGCGAAATTTATTATTAAAAATAAATATTATTTTTGGTTTGATTGCGAGTAGACAAAATATAAAATATACGACAGAATAATAAGGCAGTCAAATTGTGACACAGTACTCAATTACTCTCGTGTACTTAAAGAGATTGAAAGTTACAACGAATACGGAATGAACGAATACGGAATGGAAGTTGGATAGCAGTATCTCAAAGAGCTTGGTCCACTGCGAATAACTAATGTGATGTCAAATACATTTCTTCTTCGGGCTCTTCGAGGTCTTTCAGAATCTCAAAGACGTCGTTCAAGTCTGGATTGACAAACAGGCGCTTGTGAAGCTGCAGTGGTGGCTGTCAACTTACAAACAATACGACACACAATTGTCTTTGAGTCTGGAATACAAGATTGGAACAGTTCTTTTCTCCTTTCGATGCCCACATTATCCTTTTCTTTCTTGAAAGATGCAATTAATGTTTAATTACTTATGAGAAATTACAAAATTAAAAACAGTGAAAACTGATGAGTGAGAAACTAAGATATTAAAGATTTGAAAATATCTATTTATCGGCATTTTAGACATCAGATTTCTTCTGTTTGAGAACTTAGTTGAATATCTTTTCAATATAAATTAAATATGAAGTATTAATAAATTAAGAATGCGCGTAAAATAAATACATGAAGAATGTAATATGATTTTGAGTTTTTGATTACTTATTCTTTCATTCATAAGGAGCTTATCAAAAGATCGTAATAGACATCAGACTTTAGCAACGATCGGTATTTAAAAGTAAAACTCTATTTCTTTCCACTTTACAATGGCACGGTACAAGTCACGAATGTCAATGCGGAAGATCTTTTCGGCCGTTGTCAACTCTGTTAGTAGATCACCCGACAGAACGGATCCGTTTAATCGTCGTTCAATGTAAAAGGCAATCGGACAGCTGGCAGCTGATTACGTCGCTCTTCGTCGAACCGCACAAAACTCGACGACGTTAAAGAGTTACGCTTCTGTAAAAGAAATCGTCTTTGGAGCATTTCTTCAAGATACGCCAGGCTGATAGGGGAAGTCGGGAATGAAAATTAGGATGGACCACCAGTTTTCGACGTGCATCGAGCTCGATATCGCGTCCCGACGCCGAGGACGCTAACCTCGACGTCGAGAAGCGTACGTCGCTCGGTGGAACGAGACCAAACAAGAAGGTCCTTTATATGGTTCCGCGGTGGGAGGAGCGGTTGGGTGCTTTCGCTATATACGGGTATTGGCAGCAACTGTTTTATAATGCAGATAGCTACCGTGCCGCGAGACCGTCGCTGTTTCTCGACGGCGAAAGGGACGGAGGGAGCGCGTAATAAATCCTCCGCAGGGAGTTGTACGTCTCTCCTCCCAGAGACAGTGGAGAATCTGAAGTAGAAGGCAGGGAAGAACCCCGAGGAACGTGCACGGCGATCTCCGCTCCTTCGCTTCCCGCCGTAGCAGCCTTGACGTAGCGACGTAGTGACAGATGGTACGCGGGGTCCTGCGCTACTCCCACGTGTCAGGCCCGAATCGCTATTTAGATAACTCAATAGATAGTGCTCGGGAGGTCTCAGCAAGGACATGCGTGTCCTGCTTGAACGGCTAGTCCGGGGACACAAATCAAACGGGTTTAACGAGTTCGTTCAATTAACGACGAGAGTTTTCTTAGATAAAGATAATCTCTTATCTCCACATTACTTTTAAACCATTGCTAATGTAAGTGATTTAGAGTATTCGATGCGACTTAGATACTTAAAAAAATAACCGAAGTAAAATACAAAATATAATTTCAATTGTTGATACACTTGTTGTTTGTTGGAGTGAAAAGTATCTATTATTTCTGCGAGTATTTGGCGATTCTTTTTAATTAATACGGAAGGTGAATCAATGCAATCGACTTAGGTATGTCATACACGCTGATCCTTGCTTTTTATATAACTCTTACATCCGTTTCGAGTTTATTTTTATAAACTCGATGTCAGAATTCGAAGGATCAAGAGTCAATGATCCGAGTCAATGGTCAAAGAAGGAATTTTCATTTTGACGCTCTTTCTATAATTATGGTTATAAGCCCCGTCGACGTGAAGCATCGTGCGTGCGAACGCGGGTTCGGTCTTCTTGTGTGGGCCTTCACACTCTCTGCTCGGAGCGGCTGGAGATCGGTTCCGTGTACTTTTCATAATACATTAAGTCGTTTTGCTGAGGTCCGACGAAATTGTGACGATAGGCGAGAGAAACCGGGGCAGGCGAAAGAGAAAAAGCAGGGTCGCGTTAAGTGCAACGAGAGGGCAGGAGGACCGTGTCCGAGTGATTTAGCTACAAACGGCTCTTCTCGAAACGTCGAGTCCGAGGTCCGAATTTGACACGGTGGATTTCTCGAATGATCGCGGACGATCCCCTCACCTGGCCACCGATGTTTCTTCGTTGAAAAAGGGACGGTGGCTGTTTGCTACGACGGTGAGATACCGGCTATTCAGAAGCTGTTGCTCTTCGGACTCGAGAGCGAAAATCTAATAATACCCGGTCGGTTGTCGCCGATGTTACGAATAATCGGTGAACCAAACCTTTACCACGATGTATTGCTTAGGTAGCAGCTAAATGCATTTTGTGTATAATGCGAAATGTAAAAAGGTGAAAAATTTGTAGGACTTTGCAAGCGTAATATATATTTTCCGTGATGCAAATCTTCGCGAGGGATTAATTCGCTATTACTTTATTTCAAAAGATTGCATCGTTTAGAACCGAGCGAAATTAATGTGGTGGAACGGATGCGACTTGCGAAGCGATTTTGCGAAGCGCAAAAAAAGGAGAATCACATTCGTCAGAGTAAGCCGCGAAGGTCTCGTTAGAATTCCACGATCGGCCTCGGACGGGTCACTTTACATAACTCTCAAAAAAGTCGTGGAATCGACACCTCCTCCTGTCTCGCGGGCAAGAAAAGGCGTACCGATCCACGGAGGCAGATAACGAGGGGCCCGAGCGGGCCCCCGGGTCTGCGGACGAGCTTAAGCTTTCAGGTCAGGTGCGCCCGATGTCGCGCTCTCGCGCATTCGTCTGACACGATATATGTTTCCTCTTTCGGCGCACGTACGCGCCACGACGAATTTATATGTCACACCGGAATAGGCCGGCCGTGGGGGCAGGGTCTTCTTATGGAACTGGGACAAGTTTTCGGGGTCCATCGCGGGGTCCGTGCGCTTTGATTTAAGGAAACGCGTCATCTCGCCTCGCCTACGCCGCGCCGTCAACGACGTCGTAAAAGATTCACCTTTGTACCCTCCAACGAACTCTCACATCCAACGATTACGCGCTGAGGAATCGTCCAGAACTTTTTCGTATATGCGAAATAACATCGAGCGGAATTTTCTAGTTCTGCTTAGCATATTCCGTATGATTCATGCATCGTGCGTCTTGAATAAATATGCAGCTATTAAGATACACTATTTTTGGCAGTCGTTATACTTTCAGCGGGTATAATAAAATATTTTATTTCTGCATTTCTTACGTGTAAGCGTAGATATCCGGAAGATTTAAATAATTGTGATTGTTAAACGCGTGTTTTTATTCGTAAAAATTATCTATTATACGGGATGATTTAACTTCTTATGTGTATCGTAAATTACTTAGGAAATTTGTCTCTGAAACTACATTGTTTCGAGGGAACTAAAATACACGGCGTAAAAACTTTCGGCCGCGCGCACTGTTTTTCACATAATTTTACCAGTCATTTCAGCCTCTTAATGGAGTCTTATACAGTTCATATTTATTGCGCGAACCGAGACGAATTTAATGATCCGGGAGACATTAATTCGCCATTAGCGGGCCGACAGATTATTAATCACGAGTTCAGATCTGATCAGATAATTTCGCTCGTTAAGCGTTACGTATTCTTATACGTACCTCGTTGAAGAAGAACGCTGCTCTGTTGAGTTCTACTGCTAACTGTGAGGGACGAACAGTTCCACCTGTGCCACATGAACTGATGTTGACACTCGGATATGGCCATTTGCAATCCCTTGATCGCGGCTACAGTAACATCGGGATTTATGTTGCAAAGCTCGCGCTGCTCCTTCGTCAATCCCGGAATGCCGCTACAAATGACGGCGTTGCCACTCACCCAATCATCCACGGAATTGCTCATTAGGCAAGTCGCGCTGAAAAAGGTAGCAAAATGATAATCGCGCGCGTCGTCCGTTTCTTTGATCGCCATAAGTGGTTACCATTAAGATACTAGGCCATGTAATGACTAAATAAGATGATACGAGGCTCTTCTTTTTTCCCGAGAGATTATATGAGTTAGAAAATATATAGCGAGAGATAAGTACGACCTATCCTCGCTTGTATATCTTTGATAGAAAAAATGCATAATGAGCAATTTGAATCATTTAGCTGTTTATTTTAGGATCCTTAATTATATGGGAAAATTAATGCCGGTAAAGATGCAACGTAAGAAGCTACATACAGATCGGTTCAAAATCATTATAATATATATAAAAGAAAATTACAGATGTAAATGAAAGATGTAAATTGAAATACCGCGTTAAACGTTAAATGTGTGTAAAATCGTACAAGAGTAATAACAGAAGCACAGGTTTTACTTGTGTTCTCTTGCGGTTCCCAGTGATATTGCTTAGAATGATATTTTTAGCGGACACGCGTAATATTTTCGTCAATTCGATGTAAATCGCAAGTTAATCTTCTCACGGAAGCGATAGCATTCAATTTGGATGATTTTAACCTCGGAAAGTTTAATTCAAAGTACTTTTCATGCGATATACTGTAATCTTTTTTAAAGTTTACTCTCTAGATTTTCTTTCGTTCTGTTTATTTCTGCGTATTTCTCGGTCATTGAACTTCCGATCGTGGATCACTCGTGCATCAATCGCCGATTAAAGATACGCTATCTTTCTCCTCTGTGTTCCTTGCAACTCCGATAGTTTTTCCAATGATTATTATAGGTACAAATGCAGTATTCCGCGTGGAAATGCAATTAATTTTTTTGTCTTTCTCGGAATATTTTACGGAAAAGAAATTATCCGTCACAAATTATGATTCGATCTATCATTAGATATTTTCACTAAATTTTCGATCTTGATTTTAACAAGAGATTCCTCGATCAATGATTCGAATATTTGAAAATATATTGTTACATCTGTTTCTGTATTTCGTAAAATTTTGAAGGAACTACAATATCTCTGCGGAAACATTAATGAACGGAGAGGAAAATGTGCGATAAACTACACGTATTTACCGCCAGGTTAGAACTCTCATCATAGTCTTTTCATTGCTGTTATTTCTCTTCCCGAAGCGAACGTACATATTAGCTTAGCATGCGTCGAGTGTAATTAGTGACGACGTGCAGAAGCGCGGAAGCAGCCAGTCAAGCTCGCCACCTGGCTAAACTCGCGAAACTGATTATCGTTGAGTTTCTCCTAACGGTGCGCAAGGAATTGCACTATGGATAGCCTTCGGTCATCACTAAAATAATATTAGCATTTACAAGAAACAATAATGAAGAATAGTGCAACTTTTTACTAAAACAGAGTTTAATTAATTTGCAATTTTACTTTTCGCGATTGCGCTTATGGAATTACATATTTGAGCGTGACAAATAGTTTTGATGAAAATAACTAACTATTGATATTTGCGTTAAGTGGTGATTCCTAAATTTCACTCGAAATGCTGATAGAGACGCTTGCACGGAAGTATTGAATATTGAGAGCCGGGGCCGGCTGCATCTTCGAATCTGTACGATGCAGCACTAATCGCGGCGGTCTGGTTTTACGACCGCGCGCGGCTGCACGGCGCGCACTTTCGCGCACGCGTGCATCGCGCACGAGCGTCCGCTTTTCTTCGGCTTTACGAGGCCGAGGTCAAGAGGTGCGAACGCTCTCAAAGAGCCGATAAAACCGTTTGTATCTCGCCGTCTGTTTCTACCATCGCGGATCCTGCACAGGAGGGGATAGCCCGCACGTCGCCTCCCCTCCTCTTTTCCACGTGTTCTATCCTCCGCCACTATGTCCTGCTCTCATCCCTCGCTCGGTCGTGATAACGGCATCCATCTCTCGGAAGAGGAGTTCTTAAAGCGCTATCTTAAGCGACGGCTGCTGCCTAATGGCCGCGTATTACGGCGTACCGGGTGTTAATTAATTTCGAGGTAGAAAAAAGGAATGACGGAAGAGCAAACGTGCGCGCTACGTGCGTGCGTGCGTGCACGCTTGTTCTACAAACAGCTTGGATCGCATGTATCAAGAGCAGGATAAAAGGGTTCAGTCGCTTTGTTTATTCGTCGCTGTGAGACTAGCGAAGCTATTGTTATTTTCCGTTGTGTTCACCGTTCTACCGAAACGTTAGGCAATAGTACCGTTAGAAATCTTTTACAGCTTTTTTTATTACCCATTGGGTGTTTTTACAGGTAGTAATGCCTTACAGGTAATAAGCCATAAACTGAACTTTTCTAATTTCGTTTAATCTTCAGCACTCCCGGGTGTGCACGCGAGTTGGCTTTTAACTCTCTCAAATAAAATGATGCATAATTAAAGTGTCGAAATTTTTTCATTTCGGAATGGGCTTTTAGAGACCTCAGCATACATCTGCACCTTTCACGGCAAGAATTATAGTACAGCTTGCTTCATTCGGACAGTGTTTTTTTTAGTATTGAAAAAATAGTACTTTGAAATTAATTATAAAAAATTATTTTTCTCTCCTTTATGTAGTAATTTCTAAAGAAATATTTAAAAGGGCAAAAGTTGAATATGGACAAGAACCAAAAGTGTCTTGTAATTTATATAATCGGAAGAGATAATATTAGCACAGAATAATTTTATGATAATTAATGCAAGTCGTTAAAGCATTGATCGTGAACATGTGGTCGAAGCTTCCTATCGGCGATCATGAAACCTGCAAGATTGGCCAGCAGCGTGAAAAGATCTCCGTAGCATTCTTCACGATCATTAATCTGCTCGCAGCGTCTTGGAATGGTTTATTTTTTTTATTTTTTTTTTTTTTTTACTGGATGGGCTCTCGGCGTCGCAGGGTTCTGCAGGATGTCACGGGCGGGTGCAAGGCTCTCCGTGGGTCGCTCGGTTATCTGCGGGTACAAATTAGCGGACGAGCTTCTTCTAAAGTAAAAGCTGTGTATAGCACCCGCGTGAACGAAGAAAGACGAACAAGACGAAGAAGAAGCCAGCGACAGCGAGCGAGAAGGAGGAGGGGGAGAGCAGGGAGAATGGGTGGTAATAAGAAGAAAAGGGAAAAAGGTCCCGGCGATACTATGTAGTGTGGGAAAGGACGAAGGAAGGAGCAAGGAGGGCGCGCGGGGGTTTTAGGGTCGCGGAGGTTATTGAGAGCTCCCATTACCGGTACACCGTTGCACCGCTGCTATCTTTCGCGCTATTGATGATCTACCGAAAGCAGATTAATGATCTTAACTCCCTCAACAAATTACGGAAGACACCGCGTACCTGCGGTGGAAGTCGGATTGTATCAAGAGATTCCTTTCGTTACCTATCTCGTCTCGGCTTCTTCGCTTGTGCATGCGTCTCACTTCGCGAAGTCGGCAACGTAATTATTCCGCCGAATCTCTTTGCAGTGATTATTTCGTTGGAAAGTGCAAAAGTTTTATTTACTAATCGGCACAATTATCAACTGTCAAAGGGATAATTTTTCGATCGCATAAATACATTTTCTGTATTCGTGCATAATGTTAAAAGTGAGTAGTGATGCGATATTTTTATGTCTTTTTTGTGACAAACTTTTTCTCGCTCCATTTATAGATATGTAAAATCGATGTGTTGCGTTTGAACGCACAATCGCATGGTATAAGAGCGATTCAGTGCACAAGTGAATTGCGCTCTTACGGGGATGGCCGTTACAGTTCCGTTTCGCCTCGGACGCTCGATCTCATGGGAACCCAAATTGGGCAAATCGGAGACGAGATACGCGAGCGCGTGTCCCCCGCATTTTTGCAATAATCCAAGGGGTCGCAGAAGAATCCAAGATGGCAACGTCGCGGGGTGATGCGCTTGTTTTATTTAATCCCCTTCTTCCCGTCCTACTCGCGGAGATGAGAGAGGTACACGGCGTGGAATTTCGCGTCTAATGGGATATACCCAGTGGGAAGAGAGAACTCACCTTTTTTTACGATTCGACTCGCGAGAATACCTCCGGTAGATATCGCGGCGCTTCTTCCCCCCCCCCCTCCCCCCGCCCCCTCTCGATCTTATGGGAGTAAATCGATTTCGCGGTGAGTACATTGTAGGGAATGCGATAGGCCGCGAATTACGTTCTGCAGATAGTATCTAGTGCGTAAGTTATAGCGACTGCAACCTCGCGATAAGACAGGACTCTTCTCTAATTCGTCAAGCGATCGTTTCTAGCGATCTTACTAGCGTTGTAAAACTTCATTTTATTAATAAATCTTCGAGCAGAGGAAGCGAGAGAGAGATTCCCGTTAGCCGCGAATAGTATAACCGTAAATTATGATTCGCCTAATTATTGCATATGATTATTTAAAACTCTACATTAAAAAAAAAAAAATTTTTTTTATAAACTTCTTTAGAATGATTTCTCTAATTTTTAATTACATGTCTCATCCATCTGTCAACGATATTTGATATTATCGGTCCCGTTAGCGCCGCAATTTATTCGCGACGCATGAATCAGCGTTTACACAAAATACGCGTGTCATACCGTACATTTAGGGAAAGCCATGCGGAACGTTAAGGACGCGCGTCGTCGTGAACCAGTTTATTGACTATTATATCATCAGGACCGTAATTTAATGCCGCCTTGCGAGTCCGGCTCGCATAAGTGCGCGTACGTGAACACGCGTGAGTCCACTCACACGCGCCAACACACGTCCTATTCCCAGACGCTAGGCATAATTATTTACAAGAAGTCGCGTAGGACTCAAAGAGCGGCCTGACGAAGCCGTCGCCATTGACGAAGAGTTGCTCGTGTGTATATATTTCGAGGACGCGCGGTAAATTGTGGGCGATTATCGGGTACGATACCTCGCCAAGTAACAACAAACAAGAAACACATTATCATGAAATGTCGCGATTGTAAAATTTATTACTTGACACTTTTATGCGTGACACTGAATTTTACGACTGCAGTGATTGAAAGCTCGACAAGTTTCATTAATACAGCAATCTTTGTTCGCCGATATAATAGCTCAATTATGAGAATCTTGAGTATTGGTTTTAACGCGAGAAAATATTATTCTAATATTAATAGAAGATTATTATTTACCAAAGAGTGCTGTAAGGAAAATAAACAATGTTTTTCAATCTTAACAATCGTACTCCCAGGCGTAAATAACTTTACGCCTGTGCACGATTAGCTTGGAATTAATTACCGTTTCCGACACAATTGACAGAATTTTTTAATTTTTGAATAATGTATGCTAAATATCGGGCCTTGATATAACACAAATCAAAATAATAAGATGAGCTTGAGAGCCTAGTGCTAAGTTTTCGTGCTATCGAATCTTTATTTGCATTTTTCAACAATACCGAGGCGTTTATTACGTATATTACGTGCATTAATATATTTGTTTAAGCGGCATTAAAGTAATATTTTTCAATTCACGGTGAGTGAGCATTGTTTGGAAATCGTCGCTTCACAGGGGTGCCTTTTTCGCGAAAAAGAAGGTTCGGTCAGAGCGATCGTACACAAGGCGCGATTAGTATTACATCGAAGGTCTATAATAAAGATCGCAGCGGGATTCATTCTTCGTGATGCGGAGTTCAGTCGGAACGGCCTATTTGCAGTTCGTCATTGTGCACCATCCATGGAACCGTCGATACGGCCACCAGAAGAAAGAAGAGCGCCCTATTGACGAAGAATTCTTTCCAGCGAGCGAAGAGAGTGATGTAGCCCTCAAACACAGAGGATACATCGAGGAAAAAGACGGAGGAAGAAGTCGATCGTGCTACTGCGCTCGTAAATTTTTCTTCTCGACATTAGACACGCTGTACCCCGTGTTATCGTAGCTTCTCGGTTGTCTCGTAACATTGTCGTACACACCGGCGATACTTTTCTCCACGCGGTATTGGCGAAATGCACCAAAGTGCATTTCGTGAACGACTGCGATTTGAAGCGCTCCGTCGTAACGGACAGACAAAGCGGGCAAGAGTGACGTGTTGACATCTGCATTATGATGCGTCGCGGCTCGCATCAGAGTATCGCGCGAAGAGAACGGGCTCTTCTGGACAGTATTCACGGCGACGCGATGAAGTGCAAAGGGAAAGAAAGCAAATGAAGTGGATAAGAGGAAGGATACTTTTGAAAATCGCAGAGACGTGTGTTGCTATTCAGTCGTGAAGAATCGATAGAACGTTTGAGCGAAAACAAATTAGTGATGAACAATAGTGTACAATTTAAGATTAATACGTCTTCTTGCTGCGGTTTCTGTGAGCATCTTTAAAATTTGACAGGATACACTTCGAATTTTGTGCTTGAAAACATACGAAAGATGTGTACGATCGTATCTTATTTTTGAGTGTTTAATTTATCATATTAAACTTTTTTTTTAAATATAAAGAAATTATTTTTTTAAACATGAATCTGTGAAATTTATTATTAATGGAAAATAATTACGAATAAAAAATTTCTATCATACTGTCAACTGATGATTTGCATAAAATATAATTTATATACGTATAATTAAATAATAAGTAAAAATAATTAAAATATAAAGTTCTGAAGACAGTAACGGTATAAAATCGTACACTATTTACACGTATTATAATCTTGATTTCGATATTTAATGCATAATGCATTATTCACATAAACTGTACTTTAAGGAGAAATTAGAAAGATCTAATTTAGGTGAAAAGGAGTCTCACTCACCGGCGATGCTCAAGTAGAATCAGCAGTAGGGCGATAGTGGGACCGATCCTGATGGTGATCCTAGACAGCGGTCCTTCGTGTGCGCGTCCTGTACGAGACGGAGGCATTCTGTCATCGCCCCGAGAACGTTTCCTCTTTTTTTTTGCGCGGTTTGCTCCACTTTAAAGGAGTTGAGTGCGACCCTTCGTCCAGGGCTGCACACCCCTAGCACCCGAACGGAAGGACCCCTCGTGCGAGACGATGCTGAAGTTACTCTCGTTCTTTATCTCCGTCTCTTTCTCGCTCTCTCCGTTTGCCTTTCTCTTTCTCCGTATTCTCCTGTCCCTCTCCTACTCTTCTCGCCGCGGTGCCTGTGATCAGCAGCCTGGCACGCGTCGAGGACTCCACCTCGCCCCGGGCATCGGCGCTTCTCCTTTGACGTTCCGTACGATTCGAGAGCTCCCAGTTTCGCTGCTTCGAGGGGTCGTTCCGAAAACTACCCGGGGACAATAATATTCCGCGGCGATCGGGCGATTCATCGAGTGCGTTACGCGTCTCGATCCCGGCTCTCGTGGCAGCTTATTGCGTCGGCTCGCCCGGCTCGCCCGGCTCGTTCTCGACGCGGTAATCACCTTCCTTCTCGTGACTCGTTTGTCGAGTAATGACGCTCCGCTATCCTTTGACGAACCACTTACGCGTATGTTCCCATTAGAGGCCTCCGTTTGTCGACGAGAGAACGACGTTCGACGTGGGATCTTCGAGGCTACTTCGCTGAATCTTGTTAGATACACTTATCTTTGGAGGGTAGAATACTGTCGATGTATTCAAAACGAAATGTGGAGAGTTCTAGTGTTCTCCAAATTTCATCGTGATATACGACGAGCTCACTATCACTAACGTCACGGTCTTTATTCTCTTTGGCATTCTCTTCGGTGCTGTGTGCTATTCAATATAGTCCATTTTTCAATGTTCTGAATGCGACGATTCTTTCAACTGATTTGTACCGCGAAATCACGAATTACTACACCTTTTCCGACAAAAGTTGTTCCAAAACCTGGTGACATCCTGTCGTCCTTCATCCTCTGGATACATTGAATTTTCTCTTCTCTCGCTTTCCTCAGTAGCGGAATTGAGGTAAATTAGCCGATTTTTCGATGTGTCGGGTGAGAAGGAGAAAGGAGGGCTTGATGTCTCACATGCGGTATTTCCGGTGTGTGCGCTCGCGGCGAGGTGTCAAGCTCAAATAAAAGAAAAGTCGCCCTGCGGATCGTTCTACTCCTCCCACACGCGGACCATCACCATCTTCCCCCCTACCCCGGCTCTCGGTCACAGGTCTTCTTCCTCTTTCTCCGCAACCACCACTTCTTCCTTTTCCACCGTGGCTTCCTCTGCCGCTCGCCCTCGTAACCGCGCCTATCTCTCGCTTCGCTCGTGCAAACAGTCGAATAGCAAACTTCCCGCGATCGTCACGCACGGTGCGACGGTGACGACAGAGCCAGGCGAGGCTTTGAGGATTGCGGAAGAGGAAGGCGTGAAGGATCGGGCGGAGGGAAAAGAGGTCTGTAATCCGCTTTGAGGGACTTGAGGAGTGGAGATGTCAACGCGTTTGCGGGATGAAGAGATCCCCGCGCCGTAGTTGAGGAAAGGGTTACGATCAAAGATGGACCGATTTGCAGTATTTGTCGAGGAATCACAGACGAGACAGAGGCAACGGCAAGAAATTTCGCGAGCGTTAAGGAGCACAGTGGATACGGACGATCGTATGCAGGCGATCGAGTGCAGCCGGCCAGTCGAGAAACGTGAAAAGAAGGTCGCGCACTTTCGTTAGTTCTCTCCTCTCCTCCGTCCGCCGCCGCCGCCGACACCACCGATACCGGAGAGATAGATAGAATCTGGATGATTCCGCCTCCGTTCAAGACCGACGAGGAGCTGTCAGGGAGATCGCTCTGTCTATGATGAACTCGGTGCGCAGTGCGCGGCTACGGGGGCCCTCCTCGCCCTCCCATAGGGAAAGAAAGGAGAGATAGGGAGCAGTATAGGCACGAGGGAACCAACTACCCCCCCACCATAGCCACCACCATCCGGACGCGACCACCACCACCATCGGCCACCACCCCGAGATTCGGTGTGAGAGACAAAGAGAGAGGAACAAATGGGATCGCTTGGACAAGGACGACGAGATGTCGAGATATCGGGACGGAAAGGGAGACGTAGCGAAGGCAAAATGCGCGTGAGAAGAAGAGAGATGGAAAAATATACCACGAGTCCGCTATTGCATCTCTCTTTCTCCTCCCTTTTTTTTCTATATTAGTTCTGTTTTTTTTCTCTCATTCTCGGTACGATTCCATCTCATTTTCGAAAGGTGTAACTTTCCTCAAGAATCTTTATCGACAATCTGTAATTTTGCACTTCACGATCTTGAATTTTTGCATTTTAGGGTGTTTATGCGTAATACGTAATATTTACTTTTTTCGTTCGATCTTCTATATGCTTATACATCGCTAATCACACACATGTTTTTATAAGATATTGAATTGAATGAAAGAACTTTTTATGCTCTGAATTATAAAAGAACACGTGTTTGTGCTAAACTTTCGAGTTACTTTCCGAATTCGACCAAGTTTTATTCAGAGAAAAACGCAGCTTATTCGTTTAATTATTTGTCAGCACATTACGAATCATTGAAGCGAGTTAATTCGAGCGCCTTGACGCGTACATTTCACTTTGTTATCGCATGAGCACAAGCCGACTACCTCCTTCGAAATGTCTCTGCGCATTTTCCGGCTCTCGAATCGCACCCTCCACTGGACCGAAAGAAAAGAAAGCGGGTAGGAAGGAAGGAAGGAAGGTTGTCCGAGATCACGTGACAGGAGGGAGGAGCGAAATTCCCCTACCTAGCATCACTTGGAGGAGTCAATCGGCATAATTGAGGCTTATCTTCGTCCCTTACACAAACTGCCGTCCGCCTACTCTCATCCCCTCTCTTCTTCACATCTTCCCTCGGAACCCAGTTTGTTCACGGAACGCAAAGGGTGCTATTCGTATCTTTTCAGCGATGATATTGATCTTTTGCTAACGAGATAACGAGGCGACTTCATCACTTCTTTGTAATTACGAAATATTTAAAAATCTTCCTTTTTGTACAACGAGTACCTAATGAATGTTGAGTCGAGTACGAAAGTATACAACTCGACAATTTTCACTTTTGCCACATTTCTTCTGCCTACTGTAGCTGAACGACGCGTTCGTTCCTTGAAATTCAGCTTCAATCGTTAAATAGCTATTTTGCAGATGCAGTTGGCATGATGTGCATTCGTACTTCTAAAGCTTACCTCTCTCTTTCTTTTACGAAACTCCTTTCCACCGTTTAACCAGGCATAAAAAAGGATGTGAACGCGGATAAATTCCTGAATCGAAATACTTGCGGCGTTGGCTATCTAGTGTACATCTCCTCGTTGGCTCGTTTCTCTCTACATCCAATTAGCAGCGCATCCGATATAATATCCGTCGTACGCGAAGATCTCGGCCGGTGCTGCGATCACGGGAACCGCAGCAGAGTGAGCAGAGCTCCCCTGCTCCCCCCTTCGCCTCCGGGTTTCGATCTCTCGTCGACTCGATGTGGAAGTGCAGATTTCATTGACGTGGTCGCTGAACTGGCAATTAGCCGCAACGACCCCGGGTCGTGCACCGCGCGTGTAGTCACCCCACCGCGCCACGTGGTCGAAGATCAAACGGCGTCCTGGCACAAAGCACTGCCGGAGAGCCGCAGGTCTTTCTCGATAATCGGCAGCGACGCCGATCTCGTGGGCCACAACGAAACCGTGGCGATTAGTTTGGTCACCCTCGCTCTCGCGACCTTTGGCTTATGCTTAATTAGGACCCACGTGCCGGCGAAAACAGGTGCGCAATTCGCCGGGCACAGTTGACGAAGTCGTTAATTTAATTGGACGAAAGCGCGAAAGTGAATCAGTTTTAACAAGGAGAAGCAGTCAATAAAGTTGAATGAATTTAAAGCTATATGGCAGTAATAATAATACGGACTCGTCATTATTACATTTTACTTTGTTTTTGCGCTGTAAAAAATTTGTCTCGGCAATTTGATTCAATTAACTTTGGGTTATTAATACAGATTCACTCTTATCTGTCCCAGTTGAAATGTAATTGCAACAAATTCACTTAATTAGGCTCAATCCTAATCTACTTTAAGCGGCTCTGCGTCTGTCGCGGTTCAACCGCGAATCGGCGCAACATTATTATCGCATGTTCTGAAACTAACGAGCGGCGGTGTGTGCGCGCGTATGCGCGTATGTGTATACCTTATGGCGCTTACCGTTATCTCGTATGCCACGGAATTATAGGCAGATCGAGCGGCGATTTATCACGGTAAACCACTTACCGTGGCGCATACGCCGCTGGACACGTGGTTCCTTTTGCCTCGCGCATCAGCCACGTTCCATTCGTTTCGTACGAGGGACACTCATTGCCGGTCCCGATATTTCGTACCGATAACATCGTTCGTGCTTCCAGAGGAACCCCTCGAAGCGCGCTTCTTCTACTTGATTCTCGTCTCCCCCTGTTTCTCTCTTTCTTTCTCGCT
Source organism: Linepithema humile (assembly GCF_040581485.1). NCBI lineage: Eukaryota > Metazoa > Arthropoda > Insecta > Hymenoptera > Formicidae > Linepithema > Linepithema humile. Next base: position 18,713,111 of record NC_090132.1, read on the forward strand.
CCGTCCTTCTCTAAAGCGTGCATCTTCTGTCATCCTATCAAGGTGCATTACTTATCGGGCTATCGAGTGTCCTGACCGTGATCCTGGCACGCGAGCGACGATACGATCGAGCCACTCGATCATCCTATCGCCGCGCAATGCGCCGTCGCTCGGCAATCTAATTAGCCAGCTTGGGAAAAGGATACGAAATCCTTTCATGAAGAGCGAAGTGTGTGCGAGAGAAGGATGGAAGGAGAATAACAGAAAGAGAGAGGAGAGTGTCGTGCGCGTTACCGATTTCTGCGGCATGATTCTCGTAAGATTCTCTCGCGATCCGATGTTTCGGTCGAGCAAGAGATGTCGGTTAATTAAATGTTCTCGTAAATATTCGCATACTCGCGTCCGCGTGCGTTATTGCGACGCCGCATTAGCGAGAGGGTGATTTATACCACGGTAAAGGAGGGAGATTACTTTAGGGCTTGCGATTGCCGCATCATGGTCGTAATTTATTGCACGATTCAATGCTAATGGTCGTTTTCTCGAACGGTGCGCAATGAGAGAGGTATCCCGTCGCGGCCACTCTCCTATTTTAAACTTGTACGCACGCACGTTTTTCAGCATAAGCTATCTTAGAAAAAAGCAAATGTCTGAAATTGTAGCCTTAAACAGCGACATATGGTTTGCTAACAAGTGTACGATCTCTCTGTTACATCGATAGACATCTATCCACAGCGCTACAATTTATACGACAAAAAATTGAAACGTAGCGCAGAATTTTCTTGTTAAAGATCTTACGAAATTAGAAGCGTGTTACGAAATATACAGAAATGGGGAAATAAGTTATCGTAATTTATTTATCTTATTTATAGATTCTATTTTTTTTAACTAAATAATTTATTCACAGATTTCTGAAGCGGCATGTGAAATATTTAGTGTTGTTTTATGATTTTTATGATGACGAAACGTCAAATACTTGCGGGAATTATTCACGTTATTCGTTCGTAATGCAGGCAACAATGTATGCAACTTCTGTTGCATGAAACTGCGTACCTTATAGCATAATAATTGATTGATGCGCGTGCAAAGCGTAGTTTTGTTTTCGCAAGGTAGCTATTATTGTGTCTTCAAAGGGAAGAGGAAGCAAAAGATATATCGCAAGAAAGGGAGACGCGGTAGAATGGCGGTGTGAAAATCGTCAGTAATTGCAGTCGATCGCCTTCGATCTTAATTGAGACATCCGCCCGTTAGCAAGAAGCTAACTACAGGAAGGAACGATAATAGATGCACTGTCGTTTCTTTACGTAATATCCTGTAACAAAAGTTAGAAGCAAAAAAAAACAGTTTATTTTGATTTTTATACGGTTTGCTCATCCCGTTCTACAATATCTCGCATCGAAAGTTCTGTATCGAGTTTTTTTCATCTATCTATTCAAAATTGAAGAAAGGAAAGAATTAAGAAAGGAAAGAAATTATTTCAAACACTAATCTGCATTTATTTTTTTATTTTACAGATCAACTTTGTGCGCGTAATCGGTGCTACAAAATATATTCGTTCCGTCGTATAGTATAACAAAATGTGCGTCGAGAGTGCCGTTAATGCCGAGAGTTATAGCGAATCTATAGATGAACGCATTTTTGCTGTATGACAAATATTGGGACACGATTTTTTTTTACTTTAGGCTTGGCTCGGGGGAGGGAAAGGTCGGTTTCAATCATAAAATCTCCACTACGGCAGGGCAATCTTCGGTTCTACGTGCAGCGCGCTAGTTGTACAGATAGCCGGACTGTCGAAGGTAGTCGAGGACGGCTACCGGAGTTAGTCAAACGCTACCGATTGCTTTTCAGATGCCTTGTATCTAGTCGGTTGATTGGATGACTAATCACCTCATCTTTTTCGAGCTTACCTTTGCCCTCTGTTTTGAGAGAATCGTGCCCCAATTGGTAAATGTGGTCGTCTGAAACGCGGACGGAATTCGCGCGTAACGTCACAGCTTGGACAATTCGGTTTGATTCGCCTGTGATGTCGGGAGTGCCGTTTTAAGTATCGCGCGATTTTCGTATTCAGGTACGCATGCGAGCAATGCATGCGCCGCGAACGCGTGTGATTCAATGTGAGTGCTTCGAAGGACCACTGAGAGGAGGAGGAGGCTCAGGAGGAGCATCGGGCGCCGGCGGAGCAACTTTACGGTAAGCAATAATTCATTTATTTGTTGAAAATATTGTACATTAAAATATTTGAAAGACAAAATATTTACATTAGTTAATATTTATCATTATTAGAATTTATTCGCATATTTTTTACTTTTTATTTAAATAATTAAACTTTTTTAATAATTCTTTTATTACATATTTGCTTAGAAAACGAATTAAAAGTTCAATGTACTCAATATTTTTTATGATTTCACAAATATTTCATATTGTGAACGCTGCTATAATTTTGATTTATTTCGTGTTTTACAGATCAACTATGCAGATCAACAGAACGACAACTCCGCTGCTGCGCATCGATCGGTGAGTTAGTTTAATTTGTCTTTTATTATTAAGATAATGGATCAAATAATGGTGTAAAAATATATAAACGCGAGACACTTTGCAGGTCGTATAATTTTTATTGCCTTATAGTAGTTATATCAAAATTTTATTCTCTCGTATTTTTTAAAAGTATTTTGAGTTGTACGTGCATTTGTTTTTAAAAGAACGAAGTACTTATTTTTTTAGTTAATTTATATTAAATTTAATTATGTGTTACTAATATTATTATATATATCTAGAAAAGATACATGTTACTACGTTGAAAAAAATTTCTGAATTAAAAAAAGAATTGCATTGGAAAAGGATTTTAAATTTGCGTTTTATAATTACTCGCAATTATAGAAGTATCGAATAATACTGAAAGTCTAAAGTCACAAATCAAAATACATAAAACATCTTAATTTAAAAAAAAAGAAAAAACCGTAGAAAACGCTTACATTTTTTTCAAATGTTTCTCGAAGGATTGTATATATAATTCTGAGATAAAATTGTATAAATAGTGATAAAGCCACCGACGCGGTGGCCAACAATTCGAGAGATTTGTTCGCCATGAATACGCTCGAAGTTATGAACCGACACTCCCACCGACGCTCCCCTGCAGGGTACGTTGGGGTCGATGGGGGAGCATATTGGAATGTTTTAATAATATGCATTCCGATAGAGACGAACTTTTGAAGCTCCGAGGGGAGGGATAGGAGAAGGACCGACGGGGATGAACACACCGCGATACACTTTATAATAATTATAATGGGCCTCCAATCTGTGCGAAGGATATTCGAAGGATTCGGTTTTTCGAGGCCGATATTAAAACTCGCTCACTCGTGGGGTGAGTAGCTGTTCGTAATTATAGACTTTCACCTATTGCGTGCGGGCTGACAGGAATGACGACGTGTTTGAGATAAGTGAGATAGATAAGATAATTTACAGTAATGCGCGCGAGCGGCAGGATATACGCCTGAGACTCGCGATGTAATAAATTTCTCGATCGTTACTATGTGTACGCTTGGGGGGGGGGGGGGGGGGGAGCGGGGGATACTTATGGCTCGTCAAGGAGACAGAGAGTATGCAGATAGCCGCTGACGTTTCTCCCAGCACTCGACACGATTCCGTCGTTAGCGAGCTAAGAAGTTTGCGATGCTGAGTGAATTGTTAAATAAAACCGACACTGATTCAATAGATTGTTGAAGACGTATCTGTTTAGTGATCGTCAAGGTATACTAAATACATTTTATGTTTTTATATTTTATAAATATTTTTTCAAGACACTTAACAGAGCAAAGAATTATCTTGTCTAAAAATGATCAAATTCTTTCTACAGACAAATAACATTTCACAGCGCACACGATTTGTCTCCCATTGATCTCTCTGTTAATTTTACGCGTATGTATCGTTTTTTATATATTATTTTCCAATCAACTTTCTCTTTTTCAAACTTGTATTTTCCGTCGTGTGTGATTTTGATGAAAACGTGAGATGTAATTATCCCTTATCGCGTGCGTTCACATTTTAGACATCACGACGTCGGAATATCCTATATGGCATATGTTTTAATGGGAAAATCGAGGCAATAGATTAACGATGCGTGAAAGGCACCGATTGGTTAAGCCTTCGAGCGAATGGCGCAGTCGACTTCGAATTTGCATATACGGGGGCGTTGGGAGGAACGTCGTTTATTCTTTAGCGCTTCGTGACTTGCTTACGGCTGATAATTTTCATTCGTTGGTTTAGTGAAATACGTGGAACCAGACATGTTTCTTTCACAGTTTGACGTCAAATTATTTAAGTATTTTCTAAATAATATCATGTCGAGCTGTCATAAATATTATTTTGTTCTTTAAAATTGTTAATTCTAATCTTTCCATGAACCTGAGACCTGAGAAATTCGAGAACTCGGCATTTTTAAAAAAATAACCATTATTTATTTTGTTGTAAAATATTTTGAAGGGCATTTCTTTTAGGGTGCTTTTTTTAGGGCATTAATAACGCTTAATATGTGAAAGGGTGTTTCTATTGTTATGGAAACTTGCTATGGTCGTGAATAAGTTTGAACGAGGAAAAAGAAAGTCTATACTAGCTTCTGTTACGAACTAAATATTTACAGAAAAACAATAGAAAATATATTGTGAAAGTGTAAACAGATTAAAAATTATGAAAAAATGTAGCAAATATCCATTGTTCAACTTGTTTTAACACACATTGTTATATTGGATTCCTATAATTAATTTTAAAGTTAAAATTCTAAAAGTAAGAGTAAAATTAAAATTTTTTATAATATATCGATTTACATCGCGTGAGAAAAATATAAACTTATAAATTCCTGAAGGTGAATTCTTCGTCTTGCTTCCGATTCATTTTGAAAGGAGTTCCTTGACGATCTTATTGTGATACTCGACGAAATCGTGTAATTGCAAGTCCCGTCCTTGCCTATTATGGCAACTAATAGGCGGCCTAAATAAATAACACCGGAAGAAAAAACTACGCAGAACAGAGCTACGCAGATGTTGTTACGCCTTCTTCCTTTTAACCGTCCTTTTACCTTTACTCCGTTTGTAAGATCGCTTCAACTGTGAGCTCACAATTAAAAATGGACTATTGAAAGGGTAGCTTGACATTATAAATGTTCCTAAAAAGTGAAAGGAACAAAAGTGCAGATTCGGTGAGATCGTTGTCCAGAAGCACGCAAAAGCCTTATTTTACGATGCCACATGTTAGAGTAATGGGCTCCGTGAGAAACTTAGTTTTTTTTTCAAGTTGAGAATTACATTAAAGGTACATATTTATAATACATATTATTTAATATGTTGATATATCACTAGGGTTTGAAGAAATGTCTTATAACATTCTTATTGTCGTAACCCGAAACTTTTTATAACAGCAATATCTCCTGTCTAGTTTTCATTGAGAGAATGTCGACTCCAAATTCGTCAGAGACGGCTTTTTTGAACCGGGAGGAAGTGCGGTAGCTCAGGTACGCATTACAATCCTCGCCGCGCACCGCGGTATGAACAGCAACGGTCGAGAAAAGGTATCCATTGCAACGTGTAACGCTCGATCGCACGATCGACAGGCCGGATACATCGAACGTATCATCGCCGTCGTTTTTCCGTTAAAAGGCACTTGTTGGAGTGCGTCCGAGCGTGATTGATCTGCTCGTTAAAGTAGCCCCAGTAATCTGCTTTCGAGGATCATAGAGATTCTGTCCGTTTACCACGTTCATCGCAGGGAGCACCCTCCGTTGGCTCCTGGGCGGAAGGACTCGCGCGTTCATCCTGGCGCGCCCCTCGGATGCATCCACGCATGTACGCGCGCTCATAGAAAAATCGGGAAAAATCACAGCCGAGAAAACACAGTGCTCCAGAAAGGAAACAAGAACAAAGTCTTCGATGACGATCTCCGGTCTCGATGTCTTTTTTTTTCTTCTTCTTCTTCGAGACGTAACATGCACAATAGTGGCTTTCGATACGCGGGAAATCCTTTCCGCCGATCTTCGCAGTAACAACTTAAGCGATTGAAAAGATCTTCAAGGATGATTCTCCGGCCTGAATTTCTTTTTGTAAGTTGCGCGGCATTGTGTCGTGTGCGTGCACGCGTGCGCACCCGTGTTTTTTTCACGGGAGAGAAGGAGAAAAGAGAAGGCGAGGAGAATGAGTATTTCTCGATATTCGCATTTGTGCTCTTTTCTTTTCACATCGATAATCAGATAATAGGTTTACAGCTCGTGCAGTTCAACTAAATCATCATACGAATTAGGATCACGAATTAGCTCTGATCCGACATTGAGTTTTCAGAAATCGTAAGAAAAAGTACATAGAAAATGAGAATTTTTTTTTATCATAAAAGTGCGCAAACAGAGATAAACTTGTATCTGTATTAAAATTTTAGATGTGAAATATTTATGAACGCATTTATCGTTTATTCAAATTTTGAAATAATTATAACGTAATTTATACTTATGTTTTAATCAAAATGGAAATATGATAATTTAACTAAAATATATATTGATTTTTTAGGAACGAGAGTGAGAATCAGCTGAGGACTTACAAGTTGGAGTGCAACGATCGGTGAGTGAATTCATGTTTTAATTACAGAATACGAATATAATTTGCTATATCTTTTTATTCACCAATATTTATTTAATTGCTAAAAAGTCTGATCTTTATCAATTACATCTTTGTCTGCATATTACTCTTACTCGCATTTTATATCTGCGATCTAGAGATTTGATTTAAAGAATTTAATCGCCCAGAAATAACGTGATTTAAGTAGATGTCAAACGAACATCTACATCTCTAAAAGATATCTACGGCGATGGCGCGCGCGCGCGTTCGATGCACACCGTGATGCATCCGCAGGTGAAGAATGGTAGCCCGCGAGCGAGAAGGAAGGCCGGCGGGTTGTTGCGGTGGGCCACCATGCTCGCCTATTATGGCAACCGAGCCATGGGGATTCGAAGAGTGGCCCTCGACCAACGGCAATCCGAATAAATAAAAAGGGAAAATAAGATATATGCGTGTGGGTGTGGCGGCAGGCGGGACCCGGGCTCATTGCCACCTCCGAAGCTGTCGGATCTCGCACTCGCCGATAGCTTTACTAGTATGCGTACGAGGGATTTGTGTCGGATCGTATGCTGTACCTCAGCCTCTCCTCTACATACAACATCGAAACCTCCGACCATGATTCTTTACCCTCCGCAGTGACTGCTCTTAAACGTTTTTCGAATCGTCGGTCGACGTTTTAAACCTTGTAATCTCATGTCCCGAAGCGATGTTTCGCCTGTTTTCGTGTGAACCGACAGAATCGTTTCCCCATCCGATTCTCGAGGGATTCTTGGGATTTGTCAGGGAGTTTGCGCATATTTTGTTTTTTGTGCCGAAGGCTATTGTGCATGCTATTCAACACTCAGGCAAAAAATAATATAGCCATAATGGAAGCGATATATATATCGCATTATATATATCGTATGTATTGTTTCTTTATTTTAAATTTTACTACATATTATACAATCTAATTTCATTTTTAATAAAAAATCGACAATGCATATCGGCGATAATAAAGGCACGTGCTGCGAAGATTTAAGAATACGTGCATTTTACTTGTAAGCAAGAAAAAGTATCAGTCCAAACAACTCAAAACAGAAAAATGAGATAGAATATTATTAAATATTTCACATATTAAAGACTAAAATTTATATAGTTAATTTTGAATCAAACCAAAACTGGTTATTCGTGAAAGATGTCGAAGTTGTTTCCCTTTTTTTTATCACATGCTTGGCATAGCAACGCGGGGATGAAGGATCGTCGCGCAATCTAGATCGTGTAAAGGGTTGAAATTGATAAAGTGTTCCTTCCGAGCGACTCTTATGGCCGCGACTAGCGATGACTATCTCTCTGAGCCACCTACGAGACCGGAGATTAGAGCCGGACGAGTAAGTGTGCCCTGGAGAAGCCTAATCGCCGTTGTTCTACTTGCGGCGCGGTCCGATTAGAATCTCAACACCCACGCCGAGGATGCCTCTAGGAGTTTGTTTACGTCGCGTCAACTTTTAGATTTAGTTTAAGTATGCAACGTGGCTTTAACCTAGCAAATAAGCGTAAGAATGTGAGAAGGAAGAAAAGTGTCGTTTTTTGTTGCATATAGGATAATTTTTAAATGAACGTAAATTCTTCAGAGGATATAACATTTCTTTCTTGTCAAAAACTCACTCTGTTTAATGAGAATCACTCTGCTCAATGATTCACTCGGCAACTTACGAATCGAATATTTCCGAAACAACAATATTCTTTGTGTTGGATTAGAAAAGAAACAACTCAAAACATATAAGGAAACAGACGTATAATTGGAGTTTTGGCGAGGAATGCAATTGTAAAGAAATCTGAGAAATCATTGTGACCATTATTCTACAAAATGCATGTCATGATGCATGCTGTGGAGAAAACGATTTTGGAGGGTTACAGTTTTCTAAAGGAAATGAGAGAGAAGTAAAAATATGTTAGGGCAACGTTAAATGGGTTTCGATGGAACTTTACACTCGTTTACTCAAAAGTTTCACGCGGCAGTTAATCCTGAAATATTAAACGTCACGGTAATAGTACTATCGCCGGGACAGCCGTATTGCGTATCTAAAGTCGCTCCTCCATACTTTTCTGGAATCTTAAGTGTACTACGATGAAAAAACACGCATAGCGATGCGCGATGTTTCAAGGCGTACGGCGAAACGGAAGGGACTCGGTAAAGCGGTTTTATTGGCTCGTTTGTTCTCGAAGGTGGCGGTTTCTTTGTCGCGACTAGTAACGATCGTTTTACTACCGGTTTCAGCGATTAGGGCTATCATGACGTTTCGCAAATAAAGAGAAAAAAGAGGGGAGACGCCGGGTGATTTAGCGGTCGTAAACGATCGTAATCAACCGGGGCTGAGCTTCGTCGGTGTATCAGGCACTTTAGGGTGTTCAGGAATTACGGAGAGAAATATATTAGCTAATATAATATAGGTACTTTATGTTCCACCTGACAGAAGACACTCCGTCCGACAGGATTTGCAGCCGTTCCGATAAGCCTACGATACGAGCGCGTTTGTCGGGTCGGATTCTTTCCACCGGCGTGTTTCGTCGTAATTTTTCGCAACGACAATATTTTGAGCACACTTTGTACAAAATACTTGAGAGCTTAGCTTATGTTTGTTGCAACATGGTGCCGCTTTCGCTCCTCTTTCCTTAGTGATCTTTCGTAGCACTCGTGCGGCGCGAGAAATCATTTTCGTAATACTGAAACACTGAATATGCAGAAATCATGTAATTAAATCTTTTAAACGTTACAGAAAACTGAGATATTTATCAAAATTATTTTAGATTTCAATTAATAATGTTTTTGATTAAAAAATGTAAATAATGGAGCACAGTCTGCTGGAGAAGAAACACGCTTTTATCAAGAATTATATTATGAATACCCTGTTAAAGCATATTTTCATATTGTGAAGCCATGTTTTTTCATGTACCGTTGCTGCGATTCGCGACGATTCACCGAGGCGAGCGAGACGAAAATTGATCGAACAAAGAAGTGTTAATTGCGTTATTATGAGCGGCCAGCTTATCGCGAGGGCTCGCCCGTCCACCGAAACGATCGCGATCTTATCGCGTCACGTCGTCCATTGTACGATTATTAAATACGATGATGCGGCTCTATTATTCAGACATCTTTCGATGGCAATGATCGGTGAGAGCCGATCTCCGATCTCCCCCTTATTTCTCCCGCCCGTACGATCGAGTGCCACGAAAAGATCGACGAGACTTCCTACGCGGCTGCGCGGTGGGTCTCCCGGCGTGATCCGCGATGATCTCTGTTTCGACAGCACTATAAATAACGACATGTGATAATTGCCTATTTTCATTTAGAATATATCGATGTCGGCAGTAATGTGGGCAAATTAGATTTTTGCCGATGACTATGAAGAATAGTGTTCAAACATGATAGTCTATCATAAATCTATTTTAACACACAAAAATTGGATCTTATAAAAATAATGATAATTATTTATCATTATACAGAATCATTATCATTATACCATTTATTTTTCTCAATTTGTCTTTTAATATTTTTAATACGTTTAGAATATATTTGAAAGAATAAAAGAAAAGTTTTTGCTAAAAATTGTATATTTTCTGCGGATATTTCTATTTTTATGACGACAGCATCGATCCATCTTATTCAGTGGCGACGTTTACAAGTTAATCGAATATCTCGTCTGTCATAACGTTACCGTCGTACCGGCACGGTGACAAAAATTGATGGCGAGCGATACGCGGCAAGAAAGTTTATTACAAAGTCAAAACACATCAGGTCGTACCTTAAGCTCACAACGATTTAAGGAGAAGATCTCGATCGGATGTATGGAGGAGAGACCACCCGTGCAATCACGTGTGCGCTCTTGAGGTATAACGCATTTCTTCGTGAATCTCGCCGGAGGTCGATCGCGATCTACGATTCCTTGATCGGCGTACGGGCCTTCGGGAATCGTGCCTCGGGGGAATCGTTGGACTTGTCCTAATGCGTCAGTCTCGATGGATCGATCGCCATGAGATCGTGAGTGAAGTTTTACTAGCGATCTTCACATAACATTTGCATAAGTTGTGCCTCTTCTTTTGCGTAATTGATAATTGAATATATTTTTTCCGATGAGATTTTTGAAACGCGTTATGTATAAGATAATTTATAGATTTCAATTTAATTTAATCAAAATTCAAATAGTAAAATCAGATTAATAATGAGTTGATGATTCGATGGCTTGATTGATAATCGATTTATGGCCCACGTGCAACTTGATTTAAAATTTCAAAAAGTTATTTTAAGAGCATAGATTTGATATTAATTAAATTAGAGCACACGCACAAAGTTTGAATTGTATTGTACTCTATTTATAATTTTTCTCTTGAATTTTTGTGGTCACAAAGCGCTTTTATAAGGCGCCTTCACGAAAAGTAAACGATAACCACTCTATCGCAAAGATTATCTCACACACGTCTTTCAATTATTTATTTAAGCACTCATAAGTTGCAGTAGTAATTGATATCTTGATATATGCGCCTATTAATATGTCTCTATCTAAGGCTATAGATAGTCGTGAAATAATTTGTCTTCTCGCATTTCTCTTGGGTCAATTTATCTTCTGACCGGCTTGAATTACATTGCCTCTTAGCTTACGTTCACCTAATGTAAACTAATTTTTCTGATATCGAGCGTTATCGTTTGCCGGAAATTGTCCTTTACGCGCTGAGTTCGACAAATTTGTTGCTTTTATTACAGCTATATATACTTGCTGAAAATTATTTTAGCACAACAGTTTTTAAATGTATAGAAATTCCTAGAATTTCTTTAAAAATAATATATTTAAATCTTAATATTAATACAGATTAAATGCTTTGCACATACGAAATTCATATTTAGATTTAGGAAATATAATTATGACAATCGATTGCGATCCTTAATTGAGATTTACACAGACATTTCTGGCGCGGGTAGTTATAGCACGTGCGAGAAGCACGTGTCGCGCGACACTCTGGTGCACAAGTACGCACGCGTACACGCGTGAAAAGGAACCGTATGAGCCGAGCGATCCTCCTTTTCTCTTTCTCCTTTTTTCCTCGCTCGCGAGAAGAGCTCGTTGGATCGGCGTTTATTAACGTTTTGTTTATACGTCGCGATTAGAGCTAATCGATCCTCCGGCAAAATGAGGCATAATATAGAGCCGCGACGGGCTCATAAATACTCATTTGTGCGGGGCAATTTTGCTCCCTGGATTTTCATCGCCGCCCAAGTTGCCTTCGTTACGCTTATACGGATGGTGGATCGAATATGTGAATTTGTATACATAATTAATCGGCAGTTATATTGTGGTAGCTGCTAGGTATATATATATGTTTATTACGCTGCGATGGCCGTTTGCAATTGTATTTAACTGCAATATCGCGATATTGTTGTCAGGCGATGAAACATCAATAAATAAATAATTGTAGCTTTTAAATACGGTGAGCTGAAATCAATTATATTGTATAATATTTCAGATAGCACACAATCACGATACTTTAATAGCCATAATTAATCAAGCGGCAAACGTAATCGTCGCGTAATAGATCTTCGTCTATGATCGCTCGATAATCGCTGTTTTCCTTTTCCGCTGCTATACGATATCAGTTTTAACTAATCAATCACTACTCTAAATATAAATTATGAAACTTTTATTCGTAAATAAATTTAACAATTTAGATTTTTTCTTACCGCGCAGTTAACAGGCAAAATTTATTAGTACTGAAATATTTATTGTTTTTTTTCTCTTTTTTTTTTCTTTCTCAAGAATATAAAAATTGAAGTAATTTACGGACTACGTGATTTTCATTTCAATAAAAATAATCATATATCTCGCGTTATTAGTAGTTGATTTTGATGAGGAAGCATTAGTTGAAGCAATTGGTAATCCAAGCACGTTTTATCGAAATGATAGTTAGTACGCTAATACGTCGGATTAGAAACCAGACTCGCATGTAGCAACATAATGTCTCAAGATGCCTTGATGTGTAAGCTAGAATGTCAGAAGGTAGAAATTGCGCGTTTCTCTCTCTCTCTCTCTTACTCTCGGAGGCGTTGATCCGCGAAACGATTAAGGATCGTTACGTGACTCTATTGCGCGGCTCGTAGATACATCGGTGGCAGATTACACGCAGATCAGGCCAATCTACGATTCGTTTCAGGCACAATACTTGACCCTTTCTCACGCTACCGCATCTTTGCCGAGCCAGGAAATAATCAGTCTATCGATCATACGATTGTTCCATTGTTATTGCGGATTTGTCGCGCGACTATTTCTGACGAATATGTGATTATCTTTTTAATTCGCGAAATACGCGTTTAATGATATAATCAAACAAAATTTATTTGGATAATAATAATTATTGTAAATTGTGATGAAAGATAATCTCAGAAATGTATGCAGTTCAGTTCATTGCTGCAAGTATTTAGTATTGCAAAAACTTTCTTAATCGATTGAATTACCAGATTTTCAAAAGTATTAATTCAACGTTAAAAATTTCGATTTTGTTTCATAAACAGCGTGATTATCGTCAAACGCAACGAGCGCAGGATGACATTTTTTTTCGTGTGAATACACCGCGAGATACGACGCCGTAGAATACATTCTCAAAGCCGCGTATTATGACCGACCACCTACGAGATAAACAGTCATAGCGGATGTCCATCATTGTTTCCCATCGTTCGTTCTCATCGGGAACCGATTTCTAAAAGATTTTATCGGGATAAAGAATTTTATGAATGAAAGTGAATCCTCCTATCTCCATTTTTCCTTCACTCTCCCTTTAAACTATTCTTCCGCATCTGTATATAATATCTATCTCGTTTTTCACACGGTTACAGTTTACAGTTCACTTTCGACATACCTGGTGATCGTTCCGTGAGGTGGAGATGTCGCTTCTTATTTTCCTCTTTCTGTGCCCCTTCGGGCTCCCTTTCCTCGATCTTTCTTTCTCCACCCCCTTTTGCCCCGCCGACTCGGTCGCCCCTTCTTTCTCTATCTTCCATTCTTTATTTTTTGGAGCAGCATTATCTCATAATCGACCGGATGATTCTGCCGTCCACCAGAATGGCATGGCCTGCTGAGCACACGTTTGAGTTCGTTAATGTTCGCCCGTGAGAGTGGATCTAATGAATTTGATGACTCCTTTCTCCGTTGATCTTGCCTCCTCCCCAGCCGAGCATTCCTCGCCCGCCCTTCTCTTTCTCCTCGCCCGGAGCGTGTTTCTACGGTATCGGCGTAACGCACGGTATCTTTATGATCCGGGCAATAAATCGAATTGGTCGAGATGAGTGTTTTTACGGATCCGACAGGCTCGAGGAATCGCGTTTCCGGCGACGATAATGACGCTCCGATAAACATTCGTGCTAAATTGATTTCGATTTATCTTTTCCATGGAAATAGATTATTGTAAACGTTAATTGAAAATACGAAGAAATATTTTCGAACTCTATTGGCACTATCTACATTGTGTGATATTTCGTATGTCTTTTGACATACTTATGGTGTCAAGAACAAATATTCTAATCACACATTTCGCAGAATGAGAAAAATTAATAGTTTCCCCATATTTATTTTACAAGAAAATTAATATTGGAAATGGAATATTAAGATAAAAAGAATTCAGCAATGTACATTTTTATTCTAATTAAAAAAAGAAATACTTTTATATTTAATACAATCATCGAAATAAGCGTAGATTTGGATTTATTAATGATAAATTGCTTACATTGACACGCACATATCATATGCTGATTTATTCATTCAGATTAATACGTCAATGTGGATGTTTGCGCCTCTTAATGCCTCCAGGTCTTTAATAGAAAACAGATATTCTGTCTAAGAGGTGCGCACAGAAACTCGCTGAAACAGGCTGAGGGCAAGTGACGGCCACCGTGGCGATCGGAGGGGGAGGAGGGCTCTGTAATTAACAATCCATTTTGTATTCGGCTCACCTGATCGCGTCGTGTGCGGTCCGTGACGTCATAATTCGGGGCCCCTTCGAGGCGTACCGCCCCCTTAATGCGGACCCCGACACCTCTCGGCTCCGCGATCCAGCACGCACTTCCCTCTCTTTCTCTCTCTTCTGTTTTATTCTCCTTCGCCTCCTCGCGCGGGTACAAACGAAAGAAAAGGAGAGTCCGAAGAGGCGGACGGATGAGAGAAAAGACGAGTAAGGGAGAAAGAGAAAGAGAACTCCTCCCTCACATCCCTCGCTCTCCTCGCACGATGCCTGAAGATGCCTGGATAGTATATACACCTCGAAGGCGGTCAAGGGGGATATAATGGCTCGGCTGGACTTCACACGATGCCGACTGGTACACCGGGCCCGGAGGATGATACAGAGCCCGGAGAGGCCGCGTGCGAGAGAGAGACGAAACGAGAGTGGACCTCCGAGAGAGGTTCTGAAGTCGCGGAAGGAGCTACCACTACCTTCAATCTTCCCCGATCCTTGTGTATCGTCCTGCTCGATCGGTCTTCCGGGAGATGTCGGTTGTGTTCTGAATTCCTACTAGCTTAATTTCATTAACGAACGAAGCGCTACAGCGCGTGTCGATAATTATAGGTCATAATTACGACTGGCTGTTGAGAATGTAATAAAAAAACCAAGCTTGCATAATTAAAAGACGCGTGCTGTGAGAATGAGAGAGATAATAATATTTCAACGATATACACTTCTAACACCGCGGCCGAGAATATCGCGGTCGTGTGCGTGCCGTGGATTGGAACAAAAGGGAGGAAGGAGTCTGAAAGAGAGGAAGATTAGGCCGTTCGGAGGCGTCAGAGCGAAGGGGCGGGAGAGGGACTTCTCGTGTAGAGTCGAAGGGTGGGCCCCGTTACCCGGCTTTGTACGAGCGGCCCCTTGCCGCTGTCAGCCCGCGGGGGCCTTATTTCAAGACCGTACCGAATCAGGCACGACAATCGCCCTAATATCCACACGAATGCCGTGCCGGAGGCCCCCACGGTGCAACGGGGCTCGCCGATGAGGGAGGCGGGCGAGGTCCTCGCGCACGATGAGTAAGAGATCTTTCTCCGTTCTTTCTTCGTCCCCCCGTTCGCCCCGTTCTCTTCGTCGTTTTCTATCTTTAACCTCGCGTGTCTTGAAATTCTGCTGGCTTTCGGCCGCCCCTCGTGAAACTGACGCGCTTCCATCTCAAAACAAATCGTAGATATTCACGAAAATGTTTCCAACTCCGGTCGCCGAGTTCTTTGATCCTTTGTGTCAATGTGTGAGCCACACTCGCATGTTTTCAATAATCGCTTGGGTCACGCGATTGTTTCCTTCCTTAACGAATAATGATATTTAACGTATTCTTTTTCGCTTTATTAAGACTCAGCGATATAACAGATGAGTTCATACACAGCGCACATTCAATATGTTGCATTTGCACTCACTTTTTAATTACAAATGACGACACGTATTTTGCATAATCGTAAATTTACTAATTAAATTCTTGCGCAAAAAGTTGAGACCATAGAGGCCTCCAATGACTTCAAATTGCAATGTATCGAAGAATACGATATTTTAAGATACGCCAATGCTGCGGCTATTCGATATTATCGCTCACGATTAACGCCTATCGTTACCAATCATTAATAACCTTGCATTATGGAAGTTTCTCTCAATGCTCGCGTTGGCGAAGCGGGAGGAAGAGGGCGGGGGGGGGGGGGACGTCGGGCCCGCGGCGTAAAAACACGTTGTTGCTGACGCAACTACGCCCGCATTGTCCGGGGATGCAGCGCGTCATTAGTGGAAGCTTCAACGCTACCATCGCGCGCTTCACGTCGGCATTCAGCGATTCGCTTCGTGGATTCGTTCGTGACGAGCTCCGAGCGAGTAGGTGGCTAACAGCTAGCCGGCTCTCGTGAGGGAAAAGAAAAAAGGAGTCGTTTAGAGGGGTAATGGGGTCCAACGGGCCCCGTGGCTCGGTTTACCGAACGCGCCCGCCACAAAGCCCCCAGCGAGGGAATAAATGCAGTCGTTACGGTGTTTGCGTCGGCATTTAATTGTTTGCCCTTTCCTTTCAGAGCGCGTTTTTTATCCGTCTTCCACCCTTTCAGCGAGGACCTTTCTTCCTTGTTCTACGCGATGTAACATCTGGATTAATTTGTAACCGTCCTCGCTTGTAGTCGAACCGTGAAAAGATATGTGAATTATTAATTGTAGGTATTGATACTCTTGTACATATGTATATTGCATGCCTTGATATCGATATTTTTCGTGATTTTTAAATGGAAATTTTAATGCTAGCTTTAAACACTAAGAGCAAGTGTACTTGTTTTCAGAAAATAGATAATAATTCATTGATTGATGTCTAGGCAAATAATGCGCACAATTCGAAAAGCGAGTTTATTTGTGTCTTTTACGTTCGCGAATTATTCAAATTACAAATTATATCTCTACCGATGGATCGCCGGTGTGATCGCCGCTCCACCTTTCCACCACCGCGAGTTTCTTTTATCTATTCCAATGGAAGCGAGCCGTGCATCATGGCGCAGCTGATAAACGGATTACGAACTTTGAATCTAATTGGATCCCGGCACCGATTGTAAAAGAAACCCTCGTCGGCCTTATTGCCGGCCTGAGATTAGGATTTGTATAGTTCGTGCGTATGTATTTGCCCTTCTCCGGCGAACTTATCTCTCTCCCATTGCCGGCTTCCAATCTGTCGCTGGAGAACCTGCCTGTGTTTACCCACATTTTCCTCAGGTTTCCAATCGCTTTATGGTTCTAATCGTCGCTTCCGCATACTTCGCCTCGCTACGAACTCGCCGTGCCTTGTCGTTATCGACAACCTTGTCAGCTCTGTTATCGAGACTAATACCGTGACTATTGCTGCAGGAATTTTTAATAACGGACTACCTGTCGTCTCTCTTCTCTCTTGACCTCTTCCTCGCCGGTTGAGAGAACAGTCCACTGTTAGTTAAGTCGATTATATTGACATAGATTATCGCTGCAACATCATTCGGAGATAAGTGTTATTTTTTTGTAAGTAGAAACATTTTTGATTTATTTCGGTCGGACGTTATGCGATTGCTCACGTATTATTAGTGTAGGTATATAGATATTTTGTATATCTACGTTTTACGTGCTCTATCTTACAATTTATAAGATAAAATAAGCATTCAAAGCACGTTTCTTTTTTTATTAAGGTTAGAAGATAAAGCAAAAAGGAAAATTGAGAACAAATAGAAAACTAGAAGAAAAAACTACGGAAAAAATTTGACTGTATTCGAGTTTAGTATAATTTTATGACATATAAATCTTACGCAGTTTATAATTTTGCTTTAATTTCTTTCGCGAAAGTATACATTCCCTTTAATTGATTGATGCTTTGTAGCCTCCCGTCATTATAAACGCGAGTTCCGTAACTTGAAGATTGAAAATCGCGGTATTTGCGCGAATCCATAAACGTAAGATATATTTAAAGAAATCGGCGAAGCTGCTGCGAAGAAGGAAGGAAGGAGCGGGCATGGTGCCGCGGTATCGCGGCATAATAACAGAGCGCCGCACCAGGCCGAGCTAGCTGATGACTTCATTGAACTGGACCCGCTTAGGCCTCGGGCGCAGGACCTCCCTGAAACCGCCTCAAATTATAACGCCGGTTCGGGCCCAGGCCCGCTTTTGATGGGTCCGAGACACATCTTAAGCTAGCGGGGCACAAATAGACTCGGCCACGAAACCTCGATTTTGCAGAACGCGGGAGACAGAAATTTCCATATTTTGCATTAATCGTTTGTTAAAGCCACTTAGAAAATAAATTTTAATTTTTTCACTGCGATGTATGTCAAAAATACTATTAGAAATTGTTGACAGAAAGAATATTTTCTATTAAAGCAGTGCGACAATTAAATGTGAAACTAATTAGAAATCTGTTTCATTTGCATCCGAGAACGAAATCATATTCTGTTCTGGTTTTATTCTGCTGCAATTTGAGAGATTTTATTTCATATATCATATGATTATGATTTACTAGCGAAGTGACTTACCACTTATCAAGATAGTATTGCTGCTTTTGTCAAGGTTTATGTTTCTTGTGTCTCGTGTTGTCTTTTTCCCTGACATGTCGTGATATACGTTCGTTACACCGTCGTAAACATCGATGTATCGTTCGGCGATCCATCTAGTTGTGTGAGAACGATCGCGCGCGATTCGTCCGATTCATGAACTATGTATTGCGAGTGTAGGTACACGCGATCGCGATCGGGATCATGTAGATTCCATTCTTGGAAGAAACTAAATGCAGCGTGGCACGAAAAATCGCGCGGAGACATACGGGCGAGTGGATCACGTCGGATTTATCACGCTCCAGAAATCGTGACGAAATAGTCGCAACGTACATATAATATGTAGATACGACATATAAGTACTTGGCATAAACGCAATTAGAATACACGGCATATAATAGAAGGGTAATGAATCATTATTTGAAAATATTATCAATTAAGTTTAAAATTTCTTGAATATAATAAGCCTGTGTTTTGTCTATTTACATTCTTAAATTATTAAAATTTTAATATTAATTTTATTCTGTTATGTTGATATTAGGTATGTTTTAAATTTAAAGCATTGTTCAAACAAATGTGTCTGCGAAACAAACAATCATATTTCGGTGAAAAGTGTACGCTTTTATCGAGAAACGAAAGAGATTCAGATTAGAGGAATTGTCTCTTCCCGGCAAAGAATACCAAAATTCTATGCTCGCGAGCCGGTGAATTATTTACGACGTACCGGCTGGAACATACACGAGAATCGAGAACTCGATCGCGGCAATAATATCGCGTAGAAAAAGGGAGAGGGAGAGACAGAGATCGAAACGGCGACATCGACCACGGGACAAGTGGAGAACACGCCGCGCACACGGAGTCACCTAACCCGGTCGGGTCAGCCGGATTATCCTCCGTGTCTCTGCTCTCTCCGAACCTTCACTGCAGATCAGAACGTATCGATGTCTGCTCGTACATACTGGGGCGGGAGATCTTATGGGAAATAGAAAGTGGGCACGCGGCATTCGCGATTGCCTCGCGCATTTAGCCTATATGTAGTTTACGAGCGGGCTGCTTCGTAATTACCATTGTGGAAACTCGCGTCGGAAAAAAAGAGCGAGATGGGATACGAAGGTGGATATAAAGGAGGTCGGACGAAGTAGAGGCGAAAGCAGAGCGAGAGAAAGAGAAATACTCTGCTTCGTAGGGAATCGAGAAACACGAAGGCTTAGTAAGTGCCGTGTAATTGCTGCGGCGCGTTTACTCGGGCATCTGTTTACCCACTTCGATCGCAGAACGCGCCGAGCTGTAAACGCCCATACGAGATTGCTCGAATCGGTTTCCATCTTGGCGAGAGCGTGCTTATTATCCGCAGAAACGGGCTGCCGATTGGTATCTACTGCGTATTAACAACGCTGCTATGAACGTTGTTTCGCAACTACTCGCCGCAGTGGCCTTTGATAATTAGGAAAAAAAGAACCGCTGGATGAGATAGGATAGACGGTTCCGGGCGAGAAAAGCGTGTCGATCTCCGCTAACATCTCGATATAACCTGACTCGACTCCTAATACTTGATCGCTGACAACTCGAGTTAAGTAACTTTCAGTCAGTTGATCACTCGTAGAGCGTAGTTGTATCTGCGAGAGAAAATTTTGTTAATATGAAACATAGTGATGTAAACATAGTTAGCGATTGCGGTTCAGTAAATTTTGTTCGATTTTCTCAGATGGTTGTACAATTTTGATATTAGGAGAGGTAAGATTAATGATAACCAATAATGCTTGCGCATATCTCGTTTCACGATCGCTGACATCTTCACGCGGCATTCATTTGCGGGACTGTAACACGGTGTGTATATTTTGAAGAATGTCATTTCTAAAGAGAATGTTGTCTCGGGATCACGTGTTAACATGAATCGATGAATGCAGAGATTTGAAAGGATATCGGAATGTAGATGTGATAGAGTGGGACGCAATAAATCGGCGAGACGTCACGATGCAGAAAAACGGGCGGGCCTACTTCGTCCCGCTCTTTCTTTGTCGTGGGACCGATGACACGCCATCGGTCTCAACCGTAGCTCCTGGACCTCGCTCGCCTACTCGGTCACGAGGTCTAGCTCGATCGTCTGCGACGCGGCCTTGCGAAATTCGTAGCAAAAAATACCCACGGATCTCCCTTCACCACCCCCTCTTCCTCATCTTCGTCCACGTCCACTTCGTCGTCCTCTTGTTCGTTCGTAGATTCGTATAGTTAGGATCAAGACTGTTTTCAAGATTTCACGGATAATCCTTTGACTAATCCAAGTTGTGACGTGCGTGTGAAATTGATACGAAAGATATGATTCACGCCGCAGGATGTGCGTGAGATTCTTAGAGAAGATAGAGTAGAGTTGAATTAAACTGTATTTTTCTTCATATATTTCTAGGACATAATAAACCGTCCTTAATTTGGATGCTATCAATTCTTAATCTTTCTCAAAATTATCTTTGTTTTTTTCCGGTTAATTATGTATATATATATATATGGTTTTATTTTTAAATCTAAAAAAATATATTAAGTAATGTTTTGTTTTCGAATTATCGCTATAAGATACATCAATTATTAAAAAAATATAATTAATTAAATCGCTGTAAATTTAATCCGACGTAGGATTAACGCGGCGAAATTGATGGCAGTAATATGTAAAAATGCAACGATCTGTTTCGAGAATTTGCGGCTCGAAAAAGCATCGCCACGCAATCCATTCCACAAAGTCCGGGTCATTAGTAGCGAAGCTAGGCGAAAACTCTTGCCATTCTCGCGCAGTCAATTAGCCGAATTGATTACCAGACACCCGTGACTTCGGTCGTTATAACGATCCGTTCCTATTACTTGCCGCGAATGCCTGGCGTGCCGTTGGTCGAGTGGCATGCAGAACAGCGTGGATACCGAGAGCCGGGACTGAAAAAATCATGCCGTGAAACATTCTGCAGCTTTGTCGAGGCGCGCTCATCGCGCGTGTACATTAGTGTGTTTCGTCTCTTTTTTTTCCATGTTTCTCTCTCTCTCTCACTCTCACTCTCACTCTTTCTCTCCTTCTTTTTTCTTTCCTCTATACTCTCGTCATAATAAAAGAATCTGTTCCTCCCTCTATAACGCCGGTCCGCCTCTACCGTTTCGACAAGCAACGGCAGCATGTTCGAGCAGGTTCTCAGGAATTCACGACTCATGCGGCGACCGGGTGTCCAGGTGAAACGGATAATGGCATTTAACGAGGAGGAATCGGTGCACCCGGTGCTGCACCAAGTTCAAATTACCGGGTTAGGCTAATGTACAAATGACACCCGATGACGATCGCGGGTATTGTTCTAATATACCTTTCTTTCCGCGAACGCGTTTTACCCCCGTGAGAACACATCCGCCTCTTTCATCCATTATCCCAGTGGGACCAACCCCTAATTTTGTAGACGTTTCCTCTTCTATTGCTTCAATTCTTTAGCTTATCGTTCGAGAAATCAAGCGAGCCTCGCGTCTGGCGACACTCGAAACTGTTAAATCAAAATTAACTCTACCAAAAAGTACCAATATTGACCATTTTTTCTCATTGAAAATTGATGACTTTTATTAAATTAATGACAAACTTTCGGGATTTTATAAATTCAATGCACATATTTTTGCAACACATTGTATGCATCAAATTCTTTTTCGTGCAGAAAGATATGGAAACAGATAGATTGCCTCGCGAAAACCGATGAGTGTAATTAGCAGAGCTACATTACAGTAGATTAATTAGCGGACGAGTAATTAGTGTGGAAGTCAGAAAATTCAAGCGTATAAACGCTCGTGGGGTGATGGCAAGAAGGGGGGAGGGGGAGGGGGTAACGAATTGGGATGATAGAGAAGGAGAGCGAAAAAGGTGGCGGAATAAGAGAGGCGGCTCTCCTCGTCTCTGAAAACTGGTCTGGTGCAGTTGCGGTCTTAGGAACAGAGAAGAGTCGAAGGAGCTGCATTCCCCGGTAATTAGTCTCACCCATAAATTACTGGCTATTTCGCGTCTGTGTTGGTCACGAGTCGGTAACACCCGTTCTCCCCCTCTCGCCCCGGGTACTTCGAACTTCCCTTTCTGCTCTTCCTACGCTTCTTCTCGCGCCGGCTGGTCACTCGAAGTTTCTCTCTTGAAACCTCTCTCGTGCAAATGACAGGACAAGAGATGCAAGAATGCAGCGCGAGAATGTAAACTCGTGAAGTTTCTGATCGTTACCCGTCATTGTTCCGTCGATGCGTGCTTCCTGTGAATTTTTTATCGTCGATTCTCTTTCGGCATCTCCCGACGCGGACGTATAATTAGTCTCTCGGGTAAGAATTTCAGTTGAATGCTCGTTGCGTAACGATGAATTTGAAATGAAACACGCCGCAACTTCTATGTGACTTCTGTATGATATCGCGCACGTAATGAGTTGCCTCGGTAGGACCGTTCGGTAAGAAAGATTCTAGGTGCCAGGAGGTCCGACTCTATGGGAACGAAACGGGCTCATCTTTGCCGTAGGTCTGCGGACCTGTTCTGGCCCGAACACATCTCTCGGGGCGCCGAAGAAAGGGGCACAGGACCCCGCTGCTAAATGAGCTGTAATACGGACCCCCGCTGAATCTTCTCTTTCCCCGTCGGCTCTTCGTGAACCGTACTCCCCCCTTCCCCCCACCCCACCCCCTCCCTTTCGTCGCCGCTTAAAACCACTCACGCTGCTTGGCCCGCCGGTTATGATATGACCACACGAGACGACTTCTTCTGCTGTCGACTCTTCCTGTAATAATTTTGCTTCCCGGCTGTCTTTTATTTATTTTTTTTTTGTTTGCTCTTTCATCGCTGCTATTATCGCCCTCGTCTCTATCACTGAGATCTCATTCAATGATTGCTTCATTCCCGAGCGCGCTCGGGAAAAGAAATGCTTGGAAGTGGTGCGAGGTGATCGAAAAAGAGTATTGATTTCCTTTAAGGAATCAATTTGTCAAATGCAAATGTTTTCGAAAAGTGATTGTTTATCGATATTAAACTCTTTATTTTATTTAGTTAATATATGTTGATTTAAAACATTCTACAGATTTTTGATTAAAAAGATTTTCAGAACGCAAAGATTTTCCGAAGAATCTTCTCTGCCAAACATTGTACAAAACTATTCTGTTTTCGGATCATTGGCGATGCGTTTTTTCTTTGAAGACGTGATTTCCGCTATTGAGCGAACTAGCTCACAGTTTCTTTTCTTGACTATTATTCCGGGAAATAACGGAGAATGGTCGTGACATTAAAAGAGCTATTGCTCACAAGTTCAGTCAACGAAGCAGTTGACCTGCGGCACGGCGGTCGATTTAGTAATTAGGTCAATTGTTCCGATGTTCGGTGCTACAATCTAATGGATTAGGATCAGATAGCGATAGTTGATTAATTGCATACACCGCTATATTGTATATAATTTTTTAATTTTATTAGACGTATTTTATTCGACGTAGATTGCTTACACGATTTGATTATGAAATCAATCGGCGAGATTTAAATCATCGCATTTTCCGTCGATTTGACTTATTAGCTGGATTTGATTATTTTATTATTGGAATGCAAAGTTAAATGCATGAATCGTAAAATATCGTCATGCACGGTAGTAAACATACTCTTGAAGGCTATAATTATCCATTCCGCGTAATGACGGTCGTTAAAGGGCTGAATTTCGCTACCGAAGTACATAAAACGTTGTTAAGGGTTAGAAGACTACACCTATTACTAGACTTTATTTGCAATGCGGTGGAATTCGGAACATCGATACTCCGCAAAGTGCCCGGGCACCGGTAAAAGCTGCGGCCGCGAAGCGCTCGCGGCTTTGTCGTGGCGGCGGAGATGAAAAGGATGTAGCGAGCCACACGCCGACAGCTTAAGCCCTCAATAGCCCTCGACGATGGTGCCCGTAGCGTGTACCGAAGCCATGATACGGCGGGAAGGGGTGAGGTGGAAGGAGCAGGTCGCCGGTCGAAAGGAGGAAGAGAAAGAAGCGCGGGGGAGAGGCGCGAAGGGGGGGGGACCTCGCCGCGGCGAGGTGGCGGGTCGAAGAGGGACGGGGCATGAGACGGCTACCGAGCGCAGAGAGCTCGCCTTCACAAAGCATCAGAATGGGACTTACCGGGGCCCCGTTATTAGTCCTTACTCACTTCGTACTTGGTAGGGCCACGAGAGAGATCAGATCTCTCTCGCGCCGAGCCGCACGCACACAGGCACGCACACGCATACGAGCCGCCGTTCCCCATGCCGTCTGGTGATGAAGGCGGACGACGGCGTGGAAAATGTCAGTGTCATCGATACCTGCTTTCCTCGTGGCGCTTCACGACCTGAAAACTCATCATCCGGCAAAAGAGTTCTTTTTGTCGCGCGAAGGGCGATGGGAACGGGCGACGAGAGCGACGGCGTCGGGCGAGATTCACTTGACAGGTCGCACCGAACTCCTTATTACGAGAACGAGAGGGTAGGAAAGTGGTAGAGGGATAAGAGGTACATTCAAGCGTCGACTCGATACCCGGATAATCTTTTCTTTTTGAAACGGCAAATTAGGAGTAGGTTTTTTTTATTTCCCGATTGAAATTTCGTTGTATCATGTTATCGCGCTAAATGAGTGCGTTTAATTGTCCTCATAAATGTGTTGAAAAAATCCGGTATCTTCTTATCATATCTTATAAATTTGTGTGATTCGTATTTCTTTTATTTAGAAAATGGAATAAATTTAAGTTATAATTTTATTGCAAAGTGTTGCATTAGGTTTATGAAATAATAGTCAGGTGAGATATTTTAATATGTTTCAATACATGGCTTTGTGGTATCAAATATCTTGTGCTTATCTTTATAGAGCGCTTTTAAAAATTTCAATTACGGTATTTGACATATTTGATAGTACGAAAAAATTTGTTACGAGTGTAACGCACACTGAATCGTATTTTCTAATGTCTTAGCAAAACTGTGATCTCATTGTGATCTGTTAACGATTTATGACAGTCTATTATTCGTCGTCCAGCCTGGCGTCGATCACCTTGACATCGCGCGTTCGAACCCGAAAGATCGAGACACGATCGCGCCTCCCTCCGTGGGATCCTAGGCGCGGTGCGAGCAGAGAGGAGCCGACGAGCGGTTCCTCGTGCCAACGGGTTCCGTAGGCGAGTTAAAAGAGGAAAAGAGGGGCTCGGTTGCGTCTCGTTGCCGCCGAGCGGCGCTCACCTGCCTAAGTCCGCAACAGTCTCGTACGGTTCGCTCGGGCCAGGAGCTTCGCCGACGACCGCAGACGGCCGAAACCTCTCTGTCTCCCCTACCATTTGAAAGTTTTCCACCTCCGCAGGCTCTCTCGTCGGTTTTCCACCCTCCTTTCCCCGCCTACTCGTCATTTCCGCCTTTCCGTTGGTTCTCTCGCTTGTCGCACCTGCAATTTCGTAGAAATTTACGAGACCGTTTTCCGATCGATCCGTCGATCCCGCTTGAGCGGGGAATTGAGAAATCTTCAGCGTTTTCAGGGAGGGATGGTCTCCTCCCCGAAGATCGTGTCTCTCGCGACGGTGAAGTCGAGGATGCACCCGTCGCCGGCGTCGGTGGCGGTGGTCTCGCGGCGGCGGCGGTGGTGGTGGTGACGGTTGTGTGGTGGTGGTGGTGCTGGTGCCGGTGAAGAAGAGGAAGAAGAAGAGGAAGAAGAAAACGGCGTACATTGGTGGGGGCTCTTCTCTACTCCCCAGAACTCCGGCTGGTGGGGGTAAGGCAACACTCAAAGATCGTGGTGACGTAGTTCTGGCAGGAACGCGACGCGTTTTTGTCCACGTAGCGAGAAAAGAGAACTTTTCTACGTCTCGTTTGCGCCACACATAGTTGATACTTTTGGGAGAGAAAAAGAGCAACGGCAACAAGGAGTAGGAGAAAGAGAAAGAAAGCGAGAGAGAGAGAGAGAAGAGAAGAGAAAGGGACGAAGACGTCGGACAGTTCGACAGGTGGAAAGAGAGAGAAAGAGAGAGGGTGACTAGGGAGGGGGGAGAGAAGAAGGGGAGCGAATAATCCAAAGGACCGGAAGTCAGTGCTCCTTTTTCCGGATCTTCCGCGAATCGCGAGCTCCTTTTTCGCAATCTCCGTGTCTCTTTCAACGAAGGGCATTCTTCAATCACCCTCAAAGCACCCTCAGCGCGATACGCGATCATGAAGATCACGCGTGCACCGCGAACGTCGTGGCTGCGTAATCCCGAGGAGATACCTTCGCTTCGCAAGACGCGTCGTGAAACGCAACGCCAAGAATAGTTCTTCGGACGGACGCAACGGTCAAGAAGGACGAGGAACCTTGCGCACGCGGCGAGTAGATGGTCGCAACCGACCGCGATCGTTCGTCAACGTCTTGGTAACAACGTGAGCAAAATCTAGTCTATCGCGAAACTGCGAACACAATTGTCCTCGATCGGCGAGAAGAGTCTCAAGTGGATCCGCGGCGTTCTACGCGTGACGATCTACGTCGCGCGATGTCGGGCTTCACCGCACGGGCCGATAAGGGAGTCGCGCGGTAGAGGGGAAACAGTTTGCGTGCTAATATTCGATCACGAGGTGCATACGAATACCGGGGGACGCGTACTCGGTGTACTCGCACTTTCTTCGTCGACTCGAC
Source organism: Linepithema humile (assembly GCF_040581485.1). Lineage (NCBI taxonomy): Eukaryota > Metazoa > Arthropoda > Insecta > Hymenoptera > Formicidae > Linepithema > Linepithema humile. Next base: position 18,740,327 of record NC_090132.1, read on the forward strand.
TTCGCAGCCGGCGATCTCCCGAGCGCATCGCTGTCGCGATTTCGCATTTCCCGTCAGTGCGCAGAGTCGGGACAAAGGAAACGCAATCGGTGATCTTCGAGTGTGCTACCAGGTGCGGAGGGGATGGAGATGCGCACCGTTCTCGTGGCGATCTGCCTCCTTCTCGTCACCCCCATCACCGGCTCTTTCTGGTGAGTGACACACCTCGTCCTGTAATATATTCTTCCACGCTCCGATTCTGTATGCGCTATTACACTTTCGCAAGGTTATTACATCCTTACAAGATGTTACGTCGAACTTTTTGTTAACTTTTCAAAATTAATATACGCAGAATAGTAAGTCAATCGACGCAGGTAAAAATTCCTTCCCTATTTTTTTTTTTTTTTTGTCAGAAAAGAATCAGAGAATTTACCGATCGGTTATAGCGCGTTATTTCGCGCATTCGCGGCTTAAATATAACCAGGTGAATTTTGCTTATCTAACTAAAGATTGCAATCAGTGTCACGTTCTACCGTAATGTGAGAAGTCTCATTCACGGTGCGAGCCTTTGCGTAAGACGAGTACTTGCTTCGAGCATTTCACGAACTTTTGCGGGGTCCTTTCGAATTTATGCGTCTGACACGTGATAAATGAAAACGTTTCTCGTCCTACTATTTTCAAACGCGATTATCTTAACGCGCGGTCACGACGGTTGTGCCTCCACGATAGGAATAACAACGTGTTCTCGCGTCCCTCGTCGAAGTCTCTGAAAAGTGAGATAAAGAGTGACACGTAACAGCTCGGTTTTACGTCCTTAGCGTCGTAACACGTGACGACCATAAAAACGAGGGTTAAAACAAACTTGAGTAATAGGTACGGTATCTGGTAGCCCATCCTGCTTGCGCGGTTAGGATAGGAAAAAAAAGAAGAAATAAAAGTAGAAGAAAAATCTTTTGCGTGACTCGTGTATTTACTCATTTCAATTTATCACTCATACGTGATAGATTTCGGCGCGATTTCGTTGACATTACAATTTTACTCGCCACGGTATTTTCTTTATTCCAAATTAAATGCTCGCTTATTAGATTAGAATATTCGGCTTGGCTATCGCAATGGCTCCGTTACGCGCTACAAATTCTCGCATTATTGTTTGACGTATCAACTGTTACATTTTTGCTGGAATGCTTGTCGTTTAAATCGCGCACAGCGCTGCGACAGATTACATACGTGATTGTCTCCTTGCATTAACGCGCTAATACTCTGTGAACGCGAAGAACTAACGAGTGCTCCAGTTTCGAGACGCGTCATCTGGGTTATCAATTACGTCGCGCGTTACGCGCACGTAAGATGAGTAATGACGCCATAAATCCTCCTTTGGTAGTTATCCATGCTTTTATAAGCAGACTCGACTGTCTCGAGATTTATGGCTTTATTTTGCGCTACGCAAATCGCTTATTATTGACGACGCAAAACGCTCCTTGAAATATGTATCTTTATTTCTGAATACTGATCCAAGCAAACTCACTTTCGCCTATTCGTTAAATTACTCTACTGGTTCCTAAATTATCACGATTGCGACGGCTGACGAACGAGACTTCTAGAATGCCAAACGTAACAATTGCCGAAGCGCGAAATCACGTGGCACTTACAGTAGCTATGTCTGAAATCCAATTATCTCGGCGAGTAATAATAAATTACTCGGTAGCGCGACATTGCTGTGTACTCCACTTTGTTATGCAAATGTTTACACGATGATAGAACGTTATCGTGCCCATGCCACTAGGAATTACAGCACTCGGAGACAGATCATTTCGTATCTATCTGGTGAGCGTAGCGTGAACTTTGAGTGCATCAACAAGGTGCTTTATTATACGTTAATATGCGAAGGTGTCAGTTTTTAATAAATGTTTATTATTTCGAAGGAGGTGGAGTGTTACGAATACATTATGTGAATAGATTATAATTACGTTAGGTAAAGAGATATTAATTATTTAATTATTATTATCCGGAAATATCGAAAAGTTAATTACGATTGATAGCGATTAATAAATTAGCATTGTTAAATTAATTTTAAGGATTATTCAAATCGTAGATTTCCTTTTGTTTTATACGAGTGAAATGTTTTCTTGCACTGGGCGATTTTGGCAGCGTCAAGGAGGGTTGCTCGCAGAAGTGAAGAAGGAGACCCTCTCGAGTTTGGTTAAATATTTGTTTCCGATTTAAAGCGGATTTCTGCGTCCTGACGATGCTGTGAGTCCGCACCTTATTGCTTTCTTAGGCTGTCGCAGCCGTCGTTCACGGCGTGTTTGATAAATATATTAGGAAGATGACGGTTTGTTTCGATAACAGGTATTTAACGGTCTGACTGGAAACTCTCCGCTCTTTCTTTCTGCGTGCTTCGTTCATCATCTGCCACGAGTTAATCTGCAGCTACTACAGTGCACGAGGGCACGTGTCGCATCGTGTTATTCGCTTCGGTAGTTACTGCGACGCGTAGCATACCATAGGCAGAAAAAAAAAATTCAATCTACAAATTTAATTAATTAGAATTATTATTTATCTATGCAGGTATTGGATTTTGCAATTGCAAAATTATCTGGAAATTGAGAGCAAGTTTAGAGGAAATTTAATTCTCTGTCGTATCTTGACATTACTAAAAATAGCAAACCTGTTGTTTATGTGTGTATTGCGACGGTGCCGCATAGAATAGTAAATAGAATTAATAAATTAACATTAATGTAGCATATCAATTCCTTATCACATCACATGAAAATGATTGCATAAGTAATTACGTAGAACTGATTTATCACATTGTTTCGATATGGATTTATTGAGATTCTACCAACTCGTTAAAATTCTATTATAATACAAATTAGAATAAATATATATCTTCAAAGATTGCGAATTACGTAGGATAAAAAATCTGAAAGTCAGATAACTGAAATCCACGAATGTGTTTTCACCGAGTCGGCGGGACGTCATTTCTGCGATTCTCATTCCTGCGGAAAAAATGCCGTCCCTGCTCCGAAAATACCACGGTGTCCATAAATCAGTCTCTCGTACGGTCGTTCGTCATCGAGTCGCGCATTACGTCCTTCTCGCGAGTCCTCCTAGGGCCCGCGAGGACCCCGGGCTCCGATTATCCGATTGGAACCGGATTCCCTTTCGTCGATCGGCATTCCTCGGTTTTTTCGCGACGAATACTGCTCTATCTCCCTCTCGTTCCCTTCTGCTCGCGCGCCGCCGCGTCCTTCTGTCCTTCTCGCGCGGTCCTCTGGGAACGAAGGGACTCGCGGAGGAACCGGAGGGGGATGGGCGATTCACGTGGGGACAAAGACGACCAAGTGGAGGAGTAAAGAGGTAAAGAAGTGAGCGAGGATGGACAATGGTCTCGCTCAAAGCGTCACCCGTAAATCTCGTTGAGCGCGTATAATTTGTAAGTCGGCAGGAACCCCCTGTTTCCCCCTACGTCCTCTCTCGCCCTCTTCGTCCTCCGGCAGCCATCGCCTGCGTTTCTTTCCCTCTCTCGCGCCGCGATCCGGAGAGCCTTAGCCGGGAGGACCGGAGATACACGGAGTCCGTTCCACGTTCCTACGCAGCTTTCGTTCCAATCGCATGTCCCTCGGCGACTCATGCATTTCTTCGGAGTGCTACATGTCGAACGCGATATACTATCGGTTTTTGTATCGATACAACGTAGAAGAACCGTACGCTTGCTCACGAAACTGTCAGACGATCTTGCTTTTCATTTTTTTGCAGTCTCACACAATAGCGTAAAATGTAGCCTTGAAATGAAATGTAAGCAATCCTAACTAGATCACGCTAATGTTCCGAGGCTAAGAATAAATATTAAAATGTCCGATTAATTTTGATAAAACATAATTAAATACATATTTCTTTGCTGCGTAACCAACGATCAAACGTACACATGTCGTGTTTTGCTCCGAAAAGTGTCCGCCCCTTTTTGCTAGCGTATAATAGATTCCAGAAATGTCAGAATTGTGTGAACGAGAGAGTCGACAGATAGTTTCCGGCTGTTACGGGGACAACATATGTTAGTCGATCGATCATTCGCAGTTGCACGCGGTTGGGGAGTTACACGAATGTCCGACATAATCTACGAGCTGTAAATAGTAAACAGCATGGTATAATAGCGTTATGAAATAGTTTGTCACGCAAATAGAAATAACTAGGGATAACATTTTAATTCAGTATCGAAACAATTTTTCGTGAAAAATTCCTGCGCTTATGGTCACTTTTTAACTCTGTTATTTCCAGATATCGCTTTTATTTAACGATTACGCAAGTGAGCGTATATAATTTTATGCAGATTTTTCCTCGCTGCTGATCTACGATCTGCACGATCTACGATCTGTTCCGTCGAATTTTTACGGACTTTCCATGAAATTACCGTGGCGAATTACTCCACCGTGATTACCAATTACGCTACGGAACGTTCCGATTTTCATATGAGGTGAACGTCGCTCGTTTCGCGTTAATAAGCACCCCCTAGCGCGTGCGCACGCGCTTTCACGCTCTTCTCCGCGAGCGGCGCGATCGAACGACGGATACCTAGTCGCGCGCGATTGATCTGCAGGTGCGTGGCACGCAGGTAGGTTCGATCGGCCGGCCGCCGATGTATCGTAACGGCGAGCTCCAGCGATAATACGATAGCGGGCTCGCGAACCCGGCCAATAGGCCGTGGTGGGCAGTCCGCGGCTACCATCCCGCTGGTTGGACAACTCGATCCGCTCCCCACCGTCTCACCTGGGCCATTCTCTCGTTCTCTCACCTGCTGTATATTCATAATCATAAGACGGCGCTCACCGTGAGGCCGTGTAGGCCGCGTACACACCGGCAAGCAGTGAGGTGTGTAAAGCGCGCGATGCGAGGATTTATCTATTAAAATAATTCAAACAGATTTAATTGAATGAGGCTGCGTATATATATATTGATAATGAGAAAGACGATACGCGACATCTACTGTTACTTTTTATTAATTTTTTTATATAGCTGAACTCAGAAGCGTCGATGTTGAACATAATACTGAGATATACACGTTGAATCACACAGATACTTTTACATACAATTTTTTAAGTAAAATAATGAGACGATTCTTATTTGTTTAAAAAATTTGCAATAATCTGCATTTAATGTAGATATTTTGAGAAGATAGTTGAATGTAGGTATACATTTTTTATTTTATTGTGAGGAATGTGCGAAGGGGGTTTACTTTTTAAAAGAAAACAAACCCGCTACTTGCAGCTTGCAATTTATGACTTATCGCTTGCACGTGGCTTCACGCGGAGCGATATTAACGACGGTAAAGCTGTTAAATTGGATTAAATTAAAATCAATTTAATAACATACTCTTATATGCCTTCTATGATAATTTACGGCGTGCCTTGCGCGGAAAGATGTACTTTACGACACGCTCCTAATATGAGTATTATTAGTCCGGATGGCGCGTAATAATTCTTGATTACTATAATTATACGATGCACGTGTAATTTTAACGTGGCTGATCGATCGATCGTATCGTACTCGAGCAGTGACGCTGGTGCTAAAGTGGTCTTAATCATAGGTACGAATCCTCAGAGCATGCCAGGCGAGATCTTAGATATCTTAAATTACCGATATTTTTCATTTGATGTGTTCAGGTGGGCATACAACGTTTCGCTGTGCATGCAGGCAATTTGAATATAATATATACGCCTTGATGCGCAATAAGCAACAAATTTAGGATGGCATTATAATTGATTTGAATCAAAATCGCGAAGTCTCCTATTTTGGAGTGTTTCTTGCGTGAGTGGCGAAATCCTAGATTTTTGCACTCAAAGAGAGCTCGCCGCCGTTATGCGATGCCAACGTAAACACGCATAATTTATCCCTTTTTTAGCTACTTATTCCGCGTATGCTTGATATGCGTCCGTCGCCGTGGATGCAGGATTTCTAAATTAAATATACTACTCGACTCTCCAGTCACGAACACGCTGAAAACTACTCGCGACCGAGACGATCGCGTTCACCACTTTGCAAGACGGAAATACATACAATGTATTTACGTGCGCTACGTATGTCAGGTTAATACATAAATGCAAAGTGGAATTTTACCGAGTATTGTAGTTGGCAGTAAAATATTTGTTAACATTAAACTTTATAAAGCTATTCATTTATTACCACTAAATGATAAATGATCTTTTCATTATTTATTTACTTAACGGTCGAGAGTTAATATCACTTAATGTTGCGAACAATTTAGATTATAATGGCAAATATAGCTTTGCATAAAAGACGCGTATCCAGAAGTGCCGAGCGGTCATTTAACGGTTGTTGCAATCAGCAAGACCGCTCGTCGGTTAACTTATAATTACGATCGTTCCCGGCAGTTTACGATGACACTCGCCATAAATACATTGCGGTAAGATGCGTCGTAAAACGTTCGCGGGTGATAATAGCAAGAATCTGGTACTCTAATTACAATTCTGCCGAAACTTTAATAATATTGCAATATTTCGCGAGTTTAATCAATATCGATGCGAAATTTTTACATAACGGAAATCAAACTTGCGTTTTCACTTTCATTCAATCTCACTCTCGTCAATTACTAATAATTACTGTCTACCACTTTGCAATTGATGATTGACATCGAAATATATGAACTTATGCACGATATAAGCAGTTTAAATCTGCAATCGCTTTAGCGATCATTTTAGTACTTTCTCCATTTTATGCGTGATAAAATTGATGATATACAGTTATACTATATACTCTGAGCATAAGTGTCTTCTAAAAGATGCACAGAACGTTATAGTGTCCTCAAAAAATATATAAAAACTCTTAACAAATATTTTACAAAATACTACAATAATCAATGTCTCTATCAAAAAGAAATTTCTATTAAGTTTATTCGTTTTATGTATTTTTGCCACACATTTTTCATCGACACAATATAATAGTGAAACTGTTCAAGACATGTTCATAGTTCACATTTCATAACGTCACGGGATTTTTTTTTAGCGTGCGGCACGCTAAAGAAATACTCGATTTGTCACGACGCGGTGCATGTCAATCACTGCCGGGTCAAAATACGGCGGGCATAATAACGGCAGTGAGCCGGCAATGACACGGGTATCAGAAACGGGGTGGTTAACGACGGGTGTCCGCGGTTGGGAAATGAGGCCCCCCTCTCGCCCTCCGGCCCTCATGCTCGCACACTGGCTCTTCTCTTTGCGCGAAATGCAGCATGGCGTGACGCAACAACACGCACCACGTGCGGGCCACGCACAATGCTCGTAATAATTTTCTCTCCTTTCGCGCTATCGCTCTCATTTATTTCTACCCTTTCTCTTTCTCCTTTTTTCTTCTTCCTCCTCTCTCTCTCTCTCTCTCTCTCTCTCTCTCTCTTTCTCTCTCTTTCTCCTTCTTTTTCCGCGTATTTCTCCTTGACCCTCCCCTAACCTCGCTTTCCCCTCTGCTACCCGTCGTTTGTGTACTACTGTGCCTATAAATGATTTATCGAACATTTCCCCCTACAGGGTGCTGAATTGGTCATGGTTTCGCTGCGTGGCACGGTGTTAATGCGACTTTATGTCGGGCGTGAACGAGTACGTGGCCCTTTTTCAATTTGAGCTCTCAGCCATTCTTCTTCCGTTTACGTTACTTTTTCCATCCGTTCATTTCTGGTATTTCTGTGAATGAGATACATGTGGTTAGAAATCATTACTTTTTATAATTACACAGACATTTTTTTACTGTGCTTCTATACGTTCAAATTATATTAATTCTTCATAAAAATAATTACAGCTTGGCGTTTGAAATTTTTTCAAAGGGCTCCTTTTAATTAATTTCACGGTATATTATGCAGATTCTGATTTCCCAATGTTGACATTAAACTTGTTCGACGTTGCGTTTATTATTAATGATCGATCAAACCGGGTACGATGTAATTAATATGTCTGGAATGCGTGCTCCGTCGTCGGGCATGTCGTTGTATTCTTGTATACGCGGTGATGATGGGCCGCGATCGATTTTGGTGGAATGCCAGGCCAGAAGAGAGAAAGAGCATCGCTCTCTCTCCCTCCCCCCCCCTCTCTCTCTCTCTCTCTGTGCCTGGACATGCCAGAAGAAGAATTCGAAATTGTTTCAGCGGCGCGTGCAGGATGCATCTGCTATGTACGGAATTTTAAGACTCCGCCACTATCACAGATTGCCCGAACTTTATCGGTCAGGCCCCATTATCGGTTTTATTAAGGCGAACGCATACCACGAATAATTCGTTATAGCGGGTGCGAGCGAATTCCCAATGCTGATTAAAAATTCGCACGATATAGCGGCGCGATTGTGTGTTCTTTTTTTTCCGAATGCGCTCGATGCGGCGTGCGGGTTTAAGCGAAGCATGAATATTTTGAGATTCACAAAAAGGATTGTCCGAAACGTAACCTGGTCCCGGTGATCCTTGCCACTAATTTGTTCGGGACATTCTCTGGTTGGATCAATTTGCTCCTTTTTTCACTCATCTCGTTGGATTCACGGTCGCGCGCTACCATATGGTCTCGGTTCCACTTCTTTGCCCCTTCTTCATAGATATCGTAAACTTGATCATGTTGCAGACATGACTCACGTTCTAGATCTAAGATGAATTATCAGGAATGATCATGTTTATAAAAGATCCATGTGTAGGTAACGTTATGCCTGTAGTGGATAAATTAAAAGACGTAAGACGTAACATGCTACGCTGCATAAACAAGAAGATGAGAAATTATCTCATTTTATAATAGATTTCTAGCCTTTTTTTGATCAATTGTGTAATTCATGTCTTATAAGGAAAATTTACGATGCAGAAGTGCAGTAAATGGAAACTTTAATAAATTATTTTAGAAAAATAAAATCTAAATGTAAATTGCCGCGAATTATAAATACATAGAATCTTAAAATCAATATAATCTATACAGTATTATTTTTTTACGAATTTATACGCAAATTTTTTAAATATATAATTTAAACCTTAATTTATCAAAATGTTTTTTTGTTTTGAGCGAGGTATTGAACTTATGTTAGAGAGTATGTTATTGTACTGTTTAAGTTTTTGACGGAAATCCTTTGATCGACAAAAGAGCGACCGCAAGGAAAATGAAGTCGGGAACAGAACAGAACAGACACGCAAAGCGAACACGCTCCCGGAACCACTTTGGCACATGTAAGCTCAGTGATAAAGTAAGCCCCGTTCCGTCGTGATACTCCTTTTCGTCATCTTCGTAGTTCGTCGCCGCTGTCTGCTTTATGTCGTCGAGCAACAAGAGGATGATTTAGATCGAACGCGCGTATTTAGCAGCTGTGAGCGTTGTGACTTTCTACTTCCGCTCGCCATTCTTTCATAAAGTTGTGTCTCCCTTTTCTCTCCATCCGGTGCTTTCGTGTGCGTGAAATAATCACTCTCATCCTGTGTAGCGTTCCAGATATCATGTTCTTTTAAATTCTTGTCAAACATGCTCGCAATGGGATTCATTCTACTTCTGCTGCATTGGAAAAGTGATTTTATCTCAAATTCTGTTTTAATTGTGTCACTCACTTGTTCTCGAATTTTGTTGATTAAGTGACAGGATGACACATGAAGAAAGTTTCAATAGAACTCGATTGGTATTTATTTTCTTCAAATGTCGCGTGAAATTTATGGGAGTAATGATAAAATGCTCGATCACCTGGTTATTTCACGCGCTGTTTTCATCTGTTTTACATGAATTGTACAAAATATTCGATGAATCCGTCGGTAGGCCTATTAACTCTTCCTCTTTCCCTCCTCTCTCGCTGAAGCAATCCCTTTTCTTTTTCCCGTCTGCTCTATGGAACATGTCTCTCTTTCCCTCTTCTTTCTTCTGCTGCTCTTCTCCGTTCGTCGTTCTCATTCTGCAAACCGGCCAGCCGAAAGAGGCCAGCAACGTTGCTCTCTCGTCACTGTCTATCTGAACAGACAGCGTGGAGCTGCCTTCGAGCAAAGTGAGGGCGTCTAATGAGGCAATAAATAAGTCGACCGCCCTAACCGGCCTCTCCACGCTTTTCGTTCGCGACGACGTGTCCATCCTCGAGTTCTTTTCTTGCCTCCACGTACGCAAGGTGGGGCCCATCTCCTCGGTTCTAGCCGGGGCCCTCTCCTTCTCCCCCCCGGGCGTTTCGCTGGCTCGATTGTTATCGATTAAACCGCGTCTTCCCTCGTTTTTTCGTCTAGTGGATCCCGCAATGTTTTTGCGAGCGCCGTCTCGCAAGAAAAGAGGTACAAGCGTACGAGTGATGGCACTGTTAAATTTGTTGTGCATTTAAATGCAGCACGTTGGATTTTGCTCCTAAAATTCTGTAATTTAGAAAGCGATAAATGAGTTAACGGTATATTCACTCAAATGCGTTACTTGCTATCATGAGGATCTATGTTTATGTCATCGTAAAATGTTTCTTCCTGGTTAAATATGTACACATAGTATTGAAATTTCGAAAATTTATCGACAGATAAATTTTTTATGTTTGGATGTCTCTGTGATTTTTTTATTTTTTACAAATCGATGTACTTATTTTCCAATTAAACAATTTAATTTTTTTTTGAGATTTTAAATTTTTTTATCTTGTGTAAATTTTTTAAATTTACTTCTGCATCATTTATCGTTATCTGCATTTAAAATTTTTTGTTATTTGTTTGTCGTGCGTCCCCGTGAGATCAGCTGGAATAAAGTGAACAATGTTTGCGAATGTAGCCTGTAGAAAGTTACGAAATCGCTATCGGCAGACGGAAGACGAATGGCAACGTAGCTCTCCTGACCACTCCAATTCCCATTAACTCGCCTCCGGCGATATTAATAGGCGCGGGTGTAAAACGTCCGCGTAAGCGGCGCTCGTCAAACGCGACGTGTTTGCAATAACGTCGTAACTTTATTATCCGCCTCGGGGATTGGTCTTTTAGTATCGACGCACAGCGGTCTCGCCGTTTATTTGACTAACGGGGTGAGATGCACGCGCGCGCAAATTTCACTAGGAAACGCGGTCTTTGAAGTCAAAAGGTCAGATAAATCTACGACTGGAGAAGTTGCCTCCGCTTCCATCCGCGTAGCACTCTTCCGGCAGAAACAGCCACTGGGAATTATAGATCCAAGAAAAATAGAGCGACTTGATGTAATGATGAATTCGCAAAGTGCACCGAGTGTTATTTTAATCTATTCTGCAGTTCGATCCGGCCCATCGCGTACTATCTTTAAATTGTTGGGGCCATGTGTTCCGACAGAAATCGCAGCATTCTCGTAATTGATTGATAGCGTCATAACGTGATCATAAAATTTTCATAGCAGGCGCTGTTTCACTCGCGTAGCAAAATATCCGTATATGAATATCGTTCTATTATGTTAACGTTATAGGTTTAATTTATTATCGCGTTGTATTTAATTATTTACAGGCGTGTCATATAATCAGAAATAAAATGTACGGCACACATTTCAAGATTTGCATAAAAACCGGAAGATTTGAAAATTTGTTTGAACAAGCTATGTATAAAACTACGCGTAAATGTTTACCATCGTTCTCGCAGGCACATCCACTCTCTTCCACTTTTGCTTCCTCTCTCTCTATCTCTCTCTCTCTCTCTCTCTCTCTCTCTCTGTAAAATTTATCATAAGATTTCTACGCTATCGCAATAATCTAGCACTTAATGTTTACAATGTTTAATTTCTCTCTCGTTTTCCAGTGTAGTTTCGCATACCGCGACTTCTTGGAAGAGCTATATCTATGTCGCTCGTCCATTATCTCGCGCCTGGAGGTTTCGTTGCATTCTCGCGCAGATTGATGCCGAGTCGAGAAATAGTACGTGCATTAATTCCAGGAAGATCTCGCGACTCCTAACAGCTAGTCATCGCGTCATCTAGAAGAATTAGGATATATGCCTAAGGTCGTGTCACTTAACGTTTCCCTCGAAATTCAAAATAATAAGAGGAAAAAAAAAAGATCATTTAAGATATTAGGAAAGCGAGGGGAGAGAGAGCTGCAAGACAAGTTAAGTAGGAATATTTGATGGATTCTATACAGAGCGAACTGTTTTATGCGAACGTTTTCGTCGCGATGGCGGGATACCGTTTCCTTTGGCGAGTCTGCGCAGCCGATTGAAGAAGCTTCGGCGCTTGTCGTCCGTCAGGCTCTATCGGGATCGAGGACCTTAACAGGAATATCGACGAGTCGAAGTTCCTGAGGCTTGTACTCTGTCAACGAGCCTGATCGTCCCGCGAGACGTTACATATTTTGCTCCAACGAGAACGACGCTGCTCTCGTTTTTTTCCCCTTTCTCCTCCCTTTCTACCTCTTTTTTATTCTCCGTCTCGCTCACGAAATCGCTTCTCGATCTCCCGGCCTCTCGCGAATTCCTGTCCACGTATCGTCTCGCCTATCGTTCTTATCGCCCTCATTCTCGGTTATAGTCGATCCACTCGAGGCAGGAATCCTCCTCGTCCAAATGACGATGTCACTCTCGTGCACGACTCGCTGCGCCGTATAACACCCGGCTTCTTATTCCCGTTCGTGCAGAACGAAGGAGCGGGCGAGGGGGAGGGGCGGGCGCGGTGTACATCGGGAACGGGCAGCGATGTACACGGGCGCGCGAGCGAGCAACCGTCCTTAACGGAATTATTGCCATTAAGGTCGTTGCATTCCCGAGAGGCCGTCGTGTACGCGCCCCGGCATCCTACCGACGCAGAACTAATGATCTTAATTAACGTTTCGTAACGAAGGTCGCCCGGACTGTCCTCTTTCTTCTTCTTCTCCTCCATTTTCTCCCCTTTCCCCTCCACCGGCGCATCCTCCTCCGTTTCTCTTTTTACCTTTCCGCCTTTCGTGCCCGTCCGCCGCGCTCGTCCGCGCTTCTTTAACTTCGTCCTCCTTCTCTTCGCGCTTCGCCTTGACGCTCCTCTACCTTTGAGTCGTTCTTTTCTTCGTAGTTCCCACCGCTCGTAGTTCACTCGGAGTCCATTCCGCTTTACTCTTCTTTTTTTTTTCTTGAACCTCGGGTGTAATCATCCGGCTGTCCCCTTTCTATCTTTCCTCTCTTTCTCTTTCTGTCCCTTCTCTTCGCGCCCTTGGCACGCTCGTTCTCCCTCCCTCTCTCTCTCTTTCTCTTTCTCTCTCTTTCAGTTTCTAGAGCATCTTCTCCTCCCCTCGAAAACATTCGTTTCTCCTCGCTCGATGTCTTCCCTTTTCCTTCGTAGGATTGGTTACGTCGCCACGAGTGTAATGCGCCGGAGCTTTAATTATCGTAATGGCGTTAGCGTGTTCGGATTCGAGTGTCGTACCTGCCTACTATTCGCGCGGCGTAATCATCTTTCTTCCTCGCCTTCTTCGCCGGCTTCTTACGCCGTCGTCGTTCTCGCTAGCGACCGCGGCGCGGCACCGCGAATCTCCCTTTCTCTTACGGACTTCCGTGGCTTTGCGGGATACAATTACGATTCCGACCTATTACTCTTCGTCACCTCCTTCTGGCCGTTCCGTACGACCACCCGATCATTAACCGTCGTAATAAAATTTCGCGCGTTGATTGTAATGCCAAAAACATTTAGTCCATATTTGCAATACAAGAACAAAAAGAAAAAGGAGAAACAGAGAAGGATAGCCATTTTCTTCGTCAGCATTATAATTCATCACGTCGATCGCATCGATACAATTATTGATTGTTTGTCGTCGTTGTAATGAATTATGTCTATTAAACAGTTTAGCGAAATAAAATGGAATTATTATATACAAGAATTTAATGCTTTTTCTTGTTGCGAGCAATTTATCGCTCTATTACATAATTCGTTAGAAAACACGATCTAATTATTTACGTGTGACGAAAAGTTTAAATATTAAAAAATATGTTACAAATGATAAATGTCTCGTATTCAAGCGATACTAATGAAGTAAATCCGAATTCTCTGTAAATAACGAAGTTTCTGCAGATTTATGAGGCGTTATGTTGCGCGAGAGGAAAAATAAATCCTAATCCAAATGCGAGCGATTAATCACGAGGCTCGAGGATGCGCCGAGATGCAGTACTTGCCTGCTGGAGAGCCGCCGCTCTACGGATTCTAAAAGGAATGAATAAGCAAGCAGAAAGGAGAGCTTCCGCTTAATCTTATGCTCGCGTGAGCCCATCTCTTTCTCCACGTTGCGCGTGGAAAGATGTCGCGTAGTTAAATAATCGGCAACTTGGCCAATGTCGCACCGTGGAATTTGTAGCTTCCGTAAATTATTCTGACTGTTCTTCTCTTTCTAGCGCGTATTGTATCTCGACGTTCGCCTAAGTTCTTCGCAGTTTTCTTCACGATTGTGTTTTATGTGCTAAAAAAATGGAAACAGATGCGAGAAGTGCAATAATTTATTTATAAGAGCAATTTTATTTTGTAGTTAATTGATCAATTATACAGCTATCAAGTAATATATTCAATGTTGTATGTTGTATGTTGTATGCTTACAGGACGGTAGGAAGCCAGCTGGTGATGGATCCGATGCTCGTTTGTAAGAAAACAAGGAGGCTGAAGGGAAAGCTCGCTGATATTTGTCGCAAGGAACCATCACTGCTGAAAGAAATCGCGAAAGGTGTGCAAGTAGGCACCAGGGAATGCCAGTATCAGTTTCGGAATCGAAGATGGAACTGTACGACCGTCAGGAGATCTCTCAAGAAGATCCTGTTGCGCGGTAAGTCCTATCAAATTGTACAAATTTATAATAATAATGGAATGATCATTATTGGAGAGAATCTTGCGTTTTTCAATTATTACGATTTTTTGTGTGCTCTCAATTATTATTATTTATTGCTTATTATTCGATATATTTATTCGGCAGATCGTATAATAGTCTCTAATAATTTTCATCGACGTTTGGAGACAGTTTATTTCTACTGATTTATAATAAACAAAAGATTTAAACGTTCACGCGTGTTTAGTTCGCCGCGGGTTTTTGCGTCAGATACTCGATAAATTCGTGAATCCGGTGGCATTATTCGTGGGTTATAAGCGCAAGGTCGAGTAGACGCGCTATTCCGGGCCTCGATCTCGCCCTCTCGTCCGAGAAAAGGATCTCGGGTCTCCTTTCAGGAGCGAGAAAGGGACCCGGGCACGACAATGTACACACTAGCGGCAGATTACAGGGCGCTACTCGTTCGACATTAGGGGAACCGGATGTCGATTACACACTCCCCTACTCTGAGGGCGATTCGTTACGATTAAATGCCGGTGCCCAATCGGCACACCTCCGGAATGGGCCACCCCTTTAAAGAACCTTTCTACGTGCGGGGGCCTTTAAGAGACCTCTCCGCGTGTGGAGTCTGACGTTGACCACTCTATATATCCGAGTGTATTAACGATCATAAAACGTGATGCACAACAATAGCTTTTTTGCGTTTTTATTCGGGACAATCGACTATTATTCGATGAAAATCGATACTGTATTATTAAACATTATTTTTCTTACATTGTTTTACATTTATGTTTAAATTATACTCACATCTAGTTTATTCGAGTGAAAATGGATGTGCGGGCAGAAGGGTACATTTAATCTTCCCCGATTTATTTTTAAAAAAATTTTGAAAGAAAGGAAGATGCAAATTGATACTTTTTATTTATGGTTTTTTTAAATTAATATTTTATAATGTTTCACGGTATAAAATTATTCCGCTATAAAACTTGACGCGTCTAATTTTTTTGTACTTTATTTTCTGAGCCTGTCGTACCTTTTTTAAGCTCGGATACATCACGAACGAATACGTAGTAATTATTTTTAAATTAGCCTTAATGGGAGATCCTAGACGTACAACTTCGGTGGCTAAGAAAGGGAGATAATGACTACTGTCTATAATGTTGGAACACATATACGACTGTGAAATCAAACCGTAAGGTGTCACAATAAATAGCAGCGTATAGTAATATGATAATAATGATAAAGCGACCGCGTCATTGCCAACGAAGATACTTAAAATAGTCGGAATGTTGGGAAATAAAAGTTCAACGAACTTTGTCGTTATAGTTTTATATAACTGTTCACCCTATACTTATGTCCGTGTCATTATCATCCATTAAAAAATTGATTCTTTACGACGTTCTCGTTTCTCTGTGTCAGCAATTTCCGTTAAAAACGAGAATGATTAATGTGCCGAAACAAAAAGGGAAATTTATTTTGTCTAAAGCTATTCGTGGTAATTTATGTTACCTTAATATAGCGCTTTGTGATATAGTACGATTCCAACAGTCTACGTAGATTAAATGATATTAACATTTGCTAAAACAAAATCTGACAAAATTAATGAAGCAAAATATTTATATCAAATTTTCCGTTGATAAATTATTTTATTTTAATTTTTTATGAACTTAGAAATTGATGCAAAACGCCAGCAAAACTGCCAATTTTTATAATTTATTTTATTTTATTTCGAGATTAATGTACTCCATCGAGAGAGGAATATATCATCTTTGTGAATGTTGCGCAAGCATGGATGCGTTTATTGTACCGTGTACTGTGGGAATCGATAGACAAGCGCGAAGAAATTTCATCTCGGTCACGACCGCTGGTCGATCAGCTCTCACACATAATCAAAGTGTCTCTACATGGCAAACCCGAAGCAGCCGCCGAAAGGCGAAGGCTGTCCGCGGAGCTCGCTCTCGTTCGGTTAACTGTCCAATATATTAATTCCAGGTGATTGGCCACGACAACCAAATCGAAGATAGTGTATTCAATAGGTTGCGCTGCTCTCTAGACACCGCTATCAGATCGGTGTTTTTTGGTAGCCTGACAGATTGACACTGTCCGTCGGATATTAGTGGCAATGTGTTCTCTTAATTAAAGCCTCACTGCCACGACAGATCGCGGCCGATCGATTTTTCGATTTTGCCCCCCTCCCCAATTCCCTTCCGCCTGCTGTCCTCGCGATCTAGAGATCACCGTCAATCCTATCGATCGTGATTCGATGCAGGGGCCTCTCAGGTAAGACGTTAAACGCGGACGCGTGTGGAATCCATGCCCGACGATCGATGATCGAATTAAGCACGACACCCGCCGGGGATGCCTGACGATCGGCATTCGCTCGTGAGATGCGGGAGATAGTATATTATTAACGAGACAGCCCGTCGGCCCGAATAAAGCGATAGTTCAATTAAACGAATTAGCGTCACACTCGGTGCTTTCATTTATTTTTGCATATTTTGAACATTCAAGATGCCGTAATGTCCAGCTTGCTTGACACTATTGCTATTTGCTACTATTATATAAAAGTACATGTGTTTCATTAGCTAAGAGAGAACAAATTTTGCTAAAGTAGAATACCGCAATAATTCTTTTTAATCTCCTTGCTATCAAATAGCTATGATTTACATAAAGCAATTATTTAAAAATATGAAAATATTTTTTTAAGGGATTCTTTTTCTGACAGCATTGCAAATATTGAAATGTATTTCATAGACACGTCAGAATATCTTAAGCGATATTCCGTGTTGTATGCGAATATGCTCTCTTACTGCATGTCATGCAAACTGGAGATGACGGTTCGACAGTTAATTACGATACTTCTCGCGGTACAAATTCTATAATATCGCGTTTTACGATCGGATCAACTCGCTATAATGATGGAATAATCGAATACAAATTGCGCTTAAACGCGTCTCAACTGCGCTGACATGCTCCGGCATGTCTTCGCGATCGAACTAACATCGACGCGTCTCTCGAACGCGCTGTAATATCCAAGATTAACGACTCGTAATGCTCAATTCTGAGCATATCAGCACTTTAATTGAATTCCGATTAACGTAGCATATAACATGCGCGAGAGCGAACAACGGGAAGCTGCTTGGGTGTTGATTAAACTCTCGAGAGTCTATTTGAGAATAAAATGCCATGTAAACGATATCTGCGCGATATTACGCATCATTAAATGCTATATTGCAATTTTTGAGATTTTCCTCACATCTGCTTTTCTATAATAATCCATAAAAACTCACAAATTTTTTCACGCGTTCTGTATCTTTTTTTATGTTTTTAAATGTTAAAAAATGCATCTTGATTTTTAATGTAATAATTTATTGTTAATTAATCAAACTTTATTTCTTGTGATATTCATATTTTACTTAAAAATAATTATTTCTAAATGGAATTTAATTATGATTATTTTTTATTTAAAAAAAAATTTCTACAGCTATAAATACAGAATTATATAATATTTTTCTATAATGTAACAAACACTGCTTCAATTTCCATACTTTGATTTCATTACTTAGCTTTACAGCGTTGAAGCTTATGCCAGTGTCGCTGCGGCGGCCCGATGAGGATCTAATTTGCGTTCTATCTGGCACTTACGACCTTGCCTCACCCTATAAAGACGATATCACGCCATAAAGACGACAAAGTCCGATTATACGCTTCATCGGGTAATCGTAAACTTTGCGGCGGTATTCACCCTACGTTGTAAATAATTTGTAGCCTTTGCTCCCACGGCAAAGTTCTATCGGATGTAGTACACTCGGCCTTCTCGTATCTGTTAAATTATTATTTTACGGCTTTCGTCGTAGCACGTTATCCTTTTGCATCTTCCATCGGCCTCGAATTACGCACGATTAATCGTAACGAGGAACGATTAAGATTATGTTGAATGTATATGTTAAAGCACATGGAAAAGAAATATTAATGTTCATATATAAGATAAATAAGTGCATTTATATACAAAATAAATAATAAGAAAATTAATAATGGCAATAAAAAAAAGGTAGGCAATATAAACCAGTTTGCCGAGTGAAAGTTTTATGTTGCGAGGCATTCATTCGTGGAACCAAAAATTACACCTCAAACGGTGGGCCTGTCGGGAAAAGGTCGAACAGCAGGTACATAATAGCGCGCATCTCGATGACAAGGAGGCGATGTGTTAACCGGTCGTTCTGGGTGACAATTTATCTGTGACTCTGTTCATGAATAGCTCCGCCTTGGGAAGTCTCGTGTAAGCGGTATACTGCTTATAATACATTTGCACCGTGACATCTTTGTGTTCTCTTGCTTCTGTTTCTCAATTATTGCGGTTTTATTGAGAGACCTGTCATTATTACAAAATACTTTTGTTATTATGTTACTATATATCTTATTTATGCAGTATTACACATTTTGAAATATATCAGCTTACTGCTGTTATTTTTCGACTTGATTTTATCTCAAGAAGCGAGATTTGTCAATTCGTATTAAATCGTAATATCGTATTATTGTCGTATTATTTTTCAAAGAAATTTTGGGTCCTCAAAATTGTTAAATTTTTTAAAATGTCAAGTATATAGATTTTAAATAAATTTGTAAATTACGCGCATTTGTTTTTTTTTTTTTTTTTTTTTTTTTTTTAATAAAAAGAATAAATTAATTTCTAATCTGTGGATCCGTTTCTAATCTGTGGAGTCAAGGTGATTATCTGTTACAAGCTCAAGACAGGTTACCGTTGGATATCTGGGAAGAAATATACGACTTTCTGTGCCATCCGTTGTTCTGGGCCGCAAAGATTTCGAAGAACGTTTCGAGTCTATCGACTTTTACTATTCGACTTGTCATCGGGGTAATTTTTCTTCGAGGGTTTCGAAAAAATGTTTTTATAAGAAAGGATAAAGTGAATACTTTTTCAATTTAAACGAGAGTGGTGAGACGCAATTCAAAGGATAAAATAAGTGAAAGTTCTCCGAAACAAATAAAGGTTCTCAGTTAGTGGGCATTCTAAAGCCTTTGTCGAAATATAATAAAATACTTTGAAATAATGTCAATAGCGTAAAGTAGCGGTGTCATAAAAAATAACATATTAATCAGTGAAAGCGTATTTTACGGTAAGAATATTACTAATCTTGTGTAAAAGGTAGGGTTATAAAAATATGAGTAATATTTCCGAATTCTTTGTTCAGGATAGGATTTTTGAGACAAGCAGTGATATATATAAAAGCCACAGCTTAGCTACTATAGTTTTATTACACAGGCATAGAAACCTCCCGTTTTTTTGGTACACAAAAACCTGTGAAGACGGTAAAAGTTTTTTTGCAAATATAATTTCTCAATTTTGCCAAAAAGGCTTTTCAAGGTTCTAGTTATTCTATATAACCCAGCAATAAATACATAAAACATAGTGTTGAAAAATCAACACCTTGATGAAATAATTTTTTCTTGATTCGTAAAATTTGGCGTTGTAAATATCTGATGATCAGGTACACAAGACAGATTTTCCTCAACGAATGGTACTTGTACTGCGATACTGTTATCATTTCTTTATCTTTTTTATCAACAATAGCACATGCAGTGTTTCATTGGGTAGAGAAGATCGCTTTGAGGTGCATCGATTTTCTCGTGAAACAGTGTAGGTTAGACTGCCGAAAGATACATGTTGTACCTACAGGTCTCTTTTTTTTCCCCCAAGCCGAAAATTCGACGAACGATATATCAAAGGTCGCTTATCTATCGTTCACTCTCTGACGCGGCTCTAGGGAAAGATTCCTAACGGGTGTCTGGGTGGAGAGACGGGAAGGGGGGAGGAAAGGGAGGGAAAAAGCGCATGAGGATCCACGCTACCGACGGCGCCTATCTTAATTCCCAATTGACGTTTATTTATCTGGCGACGTTTAATTTTTATGGGCGCGATCAGGACCGATAGGTTAGACCCGGCAGGTAGCTCCCGCTGTGTGGTCCCAGAGGGACCCCGGGGGCTCCGCGTAGCCTGGTATAACATTCGTGGACGAGCAGCACCTCTTAATTGAGGGGTGCCGCGTGTCGCGATAAGACGAACACGGGCGTCAAAAACCCGTGGAAAGAGCTACCTCCGGACGGAGGGTGGCGGAGGAGGCAGGAATTTATTGCGCTGCCCCGTGCAGAGGTTTCGGCTCCCCTCGCAGGTACGATCGTCGAATCGATGGGCTACGGCCAAATTAAGAGAGTGGTTTTCTTCATTCATTCCGGGATTCCACGGAATCCACGGAGTGACGAAGAAAACGGTCGCCTAAGTGGTCGCCCTCTCGAATCAACAAATTGCCGTCTCTCTCTTCTTCTTTCTTGCGAACGGGATGAGCGGAGGAGGAGGATTCTAGGCCTAGAGTTCACGTAAATTTTATTCCTTCATTGAGAAGAAGCCAGGGGGGAAGGGGGGGAGATTGACTGGCTGCCTGCAGCGTAGCTTTCTCGAATCTTAAGGTGACTTTCTCGCGGCCAGTGCAAGTCGCGAATCAGACGAGGTGTCGTAACGAGCCGCATCGTAATGCACGTCGATTTATCGGCGCAAGTAGATATATCGTCTCGACTCTCGCGGCGACTTTGTTTTGCGCCGATTGAGCACTCTTTGCTACCTTGGAATTACCTCAGAGAGTTACGTCTCTTTTTCTTCGCCGTTTCCCAGCTCTCTAACGAGGATGCTCACCTTGGGACATTAATAAACCCGAGTCCGCACCTTCGCCAGTTCACTCGCGATACTTTTCTTCCGCGAGAGCGATTGCGAAATCGTTTATTTCCCCGCAAAATGAGACGTTTTTCTCAAGACAGACATCGTTTATTGAAAATTGATAAACTGTAAAATAATTTTGCACGTTATTCATTTCTTATATGCTATCCTGGCTGCTTGAATACGATATCTTTATTAATATATAATTTTACTATATAATAATAATAATAATTTTACTATATAATAATAATTAATTCTTGCATGTATGTGCAAATAACGCTATATATTAGAATTGCACATGAGATCATTGAGGAAACTGAGAAAAAGAAGACGGGAGGATTCTTCGATACGCTGATGCATCTGATGAAAATAAAATCGACAGTTTACGCGTAATAAAAAGTGTTACCGCAGCTTCTCCGCGAAGGTGGTCCGACAGGTACGCCCATATTTCTCGAATCGTCCTCGTACCAAGATTATCCGAGTTTATCCTGAATAAGATAGGAGCGGCGAGTTTAGTGGCATCTCTACTAAATCGGGGACTAATTATTCGGCGCCGGCGATTCCGCTAATATAGCTCGTAAAATCTTCGGTTTATTCTATTTTTACGGTCTTCGAATGACTCCTTATAAAACATAGAAATATATGAAGCACAAAGAATGAACAGAAGCGCGCGATTGAAGTAAATTAAAGACAAATAAATTTAACTTGTGTAATAATAGCGTAAATTTTTTAAGTCTATTTGACTGCGCTTTTTCACTAACCGAGATTAAAATCGAGTGGAATGCTTGCGCTACATTTTTTACGCTTTTCAATGCCTGTGGCCTTGACTTATCCCTTAAACGGGTTAAGATTGTGTGTTGAAATTTGCGCGAACGCATAGCAGTGATAATCAGAGGGACTGAAACGGATTTAGCGGCATGACGCTAAGTGTTTCGTCGCCTCGCGAATGCAGCGCTAACTAATACGCTCCGTATAGGATTCCCGGCTTGCCCGCTTTCGCGCCTCTCTCGTTTCTCATCTCGCACGTACGGAAATTAAATAACGTCACGCGTACATGTCAAACATCTACTAAAAGGCCTTTAAAAGATGTTTGTCCTCTGCGTCGTTCGAGCCTCGCGTTTCGAGCCGATTCTCATCGATCTTTCCTCGTTTATAGTGATGTCGGCATTTGTTGGACAATTATCAATAAAAGGTCTAAGCACAAACGCAGAATTGAAATTTATTTCAAATTTGAAAATGTTTAATAACGGTGAACTCATTTGTGAGTTTATAATAATTTTTTGATGATAAAGTTTAGCAAAATATTTAACATTTACTTGTAGGCAAATAATCAAATTTATTTTAACTTTGATTTAATTTACTAAAATGTATAACACGATAGATTTCGTATACAAAAAATTGCGGTAAATTGAAATGAGTTTTTTAAAAGCTAAGACGTTACATTGACTTCTGATAAACCGTAATCTCAGTCTTAATCTCTTTAGTGGCATAAGAAACGCAGTCTATATATTCTTCATGATGATAACATGAACATTTTTGAGATAACGTGTGTACGTTTTTCATACTAAAAAAAGTGAAGAATGAGCTGCTATATTTACAGTGATAAGGCACTGACCTTGCTTGTTAATCCCAAGCAAGATTACTGAAGCAAAACTAATCGTCGTGATTTCCAGCTGAATAAAGCATTCTTGAGAATACTTTGCTGACAGCAAAGCATTACTATTACTATTTCACAAAGCTGCGATTTTCATGAATCAAGCAAATTTTTTTGTTTCCAATTTTTGCGCAATATTGCTAAAGATAAAAAAGGGCAACTTGAATGATTGCCAGCAGGTGGTTGACACTGCCCGGCACAAGCGATTTACATGAGTTATGCAAGCATTTATAAAGAACAATAGTGTTACGGTCGCACTTGGATAGTCGCAACAATAGCCCGGCCGATCGAAGCTTGTGGCCAGAGCATGTCCTACGAAAATGAACGAAAAACCGATTTTCCTCGCTTCTGCTGACAACTAAAGGTAGGAAAGAAATCGTCCGTGACTCGTGCAACCGGGCTTCGGAATACCCGATGGACATCATATCGCGGTATCCCGAGAGAAATAAATATAAAGAGAAAGAGAGAGAAAAAACGCATTCCGTCTTCTTTTCCACGCTTCGCTTCCTTCGTTCCCTCCCGTGAGGACGAAAGCCATTTTATTAACACTATTAGCCGATGTTAACCGTATGTGAACCCGATGCATTCTCGGCAAACGAAACTATAAATGAAACGGAATATGCGAAAGCGCAGGATCTCGTGCACGATCGCGCATAATGCCACCATCCATTAAAACATCTCTCAGCATAACTTATCTCTATTAAACACTAAAGCTGCTTTATAAATAACGTTTATAAAACTAGCGATACTACATTCGCTTAATATTACAACTACGAGTTTTTAATTTCGCGAAGTGTTATTAATAAAAGTGAATTAATTAACAAACGTAAATAAGAGAGCGTAAAGTGTATCATTAATAAACGGGCGTAGTTTTAATCTTCGACGCGGACGCTCCTTCCAAGAACCGTATCTGAAAGAGCAATGGGCCCCACTTGCATCGCAAGGATACTCGGGCCGGTATCCTCTCCACAAAGGATTGACAACAGCAAACAGTTTAGTGTCCCGTACGTTTATTGTATCTCGACTACCGTACGTTTAACTCCCGTCGTTGTGCGCGCGAGGGTGCGGGAGTGTGGAGGTAGCCGGACAGGAAAGAACCGACGAAAAAAAGGACGCCGCGGGACCGGGACAGATCTGTTACTCCGTTAGACTCCGTCGGCCTGACATTTGAATGCTCCGTCGATTCCACGGCGTCGAGAGAAGAACGGGTGAACCGTGAGCGGGGAAGGGAAGAGTTACCAGCGCGGTTGTCGTCTTTATTTTGTCTTTCTTTCGTCGTATCTTATGGGTTTTTGTCAAACTTCGGTGCATTCGTTCGCGGGCTGCTTACTGACGGCACACACAGCAATGCCTTTTTCTCTTCACACACTTGTACGCATTATATTCAAATCACGTCCGTGACATTTCTCATACACAAGTCTTTATGCTTTACGAGATATCCGTGATGCAGAAAAAGGCGGAGTTCGTTATTTAATTAGAAATTTCAATTACTTTTGCGCACATCTGCATTCGTAAGTTTTGATTATTTCATAAACTTTGCTTTCATAATTAGAAAGAAAGAGATTAGTCAATTCGCAAAATTACTTCTATTTTAATGAAAGGAAAGTATTTTGCTTATATTTTAAATTACTCTTATTAAATTTTATTAGTTACCAATTGCTCGTTCTCTTTTTCTCTTTTCTTTACTGCATTCACCGGGAGATTTCAACGCACGAAAATGAGTGCAAGTCGGGAAATTCCTTGCTCTCGTTACGCACCAGGAGGGCTGGTAGATGTGCATGACCAAGTACATTGTCCCTTCGGACTGGCCTCTCGTAATCACCGCGATATCTTGTGCAATGATGAGCCGTGCATAGTACACTTTGCTGAACATAGCTTAGATCTCGAATGCTCGGTGAGAGCAGCGAGAGGGAGAGAGAGAGACAGAGAGAGAGAGCAAGAAACAGATAGAGAAATTCCTGCAAGACTGGGGAACCCAGCGGTGATGCGGCGTTCAAAAATTCGCTGGAATCTCGCGGAAAAGGCGAGCGCACCGGCGGAGCTCCCGCCGCAATTGGTCATTCCGCGATTTTTGCTGGCATTCATGCGTCCGTTCCGCTGCGGTATTTATTGGAAAGATTTTCTCCCTCGCGGTACGCCCTCGGTGAGAGTCGGGGGAGCGAACCCGCGAGGATCTGGTGCTCGTGCGAGCAAGCCGATCTCGTGCGCGCTTCTTTTTCTCTCCCCCCTTCTACCCCGCCCCGCTGCAGAACGCGCTCCTCGCCTCGCGGCCCTCCGCGCGCACTATCTTCCTCTCTCATTGAATATTCTCCACTTTATTTACGGATGCCCGTCGAGATTTATCGTCGTTCGCGCTGCTCTTTTCGCTTTAACCTGCTTCAACGTCGTCCGTTCCTTCCTTTCTCGTGTGCTCGCCTTGATCGTCTAATGTTATTTCCTCTTCTCTCCGTTCTTTCTTTCTTCCTCCTCGATTGCATTGCCCTCCGGCACATCATACTTTCACGGTGGCACTCAGTACGCACGAAAATGACGGATGTGTGTAAAAAAAAGTGACATAACTAAGAATATTCTACATTAGCATTATGTCAGAAATATTCTTTACGACACTTTATTTTTGAAAATATAGATACAATGCGAGAATAATGCACTAAAAATTGTGTTAAGAACGAAGGTAAAAATCGGCGCGAGGATGTACAAGCGAGAATCGATACCAAGTACGACTCGCTGCGTATGAATCGGTGCATCCAGCGATAGATCGTCTCACGGCTAAACAAATCACCCCGTTGAGAACGATCGATACCATCTCTACATGCGTCGATTGAGTACAACGGCGACATAATTCCTACAATGGCGGCCCGACGCAAATTGCGCGCTTGCATAATCCGATCGATCGATTAATCACCGTGTGATTTACGAGGGATTTGTTAACCCTTTAGAAAACCACATTGCCGTATGTGCGATTGCATTCACGCATTCTTGCGTATCCCATAAATGTATATCAGACATCGCGTAGCGTTAGTCGGGCGTTGCAGAAGGTATTCCAGAGAGATGTTCGCTTCCAGTTTTTTAATAACTTGTGAGAGTGATATGTCAAATAGTTTTTCAAGTTACATTAAACAAGACTGATATGTTATTCGCTTAACTGTTTCCCTGCGGAAAATTTGATTACACGGTATCGGCAAAGTATCTGTAAATTGAAATTACGATTGGTTTTCCCGGAACTCTCGGCCAGAGCATTGCGCTACATAATTGCAGAAAATTATGCGGGAAACAACCAAGTCCGAGATGTAAAAACGTGGTAAATTCAATAACGTGTTATTCTGATGGATAACATCTAGAATTAGCGTAATCGCACAGTTTTAAGATTCTCCAACTTATTGCGCCACGTACTTGAAATCCCACGTAGCGGATAGAAACGCACGCGCGGTGCATAGCATATTACGCGATCGCGTGATCCACGATGTTACATAATTGACGAGCAAATTGATTGCGATCGTTTCGACGAAACGACGTGTATACGTCGCGCGGCAAGTGGAACGTCACTCGCGACATTCCTTGCTCACGGTGTGCCAGCATCGAAAGAACGCCGAACGGTGCACCGATGCACCGCGTATACATATATTTATGCATATGTCAGTCGGCGGCGGCGCGCTGACGCAACGCGGGTAATCGTTGTGAGACAGGCGGCACAATCTTCTTTTAACCATAAATGGACCTCGGCACGCTGACTCAATTCTTCATTACAAGATTCGGCCATGCCTGACATTGTTAGTATTCAGATATAAAAAGTTCATAAAACTGAAAGGTGCATGCCGATCATTAAGTCTTGCGCCAATATATTCATCTTAAGCGCTCTTTTCCGATTAAGGGAAAGTTTGCTTTAGCATTTAATATAAATATACTGCTCATGAAAAAAAAAAAAAAATCAAAAGGGTTCAAATCTTCCGACTACACACTTACAATTTATTATTATGACGTTACTCGCGTCATTATTTTTATGTTTTCACGAAAGCGACGTGACGTGAATGAGCGTGGACGGACTGTATAATTTAAGAAAGCGGCGAAAACTCACGAAAAAAATGTTTTCCGGGTTCAGACAATGAAATGACCCGCTCTCTGCGGTTGCATTTTATCGTCGACCGGCTTATTCTTCTCCATCTGGAATGATGCGGACGGGAGAAAAAGAAAACTCTCGTGAGGGAGAACTGAAGAAGACGCGAGAGACGTGGAGAAAGAAGGAGAAGACCACTCGCAATTAAACACGGCGTAAGTCCCGCTCCGAGGATAATGCCCCGGAATGCTGATAATTGGCTGAACCGTCCGGGGCGACCCGAGACGAAGGGCTGCCCACAGGTGCAGCCGGCGGCACGGCAACGCGAGATCATCGACTCGCGATCCCTCGTGTCTAATTGATTCGAAGTGATTTATATTATCTGCCGTCTCTGCACCTCCCTCCCCCCCCCTTCTCTCTCTCTCTCTCTCTCTCTCTCTCCGGCATTCCCGGGGCGACCATCAAAATGCTCAAATGCATCGTCGTACGGCAACGGGAAACATTTCAGGACGCGAAATTGAACAGCTCTCATTGCGCGATCAGTTTTTGTTAACAATTGGTCGTTCAACAGAAACTTGATTAATGCAAGATTTATTTCAATTCAAATTGGATTATTATAAGACAGTGTTTATGAGTTTATAACGTAGACACGATTTTTGCTTAAATATGAATTGGATCTGAGATACTAATGTAACAGTTTGAAAGGATTTTCGATATTGACGAGGAAAACAGTCAGTTGCAATTTTGAAAACTTTCCCTGCAGTTTTCCTTCGACTTTTCTCCCGAGGATCGTTCAGATTTAGGGCCGACGGGCGACATCAGGAAATTCCTCCGAGTGGAGGAAGCTACGAAAAAAAGAGCAGCGAGAACGGAGCTCTCGTAAACGATCCGGCCGCGTGAGCTCGAAGGGGGCTCGATGCTTCCGTCATGTTAAAGGGCCGGTGCATCGGTTCGAACGAAGGTTGGAGCCGGAACGGAGATAGAGCGAGGCGATCGATCGGCCGGGGAAGAAGAGAAGAAGCGATGGCCGGGGCCGGGAGCCGAGAGAGTGAGCCAGGCCGGGGTCTCTCTTTCTCTCTCTCTCTCTCGCTCTCCGAGCTCCCGATATCAGATCGCTCGTATAAAACTATCGTATCGTTTAAATACGCACTGAAAGGTGAGGCGATGCATCAGAAGATACGCGGGCGGTGGCAGGCCAGGCCTCCCCTCTTTCCCCTGGCCTGCGTTCGCCCGTTCCGTCCGCGCTGTCGATCCGCGCTGAAGATACCCGCCTGGAATCCATGGGAACCACGGAGAACCAGACTTAACGCGTATAACTCCTCCCTGGCGTCATAGTGGAGTTCTCCACCCGAGCTCCTTGTACCCTCGCATCCCCCCCCGCTCGGCCTTCGCTATTCTCGATACACATATCCACTCTCTTTTTCTTTTTTTACTTTCTCTTTTCCTCGTTTTTTTTTTTTCTTCTATATTTAGATCGACGGTATTAGATTGACAATAATGTATCGTTGAGCTGAGAAATCTTGAAGTTCTAACAGACTGTACCAGGAAGTCTTATTAGATTGACAATGTATAATAATTGATTTATGAGATATGAGAATAGCGCGTAAGCTAATAAAAGAAACACAAAGAGAGCAATGAGGACAATGTACGCTCTTCTCGTTACAACGATCGATGTTATCAACGTCACCGTCTATATCCAGATAATTGACAGAAGATCGCGCGCATCAAGTTTCTGAAAAGGATGAGATGCGATCGCGGCGCGATTCTGCATCGCCAATACGTCGGGATTGGCTCGATATTCACGATGGTTACCGCTTTTCGCTGGAATCCGTAATTGGGCGTGCATTCCACGTTATGAGTTAATTCCGGCATGTCGGCGTCGACGGAGATCATATCGATGCAGTTCAAGATTCGTGAAATGACTTCGGTTTTCAACGGTGTTTCGCAATAAAATGGAATAGCGGTGTCGTCGGTCTAACGAGAAAACACGTTCCTTTCGCATTTAAATTTTATATACTGCACGGCAGTATAATATTTGCGATTCAAAAATAGCTTCTCACAGTCACGATGATTCTTAGTTATATAAATTTATTATTGCAATCGTCAGTTGCATAAGAACGCGAAATTTCGGATGATATAACAGAATTTAGACACGCTGTCACGCTTGGAAGCATAATGCGCATAAAGATTAGTGCAATTTAATTATCTGCTTACGAAATAAAATAAACTACATCTTACACGTTTAAATTGCATAGAATTAACAATCATGTTTATATACATTTACGTTTCTTAAATAAATTATCATGACCAAAAAGTATTAACATTTAGAATAAGTTTTGAGATGAGAAAAAAAGAGTGAAATGCACATATAGAATGCGGAAATAAAAAGGTCTTGCGTGCAGCCTCGTTTTGCAAAAACCGGATGCTGATGGAGACAATGGTCGGTCGGGGCGATCTCCCGTTTTGAAAAGGGGTGAAATTCCGCGTCGTGTGCATTGTCCGCTTAATGATTGAGTGGAGTCGTGACAGGTGAAACCGAATACACATACGCCATGAGGAGCTGCATCGGGCGCGAGTTTCTGTAGGTCCCCGTCGGTACGGCTATCGCGACCAGACAACCGTGAGCCCGAATTGTGGGACCACCGATGGGCGTCTGCTCCCAAAAACCTTCGACGGTACCCCTTTCATGCTAGTGAGCCGATCTTTTCGTGCGGGCCATTCGCGATCGGCGCCACCCACATCTCACGGAACTACCGGATGGAATTTGCAATTCGATATCTTAGACGAGGGATGTATTTAGAAACCAAGGTCAAATAATTGAATGAAGCTGCGTAGAATGCTTATTGTACACAACATTACGATATGTTTTACGGCGAGAGAAAAACCAGTTTTAATTTTAATATAAAACAAGTGTTTTCTCTAGACAAGATTTGCATGAGATTGTTTGCAATATTTTTTATCATTCAATATTATATAATTAATTTAGTTACGAATGGAAAGCAAATAGTTTATTTAAATTTGACATAAAGTAGTGATGTTCTTTATACTGATTCAGTTGCATTCCGAAGTTTGGTTTGCGAGGAATATTTCTGATTACTGTATAAAGTGCTATGTTCTCATTAAACATTTAATATAATTAGACACAATCAATTGGTTAGATTTATTTATGATTTTTCGTATTTATTGACATAATGAAATTATGACGCTATTGAAATATTGTGTGGATGGTTGTAATTGCGCACGGCGATTTCTCATGTCTATAAGAAAACCTGAAGAAGCGTTAATCGCATACCATTACGGCGACTAATTGACACGCACCGGCCTCTATTTCGCCATATAAGCAAGTACTGCATGCGCACCGTGTCTAATATCAAATTGCACCTTCCATCGCGCGTCTATTTTATACTTGACACTTGGATAACGATGCACGGCAGATACATTGCAATACCGTAGACATAGATGTTTTGATCTATGTAGGTCATCTATGGTTGAATACCGTTGTAATCAGATCTGCTTCGGTATGTTGACTTGATCTAGATTATTCAATCAAGTAACGATCTCTCTAAAATATTTCTGTGCTCGAATTAAATGTTTCTGAAATTACAAGGTTGGTAAAAAAAAAAATTAAGTAATAATCGATACTTCACTGCCGTTCATTAGAAGCAACAATTTCAAAAAGTTATTATTATAAATTATATTTTTATCAATTATGCATCTTCCATATTATAATAATATGCGCAATGCGTAATACAAAAACATATGAGAATATATATTGAGAGATTAGTTTTATCAGAATAATTCTCAGAGAACTTTTTTATCAATTCAAATATTCTTAGATGGATCCTTCGCATCTGGAATTGGCATCATTAATTAATGTATCTCAAGAGTCTGAAGCGCGTATACACACATAGAAAGGCCTTAAATTGTCTTATTCGTCGGCCGACGCGTAATCCGATTTGTTTCGCGAACGATCTGATTGCGCGACCTTCTTCAACTTTCTCGCCCTAACTCTTGCCGACATTGCTTCTTATCTCCCGGCATTCTCCTCGATTCCGTTTAAGACCCCATGCGACTGGAAAGATTTTTGTTGATTTTTTTATTCCCGCTCACTTACCGCGCATATATACGCGCCGAGCGCGCCTCTTCTTGTTTCGCGATCGGTGATTTACGTCGCGGACCACGCTGCCACGGTAATAGTCCGTTAATTGATCCCGGATTCCCCTCCGTATGCTTCCAGATACGCGGGAGACGGGTTTCGTGAACGCCATCACCGCCGCCGGAGTTACTTATGCGGTTACCAGAGCCTGCACTATGGGTGACCTCGTGGAATGCTCCTGCGATAAGATGACGAAGGGTAAAAGCTTGCTCCTTTAGTTTTTCTTGTGATTCAATTCACGCATCAATTTCTTATCATTTTCTTATTGGAACGCGCTGTAATTTATAGGCTTTTAAAAACTTTTTCCAAATTGTTCAAATGATTATTATTCGTTAGAATAAGTAAAGGGAATAATTTTTATTATATTTCTCTGCCATAAAGAAAATCAGTCAGAAAAATATTTGGTTATTTGGATTAATGAGTGCGAAAAATTGCGGATTGTGCATACGATATCGTCATCGCGATTATTTTTTGGATATGAGAGAAAATGGCAGTTCTTTCGCAGGTAACCGTTTGGCTAAATTTGCGCGTACAGCCGAAGCTAAGAAAAGTTTGCCAACAGAAGGAGACTGGGAATGGGGAGGATGCGGCGATAACGTAAACTTCGGCTTCAAAAAATCTCGAGAATTTATGGATGCCCCATATCGTAAACGGAGCGACATTAAGACGTTGGTGAA